>NC_134141.1:22173125-22487187 GCF_033958435.1 Carettochelys insculpta | reverse complement strand
GCTGGGTTTTGAACACAGCAGTCCATTTGGATAGAATCTTATTTTTATGAAGAAAATATCATGTCCCCGATGGTAAATTTGTCTATGAATGTCATTGAGTCTAGAAAGTTCACCGAGCCAATTTCTGCTAACTTACATGGGTATAAATTCACACTCATACCTTCGACCTTCAGTGACCACTTAAACCAATGTAAGTGACTGCGGACTGTATTTATTCAGGTAACAAATCATGCCATGCTATCCATTTACAAGTACAAAGTTGAAGCTGTATGACTTTTAGCCAGTTATTGATAGCTACCAAGTCCTTCTCTATTGTAGGGGCCTTGTGGTTGCCAGGATAATTTTACTTTTGAATTCACTTGTTTTATATCACTTACAACGTTCCAGCTCACCTTGTTTTCTCCATTGGTCCTTCCTAGTCTATGAAGGTTTAGGGAATAAAGGCTGAATATTGGCATTCTTAATATTGTTGGCTATGCCCAGCCTCTCTGGGTAACATTTGATCTATGTACTTCTATAAAAATTAAAAATATTCAAATATAAAGAAAAACAAGGACAATGGCACCTGAAACTGTTCCAACTGTAGAACAAGAAATAACATGATTTCATGTCTTTCTGTGCAGTACTTCTATCAATTTGCATGTGATTACACACATGGAAAAGCACAGGTGCTGGAGCTCGGGGGCAGAAGGGTTCGGGCCTGTAGCCCCTGACTTTAAGTGGATTCCATTATATACAGGGTTTACAGTATGGTTCAATGGGTCTCAGCACCCCCACTTCTTACATTGTTCCAGGAGCTCTATGAAAAAGGAAAGGTTTTTAAAGCTTTTACTGGCTGGACGTAATAAGCCTATCAGAAGATTAAGGTTTCTGACCTGAGCTGTTAGGGAAAAGTGTATTGATGAAGCACTACCCTGGTAAAGTATTTTTGGCTGCAATCCTCTGACAGCAACATCTGTTAATAACCTATCCATGAAGCTCTTTGGAGAGATCCTTTCTAGTCTTGCTCTTCAGTCTAAGTACATGTATATGGATGCATGTCCACACATACTCATTTTTCTAAGTAAGTGAGGGCTGTCTTCTGGCACCGTACAGTTATTGTCCCACTTGTAGAATGGTGTGAATTTGTAGTAATTCATGTTCATAGAAAATATATAGTGTAAGGTGCAATAAAGCTTTTGCTGGAGCTTTCATCTGTCAGTATTGATTTTAATCTGTCTTGGCGCTGCCTACTCATCTAGTTTTGTTAGATGCTTTGAGTTCCTGCAGACTTCCTTAGTCTATGCTAGCCTCAATAATGGTTTCTCCCCTGAAAATCTTCCAACCTCATTCTTCAGGTCGTTAATGGACACTCTATAAACCAGTCTTAGTACAGGTCCTAGGGCACGCTACTGTTAGCAGTGTTCCCTGTAAGCTGAGGGCTTGGGCAGACACCCAGGAGAGATTCAGGTGCTTCACAGTTGATTAGCAGAGTGCCCACAGTGAGCAGCATGTGTTTTACTGGTGATGCACATTCACCCAATTCTCAGTGCACATAAAATTTATTCCACATATGAATGGAGAAAAATTATCGGGAACACTGACTCTTGGCATTTTGCTTTTTTAAAAAATTGGTCAATTATTCTTTTGCTTCAATTTCTCTCTTAACCAGTTTCTAAACTATGCTTGAGATTCACCTCTAACACTAGAACATTTTTCGTTAATTAGCTCTTTGGAAGATCTTTGTCAGTTTTTAAAAGTCCAAACAGAAATTCAAATTCCTAATTTTATTCAAAATATTTAGGTACTTAGACTACTAGCTAGTTAAGCCTTATATAGCTATCCTTAGCAACCAAGATCTTTTATATCAACTAAGTTGCTATTTCAGGATGTAGCCTATTGCAAAGTTACCACCACGCCAATCTAAATATACTAAAACCTATGATCAGTTACTACCAAGACGGATGGACAGAAGTGCAAGTCTTGTAAAATTTGACAATTCTGAATTTAGCTGCTCTGTCTTCCATGGTTGTAGCTCTAAATTCTTCCACTACAGTAAACGTTTTCATATCCGGCAGCCCTGGGACTGGGAGGTTGCTAGATATTCAAATATTCTGGATAATAGAAAGGTATAACTAGCAATGCATAACACTAAATAAAAACAAGATTAGATATTAAGAAACAAACAAACAAAAAAGGTAAGCAGAGTACTTTATTTACCAAGAACAGTAGCATTGTACTCTGTAAACATACTGAATTTGCTGAATTTATTTGTATTTACTTTCACTGTACTGTACTCACAAAAAACATTACTAAAATGTACTTATGGTTAAAAGGCTGGTTATCTGAGAGTTCTGGATCATAGAATGCCAGATATGAAAGAGTTTACTGAATTTTGATACAGTGAACTATGTCACAATTCTCTTTGCAAACAAATCTAGGTAAAATATATGCTAAAAAGGAGGATTGTACTCAGGAATATATCCTATCAGTCAGACTACATTCCCTTCTTTACCCCTCCAGAGGATAAATGGGGGAAAAACTCCATAGCTACTGTAAACAATTTCTGGATTTTGTCCATGCAGGCTGTCACTTCTTTATTAGATCAAGTTGGATTTTCCTCAGAGACTGTGACAGTAGTGTCATTGCTCTGTAATCTGTCCTGTCTCTCTCAAATCTTTTCGGATGGCTTTTCTAAAAGTTTTAGTTTCAGTGTCTCATTATGTAAAGTGCAGGCAATGTTTTGATCAAAGTACTCCTTTGGATCAAAGGATCCAACTCCAAAGTTTCAAAGTTGGATGCTAATGCACAAACATGGTCTCCTAGAGAGTTTTGCCAAGTGTAATTGGGAGCTGAGGTATCAACCAACCATGAAGCAGCAAGTGGTGGTTGTTGAAGAACAACTGAACTTCCACAGTGTGCTTTAGGACTATTAAGACTTCAAATGATATCCACAACACTCATGCATTGGAATGCATTCTGACTTTACATTTATGACATAAAGAGGTCCATTGTCTTTTCTGGGTGCCTTTGATATTGTTAAGCAAAACTCAGATAAGCAGTTCTGCCCCTCCCCCCTGAAGAATTCCACCAGAGCTTCATCCCCAACATAAATATTCACCCCTCCCCCAGCACACAGCCCCTCATATGTAACCACCCCAACTGGTTCCACATGCTTCAAATGATCCCACAAAAGAGAGATTTTCAATATCAGTTTCATCATATGCAGTTAGAATCACTGTATCAAAAACTTACTTTTTTCATTTCGATTGTCTAATCATAGAATCATAGAAGGGGCCTCAGGAGGTCATCTAGTCCAGCTCCCTGCTTCAAGCAAGATCAACCCCCACTAAGTCATCCCAGACAGGACCTTGTCAAGCCAAGACGTAAGAGCTCAAGGGATGGAAAATCCACCACCTCTCTAGGCAACGCATTCCAATGCTTTGCCACCCTCCTGGTGAAGTAGTTTTTCCTAATATCTAACCTACACCTTTCCCTCTTCAGCTTCAGACTATTACTCCTTGTTCTGCCATCTGACACCACTGAGAACAGTTTCTCACCCTCCTCTTTAGAGCTCCCCTTCAGGAAGTTGAAGGCTGCTATTAAATCACCTCTAAATCTTCTCTTCTGTAAACTAAACAAGCCCAAATCCCTCAGCCTACCCTCACAGGTCTCGTGCTCCAGACCTTTAATCGTTTTTGTTGCCCTCTGCTGAACCTGCTCCAGACATACACTAAACTCCCTCTTATCCAGTATTTGGGCGACTGGAACTCTTAAGTAACCAGCATCACCCCCTGCTGGCTCTGCCCCTGGGTTCTCTAGGCTGAGGCCACCCCCGATCCGAGGTTGGAGTTGTCCCACACCCAAGGCTGGACTGCTGACTATCAGCCCCTGGGGTGTCCGGGGTTCCCCAAGCCAGGTCCCAGGTGCTGGAGCAGCTCCCAGCCCTGGGGCTGCTGGCAGTCTTTGTCTTTCAATTGCTCTTATGACACAGTCAAGGCTTGTCTACACTTGCTGCCAACTTTGAAGGGGGCATGGTAATCAGGGTAACAGGAGATTACTAATGAAATGCTGCGGTGAATATGCAGCACTTCATTAGGCTAATTCTCCCCTGTGGCAACTCTGAAGTGTCAAACTTCGAAGTGCTGGCTCGCATGTAGCTGTGGGCACTTTGAAGTGCCCATGCAATTTCGAAGTCCCTTTACTCCTCAAAGTTTTGGGGCATAAAGGCACTTCGAAGTGCCCGTGGCTACATGCAAGCCAGCACTTCAAAGTTTGACACTTCAAAGTTGCCATGGGGGAGAATTAGCCTAATGAAGTGCTGCATATTCACCGCAGCACTTTATTAGTAATCTCCCATCACCCTGATTACCTTGCCCTCTTTGAAGCTGGAGGCAAGTGTAGATCTGGACTCAGTGTCTGAGCTTTACCATTTTTACGGGGTGTTGAGCATGATCAGAGTGTTTCTGAATGAAGAAGCTATTGAAAAGCTTCTGAAAAACCTGGATTAGAGACCAAAATCTACAGCACTACTGTATTTTGAAGGTGATTATGACACGAGAACTTTCTCACTTGTAAAATCATGCAAGTCAAGTTTATCAACTTAGAGATAAAATTCCACTCACTGTTAACAGATATTGCAGTAACTTCTTGAGGCCTCAACCAAGATCAGGGTTCTAGTGTATTAAATACTACACATATATATATTGAGAAGCAGCCCCTGTCCTGAGGAGTTTACAGTCCTGTAACTGGCTCAGAATGGGCAGAGCCCCATGTCTTTGCAGAGCTAGTTGCATAGTTAAAGCCCAAACAGACCAGATAGGAGACAGGTTTTATCCACATTTTACAAAGAGGAGAACTGAGTCAGAAAGATTATGTGATTTGCACACAGTTACACTGAAAGTTTGGTGCAGAACTAGGAATTTATTCCAATGGTTCCAAACCCCAAGTGCAGCCATTCTTCTGAAGGGCACAGTTCACCTCCAAAAATCTGAAGAAGCAGATTGTCTGCACTGACTGAGATGAGCACAAATCCTCAATATCTGGCTGCCAAACTGTGGATAATGTTGACATTATATGTGTTAAATAATCTCTGCTTTCCTTATTTCATGTCCATACAGCCCCTTACTTCCTATCACTTCATTCAGCTCGAGGAATGTTTAGTGAGGTCAATTCATACTCTGATATGATCATCAAATCACACCCCTGCAGTACTGATCACCAACTTTCACTTTTACTACCTCTGGAATGTGAAGATATCATCTAATGAATTGTACACACTCAAGACTGAGAAAAGTAACTGAACAAAGTAACCAGAGCTCTTTCTTAAAAACACCTGAAATCTTTCAAGATGAACAGGTTGGAAAACCAGGCAGGTTTTCTTATCAATATTGTGTAACAGAACCAGTTAACTTGCTATATGACTAAAGGGCACAGAGTTTTCATCACTTTAAAATTGTTTTGAGTTATTTTTGAGCAGCCTACAAGAAAACGAAGGAAATTGTTTGCAGGGCAGAAATTTTTTAATGATTCCATTTATACATTGTAGATTTCCTTTCTCCTCTTAAAGCTCCACTACATTCAAGTGGTACATGCTATTCATTTGAGCTTGTCCTCAGCAGCCTCAAACTCATCTGAATGCACTTCATTACACAGGAGAAAAGAGAATTTATTATGCTTGGCTGGGTATTTTCCTCTACTTTGTTGTTATTTTACTATCATTTTATTTATATTAATATTTAAATATAAAGCCATACTGTGAAGATTTGATCTATTGCAAAGCTCTTTTTCAGTCACTGCTAGTTCTTCAAGAGTGAGCAGCAACACTGACCAGTCTTGACAGGGAAGGATTGTATCAGGCAGGTTTCATAGTTTTGTGATCAGATGCCCTTGGGGGACTGAACCAAACTGGAAACACCCTTGACTTCAATTGGCTTTGGATCAGGCTGCTGCTCTACAGCAAGAAAGAGAATCGTCCCCCTATTATCAGGGGATTTCATACACTTTAGGAGCAAATTGGATGGCTAATCTAGCATTCCATCCCACCATTTCCTTGTTTATAGAAAGATTCTACACTGCTGTTTCATAGGAGTATAGTCTCCATATGCATCTATGGCCAGGTCTGTACGAGGAAACGAAGTCGATTTCAGAAATGCAATTCTAGCTACAACTGTGTAACTAGAATTGACTTACCTGAAATCAACTAACCTGTCTGTCCTCACTGAGGAAGGTTGGGAGAGTTTCTCCTGTCAACTTCACTGACTCTTTGTGTCTTGATAGAGCCTATGAAGTAGAAAGCAGGACATACCCCTGTCTGAACTATGCTTCCATTTCTCCTGAAACTCACTTAAATGCTTGCTCCATAGCATAGGAGAGAATTAGTGCACTTTTTAGTGGCTGATCCTGCAGTCTTACACAAACACAACTCCACTTTATATCAGTGGACATTGAGTAGTACTTAGTGGCTGAAGATCAGCTGACTTTCAACTTATTTCTCCCCTTTCCAGCATTTAGTCTACTCCTTTCCTATAGATAAGGCCTTTGCACTCCCAGCTCTGCCAAATCCAGATTTTAGTTTTACTTCTGCTTTTGTAGTCTGTATTCATAGAAACTGATGCCTGAGAGGCAGCCAACAGTGAAATTCATCTTGTTATTAAATATACTAATAAACACTATTTATTCTCACTCATAACTAGTATTCTAATGTATTAATAATTAATAAAAACTATTAATTAATATTTTGACTTTATGCACTTCCAAACTGTCCAGACGAGCATCTCAAAACATTTCACAGAAATTATTTAGTCAAAACATCCCTGTAATGTAATGTAAAATGTTATTTTCCTCACTCACAGATGAGGATACTGATGCAGAGGGAAGTTAAGCAATTTGTCTAGTGTTGGAGAACAAGTCAGCATTAGAGCCAAAAACAAATGAAGATCTTGGAATGGAACTACAGCATCCCTTCGGTATACAGCTGTCTCAGAATAACCATACGTCACTGTAGCATTGCATTCAGAATTATATCATGCTGATGCTATTTGTTTTATATGTCTGGGGTGAGGCTCAGTCTTGCTATCATGAATCATGTTCATAATCTTTCTTCATACAAGTAACCCTACTGAAGTCAATACCCTTACTTCTATGAGCAAGCTGTGTAGGATCCGACTTTTAAACTGTAAGATGTCACCGTATTAGGTTACAATTTGAGTGGGGCACCAAAACTGGCCTTCATGACACATGTGCTTAGTGATTAAAGACCCTTTGGAAAGTGCTTTACTGTGACTGGAACCATGCTACAACTCTGAAAGCTGAGAAGTTAGGTGTAAGTACAAGATGAACCTCTCTAATCCAGAACTCTCTCGTTTGGCAACATCTGTAAGCCGGCATGATTTCAGTTAGCCAGACAAACATTTATCATGGCTGTGGCCAAGTTTCCCATGGTCCCATAAAGTTTGTTTACAATCACCAGTCCTGGCTCTCAGTGTTCTGTGCTGTTATTTAGTTCTAATTTACCCTTAAATATCTTCTAAGAGCGCAGCAAGCAGTGGAAGTGCTGGTAATGCGGCCAGATGATAGTAACCTCCCATGGTCCAGCAAATTCTCTCATTTGGCACAAGTCAGGTCCCAAGGATGCCTGACAAGAGACGTTCAACCTGTAGATTTTTTTACTTTAATTTTGCATCCCAGAAGCCCTTTCTTTTTCAGTATCACCAGTTATCCCAATAGCAGAGCTTCAATGAATTACAAGTTCATTGGGAGCCAGGATTTTATCTACTTACACAATTTGTAAAATTTAAGTTTACTGTGACAATATATATATAACCATAATGCTCAGTTAGCCAACCTAAAAGGTCAAATACTGAGAGAGACAATGTGTAACAGTTGATGCTGGGAAGGGAAGGGAGGACAACTGAAAGGTTCTGGTGATATAAAGCAGGGTTTATGGCAGGGCATATAAATTTTGGAAGAAATATCGAGGGAGGGACCTCTCCATGCATCATCTCTGAATACATACATAGGAGGAATTCATTCTAGATTAAAATAATGAGGTTATGTTATTTTAAAATAGGTGGATATAATCATTATCATAGGTTTCATTTGCATTATTTGTTACTTATATGAATGTGCAATGGGCAGTTAAACAAGTTGATTGCATGTAGGTTTCTTGCTTAGCAGTATAAGATAAAGGCACCTTTGTACTAATAGGATGAATCTGAGCCTGTAAACTTTGTAGGTAATCTCTTCTAGCTGCTTTCCAGTCCTGCTGACACATGAAAAAAGTGAATAATGCAGCAGAAAGAGTAAAGTAATATTACCAAATTAACCTGGGTCAGCTGCAGATTGAAGCCACATATTTAGAATGCAGGAATTTGTTTTTTCTGTAGAACATAATGTTTCATGGGAAGCAAAAGCATTAAAATGATATTAATTATAATAGGGCTGACCTTTAATGATATCCTCACCGGTTCTGGGATCTGCCTCTCTTGATGGTATTATGGGACAGAAGCCAAAGTTTTTACATCTGTAATTAAAAATGAGTATTTGAATACAAATATTTTTGGATCTAGCAGAATTAACATGAAACCCAATCACACTGATGTATCTCCAAGAACTTACCCAAATGTCAAAAAATCCCCAGAACATCCAGACAGATCTAATTAAACAGAAGGATTGGACAGCACAACAACAGATGAGTTTAAATAAAATGTAAAAGAAGTCATTTTAGGAAATATAATCGGAAGTCATAAGCACTGAAGAGAGCTGAACAAGCAGCAACCTTCTAGGTAAGAGTTCTGAGTAAGACTATGGCTAAGTGATTGAACAGAAACTGTGACAATCTTGAAAAGAGGTCGGTAACCCCTGGCACAGGTGCCAAAAGTGACATGGGAGCTGATTTTTATTGGCATGAGAAGCAGGAGCTCAGCCCCACCTCCCCTCTCCCATGCAGCCAAAAGCTTGCTCAAAGCCATGCTGTCTGTTGATTAATAAAAGACCAGTTTATGCTACCACCCCCCTCCCCCCAACTGTAAAGCTCTGCATCTTTATTTATTAATGAAGCTGTTGTAGGTAGGACTATTAGTGACCTTAAAAATTATTACCAGCACTCAGACCCGCACATCGAGGTTAAAAAGGTCAGATTTCGGCACTCTACCTTGTAAAGATTGCTGCTTCCTCATCTGGGAATTTGCTTGTACGTGCTATGAATTTTGATTGCCTCATCTGTGTGTATACCTATATGGACCCAGCATTGCTGACAGTTCCTGTTGCAGATACACGCCACACAGATGGAACAGAGTCATAACCAAAGGCTTATCTACACTACCAAGTTTTGTTGACAAACTTATGGCAGCACCCAAATGTTGACAAAACAAAAATCGCCAGATGATGTTCACACTGGCTCTCTTTCTTGACAGAGCAATCCACTGTAGGGATGTATCTCATAGTGCAGACTTATGGACAGGCTTACCAACAGTGGGGCAACAGAGAAACTGCCTTGGGGCCCAGCAATTCAAAACGACCAGGGGTTCCCGGCCATCTCTGTTTCTGCTTTGGTGGTGGCAGCCGGAGCCCCAGCCCCTTTTAATCACTGCCAGAATCCCACGAGGGTGACTCTAAGGACTGGTGAAGAGGGAGCCCAGTGCAGCCCAGGTGGTGCTGAGGGGTGGCTTCCGTCAGCTCTGCCTCTTTTTCCTCAGGCTGTGCCCCAACATCTTGCCCAGGGGCCCAGCAATTCAGTCAGGCCCGGGCTATGGGAAGGCAGAGCTGATCGCTGCACATTTTAGGATTCCCCCTGAGTCTTCCCACAGACTCCTCAGTTGCCAGGAGTGGCATCACGGTGTTAGCCGATGGTCGGGTGGGATACCACCTATGCCCTTGTTTTCATCTGAGTCTTCAACTGCTAGGACAAAGTCCCTTCGCAGCAGGAAGCCTGGGCAGGCTGACGGATGCCCCAGGGTGCTACCATCCAAGTCTTTAACTGCTAGGACAGAGTCGCTTTGCAGCGGGCAGCCAGAAAGGCTGACGGGTGCCCCACAGGTTGTACTGAGAGCCTCCTACACCCATGTCTTTAACTCCTAGGACAGAGTCCCTTCACAGT
This sequence comes from Carettochelys insculpta, assembly GCF_033958435.1. Lineage (NCBI taxonomy): Eukaryota > Metazoa > Chordata > Testudines > Carettochelyidae > Carettochelys > Carettochelys insculpta. The sequence goes on along the minus strand of NC_134141.1, from coordinate 22,477,109 downwards.
GGGCAGCCAGGAAGGCTGACAGGTGCCCCAAGAGCCTGCTCCTTGGAGGCAGCACGACTCAGCACTTGGCTCTCAATACACCCCACCAGTGACCAGGCTGTTACAGCTGAAAAGCAACAGGGCTCTTTCTTTTGTGTTCGGTTTGCACAGTAACAGGAGGAGTCAGGTTACCACTTAATCAATTACTTTGTTTATTTAACTAACGAGTTAAGCTCTTATGGTTACAAGGTTACAAGGTTAATACTTTGATTACAAATAGCTAGCATATACTTTAATTCATAGATCTATACTTGTTAAATGTGCGCAAAAGCAAAAGGTAAAATACCTAGCAGGTCTTATTCTCACCCCTGCGTTACCAACGTGGTATGGCCAGAGTTTTCTCTCAGTCCCTTGGGAAGAAGTCTTTTTCCCTTTTTTTGAGGAAACGGGCGTCCCTTGGGACCTCGGGAGGCAAAAACCTTCCTGTCCGGCAGGCAAAGGTAACTGGAGCTCAAAAAGGGGTCTGCCAGACCCTCCTCTTATACCTCTTGGGTCACGTACGCTTCTTCCTTATCTAAAAGGTGCCGATTGAATTAAATCGTCCCGTGATGCTGGTTCTCACAGGGAGTTCAAGGGCTTAGTTAGCACCTGTGAGGTGGAGACAATTTTAGGGCATTTTTTCTTAATGGGCTGGAGATTCCTCTGTCTGGGACCAAGTGGGCGTATTAATCACCGGTACCAGCCAAGGCAGCCCGAAGCCCTGGCAGTCTGTTAGTCCGTTGTCCTTTGTTGTCTGGTTTCGGCCCATTCAGGGTCAGTCTGGCTCTTGCTCTGGAGCATCAAAGACTTGTGCTAGGAGATAAGCACATCTGCACTCTTGGGCGTTCCAAGACTGGGCTGTTCCTTTTAACCCTTTCGTGTCTGAAGCACCTAAGGAAAGCAAGATGGAGTATAGCAGAGGTGCCGGGGGCTCTGTCTGGCTACACAAGGTAGCCCTGTGAGCTCTCTGTGCTGAGGGATGTCTTTCTCCCTCACTCCACCCCTGCAGCAGCAGCCTGCCTGCCATGGTGTTCCTGGTGCAGGGCAGAATAGGAACAGTCCTATTATTTGCTTTTTTTTTCTTTTCGTTCTTCGAACAGAGCAGCATGCTCACAGTGCACCTATGCTTGGGGATCAGGTCGACTTTGTTAAGGTCGATAATTTAGCACTTGATTTTGTAAAGTCAAGGGTGCATGTGGATAAGATTTTTATTGTGAAAACAACTCAATGTGTTCATACCTTTCTAAAACATATTTTTAAAAGATACTTCAGAGTATTGTCTATACAGACAATGAAACAAAATAATCCATGCTATCAGCATAATGTGTCTCTAGTAGGGCTGTCCAACAATTAAAAAACATTCATCACTATTAAACAATACCAGAATGCCATTTATTTAATTATTCTGGAGTGTTTTCTACATTTTCAGATATATGGATTTAAATTACAACAGAATACAAGGTGTACAGTGCTCACTTTATATTTAATGTTTTTTTACAAATATTCATCCACGACTACTGTAATACAGAATATATGGCCGTTGCTAAAACAGGGCCAGAGACATACAATTCTCCCCCAAGGAGTTCAGTCACAAATTTAATTAACAATTTTTTTAAATGAGCATCATCTGTATGGAAGCATGTGCTCCAGAAGAATGGTCAAAGCATGAAGGGGCATATGAATGGTTAGCATATCTGATTCATAAATATCTTGCAATGCTAGCTACAAAAGTTCCTTGCAAACACCTGTTCTCACTTTCTGGTGAGGTTGTTAAGAACTAGGCAGCCTTATCACCCGTAAATGTTGTTTGTGTTGTCAGTTGGCTGAACAGGAAGTAGTACTGAGTATACTTGAAGGCGCTAAAGTTTTACATTGTTTTGTTATGCATGCAGTTAGGCAATAAAAGAAAAATCTACATTTTTATATTGAACTTTCACAATAAATTGCACTGTATCGCTTATATGAGGAATTGAAAAAAATTCATCATTTTTACAGTACAAATATTTGTAATTAAAGTAATATAAAACTGTGTACTTTGTATTCTGTTTTGTAATTGAAACCAATATATTTGAAAATGTGAAAAAACCAAAACATTACATAAATTTCACTTAGTATTCTATTATTTAACAGTGTTATTAAAGCTGATTAATTTTTATATTTGTGATTATTTCTTTTAGTTAATCATGTGAACTAACTGCTATTAGGAAACTGTCTTAGTTTCTAGGGATGATTGTTTTACATCAGTGGGCCTGTTGATCAGTTAATATGAGCAAAAGTAAATATCATATGAATAAGTTATCATATGAAACGTTCCAATGTGGAGCCCACCCTGAATGCTCAGGGTAACTTTATGGCAAGAATGTCACACAAAAGCCAGAATGAATCATCGAAGAATGTGGGGCTGTGGGGTGGTTTTGGGTACTGGTCCTTTTAGCTCCTTCTAAAATATTAATTAGGTAACAATTAGTGCAGTAATTACACACCTATTGGGCAGGCTTTTAAGACATGTGACTCCATTGGGAGAAAGGTAGTATAAGAATAAAGAATCAAACTAGTTAGCTTATGTGGTGGTGGGGATTCCTGTTTTTGAGCAAGTGAAGTAGTTAGTGATGCTCTACTCTGTAGGTTATGGGACTGGGAAACAGCGTTTTCAAGGCAGACAAGGCCTTGCTTTGCGGGAACTGACCAGACCAGAAAGGAGCAGTAGTGAAAGGGAGCTGTCTATAAATCAATAACTAGAAGAATTCAGGAAGAGAAGATGGCCATACCCTCAGAAAACCAACCACCAACATCACAAGGCAAGGCTTAAATTGGAACCCACAGGGAAAAAAGGGCACCCAAGAAACACCTGGCATAGAAACCTGAAGGCAGACACTAAAAAGCCATGTCAGAGCTGGAAAAGATCACTCAGCACAGGTGATGCTGGCAAATGGTTATCAGTGGCCTGTGCTCCAAGACATAGGAGTGGAAGAGGCTTACTGCTACTACTACCTTTTCCTGTGTGCCAGATAGGCACTGGTTGGGGGCAGGGGGAGCAGCAGAGGAAGCATGTAGTTTTGTGAAATGGAGGTTTACATAAGGGAATATATAGTTTCTAATGTATTGCTATGTCTAACACAGGGGCTTTGTGCTTGATGTAACACCTTTACCACCGGTGTACTTCCTTCTCAATGAACTTGCTCTGTAGGCCTGGCTTAAATTCTTCCATTTGATCCTCCTTACGGACAGCAACAGTAATCAGCTCCAGTGGGAGCTGCTAAAGAAACAAATAGGACAAGTAGGGGAGAGAGACTGGGTAAGTATAGACGAATCCCTCAACTGTCCATCAACAGTGTTGCCAGTTCTCACAACTTTCTTGCAAGTCTCATTATATTTGGGTTTTTTTTTTAAATTCTTATCTGCTGGAGAATCTGAGCAGTCTTAAAAACACAAATCTGATAAAGTGGGTCTTAGCCATGAAAATTCTTCCCAATAAATAAAATTGTTAGTGTTTAAGGTGCCACAGACTGCTTGGTTTTTTTGTGTGTGAAGCTACAAACTAACATGGCCACCCCCTGAGACTATTAAAAACACATATATTGAGCCCTTATGATTGTCATGAAAAACCTGAAAATTCAAAGCAAGTGCATCCAAGACACTCGGAAACCAACGAGTCCGTAAAAACAGACCTAAATTAATTACCTAACATCCCTCATGATTCTAAATCTAATCTCATGGTTTTGGGGGGCTTACTTTTGAATTTCGATGCCTTGGGTAGGCAGTACAGTGTTTATGAATTGTCTGTTGTCAAGTTTTAAATTATGACGTTAAATATTAAGAAACAGCTTCTACCAATAATCTCTATTTTATAGAGTAAGTGATGTCAAATCACATTTCATGCATGTAAGGTAGAAAATAAAGGCATGCATCCCAGGTGGAAAACTACTTCAGCAGGGAAATGTCACCAGCTGGCTTCATGTTAACATTACAAGCATGCATAGATACAAAATACTTGTAAAAAACATAAGTTTTTAGATTCCTAAAGACTACATAATAATACCTACATGCTCATATTATAGAAGTTTTCCCTCATTCCTATACATTTCCTAAAACATGGTGACATAAGAGTACAATCAGTGGGTTATGGACAATTGAAAACCAAATTCCTGTTCTCCTTTTCCAGATGGGAGATGGGAAATGAGCAGGGATTTGAATACAATATGCATTTGTGTAACTTCCCATTCCACTACTTTTGAAAAGCTGCTGTGCCCTTATACTGAAAGAGCACAGACCATACTTATAGGATATCACAGAATCACAGGGCTGGAAGGGACCTCAGGAGGTCATCTAGCCCAGCCCCCTGCTTCAAGCAGGATCAACCCCTACTAAGTCATCCCAGCCAGGACCTTGTCCAGCCGGGACTTAAAAACCTCAAGGGATGGAGAATCCACCACCTCTCTAGGCAACGCATTTCAATGCTTCACCACCCGCCTGGTGAAGAAGTTTTTCCTAATATCTAACCTATACCTTTCGCTCTTCAACTTCTGACCATTACTCCTTGCTCTGCCATCTGACACCACTGACCACAATTTCTCACCCTCCTCTTTAGAGGTAGATATAAAAAGGTAGAACTTTGCTTTGGTCTTTACAACCAGCCAGAAGGTAGATCCAAATGGATGTGATGATTCCTCCATCTTTTAAAATTGAGCCATTTGCCGTTTGTGGATACTCTCACACCACTCATGCCTCCTCCTCCAGCTTAATATGAAAGCTAAACTATACAGCAACCCACACATCCAAATTCTGTCTTAATATAAGTTTGAACAGTCTGTTAAGTGGAAGACCACATAAACCTCAGTCATCAAGATTAGCCCATATTATATAAGCAGTTTCTTTCTAATCCCACTATTATCTCAAAGGCAAGGTGTCTGTTAATATGTTTTAATTGTTTACAAGTGTTTGTTGTTGATTATAAACACACATTTGCTGGTATAAAAATAATATATTTAATATACATATATCTATTGACTTCTCAGCATAAATGCATAATACAGATTGAACCTCTCTCATTCAGAACTCTCTCGTCAAGCAAACTCCATAATCTGGCATGATTTTAGTGAGCTGGACAACCACTTACCATGAGTGTGGCCAAGTTTCCCGTGGTCCTATAAAGTTTTGTTCACAGCCACCTGTCCTGGCTGTCAGTGTTCTGTTCTGTTATTTAGCTGTAATCTACTCCTAAATGTCTTCTAAGAGCCCAGTAAACAGTGGAAGTGTTAGTAATGTGCTAGAAATTTGACCTCCCACGGTCTGGCAAATTCTCTCATCTGGTACTGGTCAGGTCTCAAGGGTGCCAAAAGAGAGAGGTACAACCTGTACTCAGGCATGATCAAAGCCAAACAATTCCCCCATCACTGCAGTGGGAAAATTGTAAGTTTCTGTTCCCATCTTAGAGCAGTATGTCACTTTTCACTGGAGGATACTGTAGACGTATCTCACTCTGTCACAGCATATTCTCACATCTACCTATCCAAACATTATTATTTCTGTTTTCTGCCTGGCATTTAAATTCTACTTAACTGGCTGATTTCACCTTCCTCTCTCATAACACTAACACTCAGGAAGAGTTTGAAAGAGACAATTTCCCTTTGCTACCCCTGTTGCTTTCCCCACCTCATCCCCAACCTTATTAATTGCATACATTTTGTGCTAATTGCTGCTACGTTTTCCAAGCTGCAACTTTTTTATTTGTGAAACTACCATCCATATCAACCATGACCAATATGTGGAAGAATTATTCTTCATCAAGAATCATGGAAATTTTGTAATTTGGTTTCTATGGATTCTCAGTCTAGGAGGAGAGAAAAGACAATGATGCATCATGCTGGGCTGTCAGAATTGAATAAAAAAGAAAATCTTGGAGATAATTATTTTTATGATATTGCATATTATTATGATAATATGCTTGGGGCTCAATAAAGCTATAATTGCATGAGTCACGAACAGCACCACCAGAGCACTTACTAAATACTGGAAGAAACTTATTTCCCATCACATCTGTTTTTTTGTGGGGGTTAATGCCATATCCACCCTGATAGTATCTAAACACAGCATCTATTTCTGGACTGTTTGTAATGATATTGGGGAAAGCCCAATGTAATCACATTTAATCAGAAGCAAAGGAAGCTGCCTTGGGATGACCGCAGGTACGTTCAATGAAGAACGGATTGAAGCATCACATGAATAACTTGCTCTTCTAAGTTGTTGTTATACTTTTTAATGTTCTGTTTTAAGGTTTGCTCAACACACTGTATGAGCATCAAGCTTCCACGGGGCATGGAGAAATTTTAATGGTGAAACCTTGGCTCATGAAAGTCAATGCAAAGACTCCCAGTGATTTCAATAGGGTCAAAATTCCACCCCCTGTCCTTGCATATGTTTGTACTGCACTTACACTGAGGAGCATTGCCTTCTATATAAGTATTGACATAATAATGATAATGGCCAAGATCTTTTTTCTTGATTGATGCTGAAAGTTTAGATAAAAAGGATTCAGGATCCTAGCCAGGAGCCTACCACAGGCAGCTATTTTCAAAAAGTCTTCACTATTATATATATTATTTTGATACTTATCTGTGTCCTGTGCACCCTCTTCCAGAAGACACTGTATGGACCATGTGCCACAGTGATGACAGATAGTTGTGCCTACGGCAGATCTTGTTCTCTATCCTTGGGTGAACTCTCACAAGTCCATTGAATTTCTACAAATGCACATATAATTCCAGGAGATTGTCTATGCAAGAAAATGTACATGCATGACTCCACTGGTATAAGTCTCCATGTGGACAATCGTACTTTGGAATGAAAGTGTCTGCACAAAAAGTCGTACCAGTATTTTTCAATACATAGTAGCAGAGATGTAGCTGGGTAAATCTCTACTCTAACAAATCTCCCCTAACCCTTACCTGCCTCCTTCAGTCCTATGGATTTGATCTGCCAGTTTTACTGCAATTTTTTTTTTGATTCTGTGCTATATAACCATCAGTCTGGACTGGCAATGCTATTGATCTAAATAAGTGGGTCTGTCTCATGAAAGCTCATCACCTAACAAATCATTTTGTTAGTCTTTAAAGTGCTACATGACTGCTGTTTTATTTCTGTATATAGATAAGCTCCAAGAAGCAATCTGATGATGAACCATTTACATGTGCCTTTAAAAGTGAATGAGCTGTTCCATAAATCTTATCGGTTCTTATCCCCTTGCAGAGAATGGAGATTTTAGAAGAGATAGTGAGTTAACCAAGCACTGAAATTTATTTTTCACTCTTTCCAGATGCCTTTTACAGTCACACAGTTTTCTATCAGTAGATGGCAATGACATCTTACAACTTATTCCCCACTTCTGGTTCCTTGAATCAAACTTTCAAAGGGTTAGGGTTAGGGTTTCAAACTTTCAAAATCTGAACTGCTCTGGTGTGCAATTTATGAGAGGCAAGGGAGTTCTTTCATTGTTGAACATGAACACCACAGAGCTGGTCAAAGCCTTGTCAGATAAGCTTCTTGTAAAAAAGAATAAAAAAAAACGTTCCCCATCGCACACATAGAGGGTCTCACCCCTCTGACCACAGGCCCCCTCATGCACTAATGTTTGATTAGAAGCTATCATCCTGTATCAAAGTATGAAACAAAAGACCACAGATTACTTGTAAGTCATGAGGGTCTGAGTATTCATCTTAGCACTTACTTCTGTAACCAGGTCATTCTGCTTGTCAGATGAATGTGTACACACTGTCAATATGTATTCTCTACAAAAGCTACTTAATAGGGCACTAAGGTTGCAGTTAAGAACTGAAAAGGCAGATAGTAGCAAAGCTCTGGGTGCAATCAGGTCCTGATTCTTGACTGGGGCTCTTCTGTGGTGCCATAATCCAAATAATTAATAAAAATGTGTGTATATTTATACAGCCCCAGTTCTGTGCACCCACATGTATGTATTACACTACAGAGTTTAATTACATGGTCAGTTATTATGTCTGAAGTTACACAATATAACACAGTAAACTTTTTCATATCTGAGAAGTAGCCTTGTTAGTCTGTATCTTCAAAAACAACAAGGAATCCTGTGGCACCTTGTAGACTAGCAGATATTTTGGAGCATAAGCTTTCATGGGCAAAGACTCACTTGGTGATATCTGATGAAGCGGGTCTTTGCCCATGAAAGCTTATGCTCCAAAATATCTGTTAGTCTACAAGGTGCCACAGGACTTCTTGTTGTTTTTCATATCCAGCAGCCCCAGAACCAGGGTGTTGCCAGCTATTCAAACATTCTGGATAATAGAGAAGTATACCTAGCCATGCATAACACTAAATAAAAGCAAGATTAGATATTAAGAAACCAAGAAAAATGTATGCAGAGTACTTTATTTACCAACAACAGTAGTATTGTACACTGTAAACGTAACCTGTATTTGCTGTATTTATTTGAATTTACTTTCACTCTACTGTACTTCTGCAAAACGTAACTAAAATTTATTTATGGTTAAAATGCCAGGAGAATTCTGCTCCTTTCCCTACTGGGAGGGGCAGTGGGGAAAGTAGAATTGACAGCAGCTATTCTGGCTGCCACAACACCCCTGAACACCACCCCAAGTAATGTGAGATGGGGAAGAGAAGAGCATGGGGATCCCAGGCTGAGTGGAGTCACATGGGGAGGGCAGGGAACGTGCTGTTTTCTCTATCCCCTATTATTAAGAATGTCTGTTTTCTTGCACCACTGCTTCCATGCCTCAGTTTCCTTGTGTGTAACCTGGAGATAACACTTAACTACCACTGAAGACTGATTAAGGTAGGTAAAGAGTTTCAACGGTGCTTTATTCTGTACATGCCAATCTAGGTATTACCACTCCCCACAAAAGTCAAAACAGCATCTTTCATCTTAAGTCAAGAAGATTACAAAATCTACACTAAATAATTATTTAAGCAACACCATGCAAAGCTATCATTTCTCCTTTCTGCTTCCCCACCGCTTTATTCAGTAGAGGCTGTTTTTGTCACATCTGACACAACTTTTAATTGTGGATTGTACATTTTGTTTTAAAGTTGTGGCACATGGTGGAGAAGTAGGGCTGATAACCCACCAGTTGTGGGGTCCCCGCCTCCAGCCAGCGGCACAGGCCCGAGTTCCAGAAAATCCGGGCGTCGTGGGTGCTGCCAGGCCAGCCCACATAAATGTCCTGGAAACGGCCCCGGCTGTCCACTAAGGCCTGGAGGACCACTGAGTGGTAGCCCTTCCGGTTGATGTAGCATCCTCCACTGTGCTCCGGGGCGCGGATGGGGATGTGAGTCCCATCCAGAGCCCCGAAGCAACTGAGGAAGCCCAGGGTGGCAAAGCCTGTGATGGTGGCATCTGGGTCCCCCAGCCTCACGAGCCTGTGGAGGAGCATGGCGTTGATGGCGTGGACGACCTGCAGGGGAAGCACATGGGAGAGCACCAATGACGGGTGAGCAGGGTGTGTGTGGCCCTCCCCTGCCTGGGCCCCCCTGCCCTGCCAGGGCTGCCTCCCACCCTCCCCCCATGGGTCCTCTTACCTCCATGAGGACAGCCCCAACGGTGGCCTTGCCGACGCCAAACTGCTGGCCCACGGATCGGTAGCTGTCGGGAGTGGCCAGCTTCCAGACAGCGATGCTGACCCGTTTCTCCACACTGAGGGCATGCCGCATGGCGGTGTCCTGGTGCCTGAGTGCGGGGGTGAGCCACTGGCATAGCTCCAGAAATGTCTGCCGGCTCATGCGAAAGTTCCTGAGCCAGCAGTCGTTGTCCCACTCCCCAAGCACCAGCCGCTCCCACCAGTCGGTGCTGGTGGGGTAGCTCCACAGCCGGTGGCTTATGAGGCGGTGGGGGGGTCGGGGTGCTGCAGGGTTGGGGGTTGCGTCCTCCTCCCCTGCGGGCAGCTCCTCCTCTGCGGCAAGGATGTGCTCAGCTGCCTCCTGCATGGCATGGAGCAGGGCGAGCACTGCTTCTACAGGGGCGGCTGGGTGGACCTCTGGCTGCTGCTGCTGCTGCTGGGGGTCCATGACTGCGTCGCTCGAGGTGTGCGTGACTATGGCTCTGCAGACCGCGTGCTGTGCAGGCTGAGTGTGTCTGGGAGGGGCCCTTTAAGGGAGCGGCTAGCTGTTGCCCTGGAAGCGCTAGTCTGCCCTGTGACCCTGTCTGCAGCTGTGCCTGGCACCCTTATTTCGATGTGTGCTACTTTGGCGTGTAGACGTTCCCTCGCTGCGCCTATTTCGATGTGGTGCTGCGCAACATCGATGTTGAACATCGACATTGCCAGCCCTGGAGGACGTGTAGACATTATTCATCAAAATAGACTATTTTGACGTCGCTACATCGAAATAAGCTACTTCGATGTAGGCTTCACGTGTAGACGTAGCTCTACAGTCCTGGTCCTGGCTGCAAATAAGACTGTAACGTCTGAACTGATGGTATACAATTAGATCAATATATACAACAGTAAAAAGTCAATGGGGCATACATTCGAAGCAGAATCTGCTGTCACTCTCGCCTGAAGCAGTTGTATTAGTTGGTCTGGTTTATACAGCAGTGTTGTGCGCAGTTCACTGAAAAAGGAAAACGTCTTTCAACTTAAAGATAAGTGTTGTTTGATAGAATTATTTTATCCACAGCCCTGTGTTATATTACTGTTCTTTATTGAAACTTCCCTGCCAAACTATTTTGGGGCACTAAGTACTTTATCTTAAGGTTAATAATGTTTGAGAGTGAAAGGCAATAGCCACTATTAATTAAGAGGGCAATGGACATTAGCTAATATTGATCTAGCCTTCAGTGAAGGCTGTTACACCAAATATTTTTGTAAACAAAATGAATTTATGAGAGGTTGGGAAACATGGATTTATATTCATTACTCAATTATTAGGAATGCTTAGGTGAACATTAATTTAAAAACTGCAGGCAGGTTTACATTAATTTTGAGCAATATCACTATTAAGTATTAGAACTGATAGGCAAATTATTTCAATATGAACTTGCATCGTTTGCACTACTATTTATTGTTTTAGAGAAAGAACGGGACACTCAGAAGAAAATGCTCTCGACAATCTTCAATGAGAGAAGCCTGTGTATTAAAAAGTGTAGACCCAGAAGTCCCATGACTCTACATCATGTTTTGAAATACAGATATTATACACTGATATAATCCACAATATACAAAAAATAAATGCAGACAAAAAAAACACCTAAGGAATAAATTAATCATCAAATTCTGGACTCCTTAATCACTTAGGTGTCTACTTATTCCCATTGCAGCCCATAGAAAAAAATCTCATTAATTTTAATGGGTATACAATCTAGCTCTAAGAATATAAATAGTGCATTCACATGGAGCTGTAAATAATCCAGACAAAGTTAGTGCATAAACCCAGGCCCACCAGAGCTTTGGAAAGCTGTTTTGCGACTGATCTTTAAAATGTTCCAGTTAAAAACTTACTTATCTCTTTTTCTTTGAATTGCCTCCTCCAACTCCAGATATAGTTCCTTGCGCTAGCCAATAGCATTATTCAGTATTTCCAACTATAACATAATTCTGATTCTACAATGTATGAAAGTGTTGACATACTTATAAAGTACTATTCCAGTAAAGCAGTTGCTTATTACGTTGTTTAAATGCTTGGCTAGTTATCTATTTAACCCTCATCATAATTCAATCCAAAACAGCTTTTTAACATGGCTCCCAAAATGTCTTTAAGCCTAACTTCCTTAACAATGAATTTTAAATTCTTCTCATTGATGTGGTACTCCTCAGTTCTGACCTATTGTGGGGGCTAGGAGGTTGTGAACAATGGCACAGTGCCTTATATGGTTCTCTGATAAACTGTGACAGGATTCCAATATATACTCACTTGGGGAGAAAGCCAAGTATGGTAGCACTTCAGCAAATCAATTTAAGCACATGCTTAAATCCACCCTGCTCAGGCAAGTGCTTAAAGACACGCTTCAATGTTTTACTGAACTCAGTCCTGTCTCCCTCCCATGTAGAAGTCTGGCGTGATTGTAGCTCACCAGGGACTGTTGAACAAGCGACTAGTATAATGAAATAGCAAGTTACCTACAGCCCAGCTTTAAAAAAAAAGATTAGCTTTATTCTTCAAAAGGCTGTCAGATTAATCTCCCTGGAGACCAACCTCCTGTCTAGGGACAGCGTTGTCCAAGGGACAGTTCCCCCGACTAGGACTCAGGAGTTCCCTGGCTTCTGCTACTGAGTGAATTGCTGCATTACCTCAGAGAAGTCTCCATGCCTCTATTTTTCCCTCCCACACTTTCTCTTGTCTAGTTATGGTGTAAGCTTTTGGGGTTGGGATTGTCTCTTATCATGGTACAGAGCTGAGCGTACTGGGGCTCTAACCTTGGTAGACACCTTGAGGCTCTACTCTAATACAAACAACGTATAGTAATCTATGTATGCACAGACCAGTGCAAGATGGGTAGCTGTTTAATGGAATACTAAAACAGTATACTGTTCCACCAATAGGGGACACTGTGTAAAATACCATATATTGGCTAACTTCAGCTATGCCTGGCAGCACGTGGAAGGGTCTCACTACAAACACGTGGTACGTTTCTTGCCCAGAAGCAAGTTCTATAGCCAGTCCATAACTGGTACCGGACCATGACTCCCTGCAACAAGCTTACTTTCTGATATGGAGAAGCCATCTCCTGGAGCAGAGGGTGATTCTATTTCCATACATGTTAATGGCGAGGTTCTTCAGTTACACTGGATTAATGGACAGCACAATCCGGATATTCATTCTTAGCCTCTCTGTTGAGCTTGCTCAGGTGTTAAAGGGTGCACTTGCCGTTCTACCACATCTTCCTCCATATTTGAACAGCTTCTACCACATTCTGTGAGCTACCACAAACACAACAATCAAAAGACACCTGTCTGCTGGGAATGACACTAACATCCCTAATGTCAAACAAGAATATGGAGCTATCAACATAAACACACACACACACACACACACAAATACAAAGGACAGCCATCAGACAGTAACAACTTTCTATCACTACAGGTTGAACCTCTCAAGTCTGGCAGCCTTGGGACCTGACTGGTGCCAAATAAGAGTATTTGCCGGACTATGGGAAGTCAATATTGTCTAGCATCATTATCAACATTTCCTCTGCTTACTGGGCCCTTATAAGACATTTAGAGGTAAAGTATAGCTAAACAACAACACAGAACACTGAGAGCCAGGACTGGATGTTTATAAACATGCTTTATGGGACTGCAGGAAACTTGGCCACACCCATGATAAGTGATCATCCAGTTAACTGACATCATGCCAGATTATGGAGGTTGCTGAACAAGAGTGCCAGACGAGAGAGGTTCGACCTACGCTAAACAAAGTTTGATTTAAACAGATAATAGACATGAAACATTCTCTCTCCAATACCATGAACCATTCAGTCCCTCAAAATCAAGCCACACGTTTAGTTTGAAATTGACTCTCAAAACCTGTAATGTTAGAAAACAAGTGCTATCTTTGCAAACAACATGCCCTGTAAAAAGACAAGAACAAAATGACAATCTAGTTCTGTTAGTGAACTGGGGAGAATTGAACAGAAGTTACAAAGAAAAAAATGTATTATATAAACAAGGTTAATGCAGACAAAGTTTGTGTACAATATTTGTATTGTAGACAATATAAAACCTCAGATCTGAAAGTGACATGTTTCTTTACACAAAGGATCTTTCCTCCACATAAAGGCTAAATTCTGGTTAAACACATCCAGTGCAACCCTACTCATGTCAGTGGACTGCATCTCATGCAACTAAACAGCAGAATGTTTCCCCAAGGCTATTTATACACAAATGTCTAGTGTGGCAGATATGCAATAGGAACAGCGCATAAGAGGGCTTGGCTGTATTTTATGTTTGAGTTTGCTTTCTTCTCTCCTAAAAAGAGGGGGAACAACTTCTAGATGCTTGTTCATAGTGTGTATACATCAACAAAATGGTCTTTTAATTCTATAATAAATAAGTCAGAAACCAACGTTATCCAGTAATTGCAAAATTGGCACTAAGCACATGAACAATCTCTCTTTTATCACTAACGATGAGTCGTTTCCAAGGAGGCCAGCCCTTTAACAGAGACAAATCCGAGATGCCAAAGTTAGCATTTGACAGCCGCTGTATGAACAGTCCACTAACAGGCGATTTAGACAGAGTATGTACAATACGAAGGAGGGAGCACAGCTGTACCTCAGTCACAGAGCAGAATAACACATTAACATGTATTAGTTTCTCTTGTCCTTGTGAACAAATCAAATAATAAAGAGGAAACTTTGCAAATGTAAGACATCTAAGTGACCAGACTTCAACGGACAATAATCGAGGAAATTATTTAAGCTTCCTTTCTGCTCTTTGCAAGACTCCCAAGGTTGTCAACATTTTTTACACCAGTAAGGCATGGTACCTTGCTGAGATGTACATTTCAAGCACAGAAAATTCCTCAGAAGAGCAAAAATATTGGAGTGTAATAAATATTGACTTTTCCAGTTTATCCACCATAGTACAGGATGGGACAAGGATCTACAGACTACCATAAGGCTTGATATACTGTGCCATGTGTGCAACAGGACATAGGCACAGCGCATGTAAGGAAACATGCTAGCATTTGCAATTACTTCACTGTTGCTTAAATAAGATTCTTGGGGGTAAAATCTTACAAACTGCGCCAGGGATTTTGGCACATGACCCACATGAACCTCAGCGGAGTCACACAGCCAAATCTCTTCACAGGACTCCTTTTAAGCCGTTTTCATATATTATTTTTGCAGTTATATTTTGTTGTTGACTGTTTTACCTAGGGCCAGTTGCTTTGTCTTTCTGTGTGTCTGTTCCCCATTTGTAATATAGGAATAAAAAACTTACCAGCTTTCTAAAACACACTGAAATCCTCTAATAGAAAGTACTAGATAATGAATACAAAGTACCGTGAATATTTAGCCCATTAGTAATCCATAGGCGGTATGA
This sequence comes from Carettochelys insculpta, assembly GCF_033958435.1. Classification (NCBI taxonomy): domain Eukaryota; kingdom Metazoa; phylum Chordata; order Testudines; family Carettochelyidae; genus Carettochelys; species Carettochelys insculpta. Next base: position 22,462,062 of record NC_134141.1, on the reverse strand, counting down.
AGCTATTCAGCTGTCCCTAAAGGACAAAAGAAACTCCTAAAACAGCTAACATGAGCATTTTTAATGTTGCCAACTCTCACAATATTTAGAGTTTATCTTAAAGCAGAGCTCTGGGAGGCCGATGCAAATCTCAGCTTTCATTTTTATACATAAATTTCTAGGGCTCACAGCTGCAGAGAAAAGCTGGAGAGTACGTACCAAGGGTCTCCAAAGGGTCTCCTAAGGACTCTCAAAACACAAGGCAAATAAAAAGAACACCAAATTCACTGTTTTGAAAAAGATTTTGTGATTTTTAAGTGCCAGAGGTTTAAAGTACAGCATTAAAACCATGTAGTATTGCAATCACCCAGAGGCACACTTGGACCTGGGGACTCAGGAGCTTAGTGCATGAGCCTCTACAGAGTGAGCTAAAACCCATCTGGCTGGTAGCTAAGGCTGTGGAGAAGGCTCATTCTTTCTCTCTGTAGGGCTATGTTTACACTGCGCCCTAAACTCGAAATACAGTAGACCCCCAACTTGCATTCTTGCAACCCCTGTGTAAGTCACATTTCCAGTGCAACCCAGGGAAAGCCAGGAAACTGATGAGGACACCAGCCCTGGTCAGTTTCCTCGTTCCAGCTGGGGACCAGGTGGCAGCCTGGCTCCTGGAACCCCTCCATTTGCTGAGCTGGGAAACTGACCAGGGCACTTGCCCGGGTCAGTTTCCCTGCTCTTGTCAAGGACGACAGCTGAAATCCTGACTCTCAGCTGCTGCCCCTGACAGGAATGGAGAAATTGCTCCTATCAGTGGCAGTAGCTCAGTCAGCTGCCACCTCTGACAGGAGCCAGGAAACTGACCAGCACAGCAGCTCTGATCAGTTTCCCTGCTCCTCTGAGTGGTGGGAAGCTGGCGCCAGGCATCAGCTCCCCACCAGTCAGAGTTGTGTTTACCCAAGATACATGCAACTTGAGTGCGCATATCTTGTGGGGGGGGAGTTACTGTAAGTTAAATAGGTTAGTAAGTTTCAAGTTAATTTCAAAAGAGACTTTCAGGATTTGGTGCAGTGTCAAATGATAGTCACTTTTGTATCTTTTCCCCACTGAAACCCTCCCAAGAGCAATGACTAATGCTAAACGCTAACTAACTAAACACTAAGTAGAACCATTTACACAATAGTTAGAACTATGCATAGTAAATTACTGACTTACGTGTAGGTTGCATTCCCAGGCAACCACATGTAAGTCAAATTTTGCACAAGTTGAGTAGCTGGGAAACTGACCAGCGCTGCTGTGCTGGTCAGTTTCATGTCTCCTGGGACTGGCGGGGAGCCACAAACCAGGCTCCTGGCTCCCAGGACTGGTGGAGAGCCGTGAACTCTGTGATGGACAGTTTCCTGACTCCCACAACCAGAGCGGAGCCAGGAGGCACTTGATTCCTGGCTCCTTGACACTCATGATTTCAACTTGAATTAATCCAAGTAATGTGCAAGTCAAAATCATGTAAATAGGGCTTTTACTGAATACTAAAAACTGCTAGCACTGCTAAACCACTTGCTAGGACAAACATAGTGAGTTCCAGCTAACTGTCACTGGTGGCAAGAAGGAACTGAGCAGCATTGGTGCAGGAAAAGGTGGGTTGGCAATGATTATATTGGGTGCCATGAAGGGGCCACTCCAGAGGGCACCACACGAACCTAACAGCTACCTGCTAGGGGAAAAAATCTTCTGGAAACCGGGCATGTGCATGCACCTAACATGGAATGCCCACGCACAATCACTTGAAGTGGAACTTTAAAGTACCCTGCCACTAAAGGCCTCTGCTTAAAAAAAAAAAACCCAAACATTCCATGAGGTCACAGGTTCCCCGACCTTGGGTGATATGCTAACAAGACCCGGAAAAAAAAACAAAACTACTCCAAGCTCTTTAACCTTCCTTGTGGAGAAAGCTTGTAAACAAACTGTAATTTCTTAATAGCTGACCTGCAGTCTCAAGCACATGCACACAGAACCTCCTGCCTTCTAGGACACAAGAATCAGATCACAGTCTTTAAAAAATGATTTGATTAACATAACAAAAAAGGCATACTCAAGAAGCAAACTTGGTTGCTAGGTGTTACAGAACAAATGTAAAAGGCAGATCAAAAGCACAGAGAATCACTTCTTTGGAATTCAGTTTTAAAAAGTTACAGTGTACACAGGGGTATATAAATCAGCACAGAGGAGTCCCACAAACCAAGCTAAAAAATAAAAGAAAAGACAACATGTTTGCATCTAACTAAACATTTCCTGTTTACTTACTTACCTGTTGTTCCAAGGTTCAGCCCTTTCCACGCATGGATATTGCTGAAAATCCCAAGCCTAGTTCCTGGATTAATTCATTTCTGTATCTCTGCTCTGGCCACACAAAGGACCGCCACAGCCAGGTCATTGCTTCAATTCAAATCTCACACTCTCTTCCCATTGGCTCACTTGGATCCCTTGCAACACTTCCTGGAGATTTTCAGGGACCCACTGTGTCTGTGTTTAACCCTTTACAGAGACTTAGTTAACTGAATGTCTCGGATGTCTAGAAAAGGATTGAGAGATCTTAGATTACTTACTGGGAAAACCTCTCTAACCATAAGGATGGTAAATGCTGGACAAAGCTGCCAAAGAAGTTACGGAGTCTTTACCTTTGAAGGTATTAAAGAACAGGTTATAAAAACAGCTGTCAGGGATGGGCCAGGTATACTTGGCACAAAAGGGATGGACTAGATGACCTTCTGAGGTCCCTTTTAGCCCTACAGTTCTATGAGTCTATGGAGCTTCATGTGATGACCTCCATTAGACTTATTAGTCATCCAGCCCTTTATCAAGTGGTCTCCAATGTCAGCATTAACACAGTGAAACAGTGAGCCAAATTACATTCCCTATGTGACTCCATAATCATCAGGCACGAGTTTCAGTTTCCTTACACAAGTTTTACACTGATGCAGCATCAACAGAGTTACTACTTACACCAGTGTGAGTAAGGCAATAAACAGATTAGGATGTTAAGAGAGAGGAGCTGCATACCAGTTATATGGGTGCAACTGACTTCATTTTTGTTATTCAGAATTGACCTCAGTATCAATGATTGGAATAGCTGGCCCACTATCTAAATATTATGAATGGAAAGAACACATTTTTAAGTGTAGAAGAAATGCCAGTAGCACAATTTTTCCTATCACACTCATCTGTTTTGATTCACTCTTGGTAATCTTGACTTTCCATCACTATGCTCTTCAAAAACCTTAAATCTCCTTTATGTCCACATGTAATAATCTTTCTCACCACATGATTTCCTACAAATGCTAACACAGTAATAAAATAATAATAATTTTCAATCTGCACTGAAAACCAAGGACTAAAATGAAGTCCTGGGGTTCTTTCCTTCAATGAAATTTACAAAGCCTCTTGAGTTACACGCTCACAGGTAATGTTATTAACTAGAGGCACCTCTGCGATGAATTAGAGCTTCTCATATTCAGTCAATGCTCTGTATTACCATAGTGATGCTTTTCATATTACTACATATAAAGACAAATTTGGGGTTTAGATCTTACAGATAATTGTTTAAGATTGCGATGTTCAAAATTTGCAACACTGGCGAACTCATTAGCAATTTACTAGGACCCTGAGAGTCTCAGCATGTTTGTCAGTGCACAAATAAATGTTCATAGTGTAGTGTAGTGAAAAATGTGCTGGATTATAAAATAGCAGTTTAAGTTTGTAAGAGGTCTCTGGGTCCTGCTTGCAGGTCAGGGGCTCTGTTGGGAAGCATGCAATGCAGCAGAGGTCAGTCTGCAAAGAGCATGATAAGGTGAGTTGTGCCTCTGCTTTAGGGGATGGGGCCGTCTATACTTACTGAGTGTTTGCTGAGCCACGATTGAGCCACGGGAGTTCCATTTTGCTGCATCAGTGAAGATGCAGCAAAATCAATCTCTCAGCATCAACCCTGGTACTCCATGCTGCCATGTGGAGTAAGGGATATCAGTCTGAGCCTGAAGAGCCCTGATCTACACGAAGGAACAAAGTCGATCCTGATATGTCCATTCTAGTTATGCTAATAGCATGGCTAGAATTGGGTATCTGGGATCAATTTTGATCCCTGGTGAAGACCAGCCCTCACAGAGCATCCTGTTTATTCTTGGTTTTGGTTCGTGTGTGAAGGTCCCAGATTTTACAGAGCAGTGTTAAGTTGCAATGTTTCAGCAAGAGCATTGCATGTTTATTTAATCTAATTTCTCCATCTCGATGCCACGGATATAAAAAAGTAACCTTTGTATATTAGAAACAAAGACATGCAATTTTGGCAATTGGCGAAATTTGCCAAAATGAATTTTTTTCCTCATTTCCCCCCAATATTTTAGTTTGACCAGCACTTGTTATCAAAACTCCAGAAGGGATATCAGATGAAAATATGTGATTGTAGCTATAATCAAGTTACTTTAGAAAGCCTGGATGTAACAATGCCTAAGAAAACAGAAACATTAGGCAGTGATGTACAAAGGGCTTCAGGAGCAGATCAGATAACAGATTGATCTTTGTCCTCCTTCTTCCAACCTTTTGCATCTGTACCAGTTCCTTCCCTGCCCCCACCCCCAATTCTCTCTTTGGTTTCCAAGCCCCTGTTGGACTGTGGCTGACATCAGGCCTTGCAGTTTCCCACGCACAATACCTAATGCCTCTCCTCCCCTCTAGATTCTTTGCAATGCTTATCAAAGACCTTCTACATGCCCCAGTCATGTCCTGAATAGATATAGGGAAATTGCTTATTTCAGCTCATGGGCAAAACCAACACATACACTCCAGCCCCCTGCAGCTGGTCATCTTTGGCCTTATTTGGTCCTTGGCATGCATATTGTGCCCCCCGATTTATAAACTACTATTAAATAAACAAAATCAAGGAAATTAATGCACATACATTTCCCCCATCCTAGAAAGTATCACATGGCTTCTTAAAAAGTTGTGCAGCACCACTTTTGCTTTCTGAACATTAAAAGCTCCTTAATGGCATGTATGAGACGGAGGGGGGAGCTGTGAATGTGAGCAAAACTAAGGACCCACTTCATTCCAAGTGAAAAGCAACAAGCTAGTACCATTTGTTATGTTAGCCTTTGAGCTGGTTGAAATGCATTTCTGCAAACCTAGTTTTTAATACTAATAAGTAGATTTTGATAATGAGCAGTTGTGCAAAAATTCAGTGTTTCACAGTGTGTCTTGTCACCAACATTTATAAAGGAAATTGTCTGAAAAAAAATTTTTGAATTTTGCAAAATACCTTGTTTGGAAATTATGGAGAACTTGCCTTCTCATTTCTTCCCAATGGAAAAGGACAAGTGGAAAAAGTAAAAATGTTAAAGGGAGTGGGGGAAAAACTCCAGTGCAGAATAGGGGAGATTTCCATATCCAATTTTTGAAATTTAAGTGAAAAAAATTGCCAAAATGAATGAAAGGGGAGAGCAAGAGGCCAATCAGCTCGCTTCTTCCTCTGGCTGGCCTATGAATGAGAAAGAGCCTCAGGTCCCATCAAGTTTTCCACATGTTTTGGAAGATGGGTGGCAGCGGGGACTTGAATCAATGAAAACATATTTCAAACCATTTGGCTTTGAGTTGGGAGGGGATTGAAGAGCAGCTTGAAATTTTGGGGGAAAGTGGTGGTATGCTCCAATACTAGTTCTGGTCCAGAATAAAGAAGCAAAAATGTAGGAAATGATAAATAAAGGGAAAACAAACCAAAACCAAAAACAACCCCCAGCAACTCAGCTTTCTTGTACTTAACCTTCCTTCAGTGATGAGTCTCTTTGGAGAAGATTGTTCCCTTTAAAGAAGAGTCATTGACCTTTTATGTTCAAACCCAGAAAAACGTGTTAAGTATGCATAAGCTAGCATGGAAAGGGGAAGCAAGAGAGCTTCCTGTTTACTCAAGTGAACTGATATGTCCTTCCCTACAAGGTAAAACAGCAGAATATTAATATAGTAGAATGTTTCTACACATATGCAAAGAATAATGAGAAACATACACAAAAAGTTGTTTGTGACATTAAATGGTCAAGTTTCTAAAGTTTTAATTTAATGGGCAGAGCAGAAACTTTTGCGTCTCAGAACTTGAATAATCAGTATGGAGGAACTGATCTGTAAACAAGTCCAGTGGCCTGAAGCTCTAGCTAAGAAGCTCTGTATTTCTTTATTTAGATATAGTGTTCCTGTGTTTCCCCAAATTAATGGTGCCTTCCCGATTCCATAATGACGTTTTCTGTGTTTCATACAAAGATGCAGTGCTGGCATGTGGAACAACCTTGCCTATTCAGTTTGTTCACATAAGCCACTATTTCGTGACCCCAGAAATTCTGGGTGGGATTTTTGAGTTGGTAGTATTCGTAAGCTAGGAGGAGCCCTAATTATTTGAACCCAGTCCCTGTTGCTGCTAACAGGGGTTATATAGGTCAGGTCCATAAATGGCTATTAGCCAGGGATAAAGTATGGTGCCCTAGCCTTCATAACAAGGGCAGGAGATGGATGGCAGGAGATAAATCACTTGTCTTCTGTTCTCCTTCTCTGGGGCACCTGGCATTGGCCACCGTCGGCAGATGGGATGCTGGGCTTGATGGACCTTTGGTCTGACCCAGTATGGCCATTCTTATGTTCTTATGTTATGTTCTTATAGAAAGAGAATAGGAAGTGGAGAACTGTTGCTGTATGATACAATTAATTACATCAGCAATCTGCAACTCAGAAACCACAAGCAAGGTGGTAAAAATCTTTGTAAAAGGAGAAAGGGCAGGAGTAGTCCAAGAAAGAAAGGACAGAGCATTAATGGGCCCGTTTTTGAGGTGATCTATACTACAACACACCATAGTCATAGAGGATTTTAACTATTCCAGTGCCAAATGCCAAAACACGCATCAGCAATTTCTAAATTAGGAAGGTAGCAATAACTAATGCCAAAATACCTGATGAGGTTAGAAAAACAAAATCCATTATGATCACCCCTTGCCAGAACTGAAGCATTTGTACTTAGAAATTGGGTGAATAAAAGGTATTACCCTCACCTACTTTTCTCTCTCAAAAAACAAAAACAAAACCCAGCCTGGATTCAGTTTGGAATAATGCAAGTTAATACATGGGGCCAGGGGAGGGGTAAGAAATGATATGGAACACACAAACAGACAATTAAGCAGTCCTGCAGCACCTTAAAGACTAAATTTTATTTATTAGGTAATGAGCTTTCAAGGGTAAGACCCAGTTCATCAGGACTGCTTGCTTTTTGTGAAGTTACAGACTAACAGGGCTACCTCTCCAAGACAAATAGAAAATGTGAGGAGTTAGCTGGGAAACAATACATTTGAGAAAGATCCCAGTAAAACATGGTTGCGAGTTGTTTATAGTGCTTTACATCTACTCTAGGCTACGCCCATCCCATGTACCCTCATCCCTTTTTTAACAAGTACTTTACTTATGAGTACTCAGTAAAACGAGGAATACATGTACTTACCACTGTTCTCTATCCGAGTGAGCTTCCCCTGCTCATACAAGCCCGTCGTGAGGTCCCTGGCCTGGGGGCGGGGAGATCCTCAGTACCGCCCAGCACGGTCCCAACATTCCCCCAGCACACAGCTCCCCGCACAACCCCCCCAGCCTGCTCCCAACACCCACCCCATCCCCTTCCGAACCTCCCTGCCCACTGCACCCCCCCAACCACAGGTACCTCTGCTGCAGCCAGGAGGAGCAAGGCACCACCTCCTCCACAGGAGCTGGCTGCAGGTTTTAACCCTCCCTCCCACTCATGCCCCCAACCTGCCCCCAGCCTTTAACCCTCTCCAACCCCCACCCAACTCAAGGTTCACTTACCTTGCCAAAGCAGCACCACCTGCTGCCACTCCTTCGCTGCGTTTGGAGCATTAGGAACCAATCAGACACTTTTACATGTATTTTAATGGTAATTTAATGTTCCTCTTACAAGTTTTTGCGTATGAGCAGAAAGTTGGGAACCAGTTGTGCTCGTATAGGGAGGGATGGGTGTACAAGTGTAATTCTGATTCAATGTGTTCAACATTTGTTTTGTTTTGTTTTTCCTTTATTGATTTCAGACAACATTTTTGAAACTTACTTCTGTATTTCAAAAAGAAACCATTGCTTCCTTTCCCCCCCGCCCAGCAATATGAAGAAACAGAAGGCTCATACTTTGAGACAATAACTAAGGAGCTATGAATCATCCCTTTGCTTTCCTGTTGAAAATTGTGTGTACTGACGTTTGTGAAAGCAAAATTTCTCACCCCTAGAATGTATGGAACTATGGAATACACTTGTTAAATGAGTTTCAGCTACCACAGGCTGTTTGTAAAAAAACCAACACAGAGTTTGTATCTTAAGACCTAACAACTGTCTCTTTGCAATAAGCAAGTAAATAAAATAGACAATATTACTGCTACAAAAGTGCAGGTACATGCTCAGATGGATTACAGAATTTTCAGTATATACATTATGTAGGCATGAGGGAAAGAAAAATGATCTAGGTGCTAGATTGGGACTCAGAAGATCTACATTCTTTTCCCAGCTCTGCACAGACTTCCCATATGACCTTGACAAAGTCTCTTAATTGCTCTCTGCCTCAGTTTTCAATCTGTAAAATGCAGATAGCACTTCCCTTCCTCACGGGGGTACTGTGAGGATAAATTAATTCATATTCATGGGCCACACAAATTTTATGGTAGTCAGGGGCCTGGAAATAGATATTATTACTATATATTTCTGATAATGCAACCTCTTCTAGAAAAGGATACAGCATTTGACAAGAGCCGGAAATACAGCAGTCATACCAACATAATACATAGTGTGTGGAACAGTTCTATTGGTTTAAAGAATTTTTATTTTTTAAGAATTATACAATTATATTACTGCCGTAATAAAATATTAGCACAGTAGTCTATAGTAATGGTCCGAACCACTGAAATTTTCCAGTAGTAATGCTGCAGTGATTTGGCTATTACTGTAGTATTTTTAGTAAGGGAGTATTTTTCTAGTTTATATTTAGCTGTATTTAAGGGATCAAACTTTTCCTGCCATCACTAAGAATTTGTAACTCCACAAATGTGAATTCAAGCCTAGTTGGTAGATGTAGCTTTACTGGTTGCATGGATGTATTGAAGAAAAAAATATATCTCACTTTGTTCAGTGCTACCAAGGTCCCCATCTGGATTTCTTGTCTGTCTAAAACTTCCACTAAAGTAAATGGAGCATATGAGTATGCAATAAGGCCTTAATTTTGCGACTGACAACAAGCCTTAGTTCAAGAGTTTTCTAATACACCAGACAGAAAAGGACTAAGCTATCATTTTTTGACAAGTGCTAACAGTGTCGTATCTTGTTGTACTTGAAAAGTTTAATAAAAAGAGAATTATAAAAAACCCATTAAAATGACACACAGTCTGCCCACACACAGGTATTTAATAAAGCACATTCCAAGCTGGTATTCGATATTCCAGTTATTGTTATTAAAAGTGATCCAGAGGCAAACATTTACATTTTTCTCCACATGAGATGCTTGTAAATGCCCTCATCCCACAAAGAAATCACACAAATTGCAGCTGACTGCTAAATGAAGACCTTGAGCAGTAAGTCTGGCTTGTAACTGTGATTGCAAAGACACGGCACCAATGAGGATTTAGTATCCCAGCAATATGTAGATGAAGACAATGATTCATGCTATGTTTTTCTCATAGGAAGTTTCTCTTTCAAGAGGACACTACAGCAAGTTTGTGCTGCCAGGGCTGTGGTGCTACTGTGGATCCAGCCACAGGAAAAAACCACATGCAGATTGTTAGAGGCAGGCCTGTGCCTCAAAATTCAGATTCAGGTGTGAACTTTCTACATACAAGGAATTATTTGGATCTGGGGATTTGATTAGAGAAGGAACAGCTGCAAATTAAACTTGTCTGAAGCTGAGGGACAGTGGGGAGAGGTAGATCTGGAATCTAGGGTGAAGGGTTTGCCCCTATTTACATATTATCTAGGTTGTGCCCAGCCTTGCACAGGTGCATAAAGAAAGAGGATGCAAGGAAGTTTCCTCTCTTTTGCCCTGAACACTAGATGAGCACAGCGGCAGTCCTTGTGCTCTGATAATGTTGGAAGGGACAGGGCAGGTAGTTATGGACCAGCACTTTGGCACTAGGAAACAGTCTTCCATGTGCAAAGACAGCAAAGGTGTTACAATGTCTGTGTTCCTGCCGTGCTGCCGGAAGCATGGAGCCTGCCAGAGGTACCGCATCCCCAGTGCGCCTACTGTGGTGAGTTTTCCTAATGGCCCCAAACGGGGGCTGCGATTACAAAACACTCTGTTGTTTTGTACCTTTTAGGTTTGAAGTTTTCCTTCGTTTCTCTGTAAGAACAGGAATAATTTAACCCACCAGAGCCCTCTGCCTCTCCTCCAAATACCCCTGCCAACCACAATCAAACCAGACCCTCCTGTCACAGCCAAATCCAGCATGTTTAGCGTTCACCCACATCCATGTGCAGAGGTAAACCCGTGGCTGTCTTCAGTTTAAAATAAATAAATGAAACCAAAACATTCTGCTTCCAGCAGCTGAAGAATTTTAAAAGGAGGGTGGTGACTTCAGTCAGGAGCAGAGCCAAGCTATGTATCTGGCCACACACAGTGCTCACGTCTAGACTGATTGGTCCCGACATTGCCACAGCCACATGTTTTCAAATTAAATGAAACCTCCAGATCAAAGAACTGGGATCACTTAAAGCCTGCCATAACTTCTTAATTATGCATCTTTTTATTTGGTCGGCGGCAGCCTTAAAGCAACAATATTCAAGAACTTGATCCCTGAGTTAAAAAGAGCTGCGTGTGCTGGAGAAGCAGCACAGAAAAGCAACATCCCATGAAGTACATATTTGATACAAACTTCTGAACAAAAAGTTGAGTGCCAGCCAGGCATACAACACTGGGCAAAGAGGCAGAGACATGCCACAGGGGCCAGCCGCTTGTTTAAAAAACACTCCAGTGGTCCATTATGGGGGAAAAAATCCACTGCTGGATAGAGAAAACGCACGAACAGTAGCAGACCCATCATTTGAAAAGTTTTCTTGTGACTCTGTAGTCCTTCCCACCCCGTGTATTAATATCACTTGTTTCTGCCTTTATTAGGTCAGCAGTAAACATTTCCTTGTGAAAATATTTACAGTGTAGAGACCCGCATGTGAAAACTCATAGAAATGAAGGCCAAGAAGGGCCATCGGGATCACCTTGTCTGAACTCCTGCACATCACAGGCCATGGAGGCTCACCCATCCACTCCTGCCCTGTTCAAAAGGAGCCAGCTGGGCTGGCTGCCACCGCAGGCCTAGGGGTAAGGTGGGAGGGGTTCGAGCTCTGCACTCCTGCAAGGCGTGGGGTTAAAATAGCAGCAATGGTGGCCAGAGCTCTGTGCCCCTTAGAAACGTCAGGCCTGGGGGCAGCTGCTCTCTGTGGCCCTCCCCCACTCCCCACCATTGGCAAGCCTAAAGGGAGCCCACTCTGCAGCCAATCAAAGGTATTGCAATGGCTGGGCTCCTACCGTGCTGTAGGAAGCATAGAGCCTGCTGGGGCACTCCTACTGGGGAGCCTCCCTAATGCCTGAGTTCCGGACACCCTCAAATCACAATTTAAAGACTTCATGCTACACAGAATCAACCATTTACTCTAACCAGCAAGTGATCTGTGCTCGACGCTGCACAGGAAAGTGAAAAAAATCCCAGAAAACAAAGGGGCTGAGGGGCAGTGAGAAGAGAAGTTGTCTTTATCCACATGAACCAAAGCTGTAGGGGGGGTCCTCCTCCCACAGAACAGAGACCCCTTTGGAAATGGGTCCCTGTGCCTCCTAGAGGGTGGCAAGTTCTGTGTAGACAGTTAGGAAAGGGAAACTACTGAACCAAACCACAATATCTATCTACTTATATGTGCAACAAAGCAAGCAAACCCCAATCAATGTATCAGGTGTGTGGCCAGCACCAGTGATGTGAAAGGTGCAATTTGCTTAAGTCCAGAGTTTAGCGGAAAACAACCTTTACCCCCATACTTCACTCCTAGGGTCAGTTAGACTCAGTAACAGAGAACCACCTGAGGGCAGCTTTTCTCCACCTGCCTGCTCCAGGCTAGAGAAGTCCACACAACCAAGTCCTGCTCTGATGTGTGCTTACCCATTCCAGGTCTGTCAGTCCTCATGGTATGATGAGACACTGTGAAGCCAGCACCGTCTTGCTCACCAGTCTGCTCTGCAAAGCCAGCTCCATAGTGCAGTTGCCACTTAAGCTTGGTCCAGTCCTGCAGGATCACTCAACCAAGGGTTCAGAAACTCCAGCTGGGGAACTTAAAGAAAATGTGGTTGTTTGTGTCCCTGCTCTCTGAAAGAGTGAGCCTAACTGCTTAAGGAAGCCCTAGTAGAACTTGAATCTTGTCCCCTGAGTCCGCTGCCTGTGCAGATATGGTGACTGTTTATTCCAGACACTTCTGCACAATGACTACAGCCTTTCATAAATTTAGTTAGGGTAACAATCATAATCAAATTCCAGCTACAGCAAAAATCACAGTTTGCGGACCTATGGTCAGCAATATTATATTTCATGCAAATGAGGCTGCCAGGAGTTGGCTTTTCCCCTGTTGAGGAGGCAGATAGTTCTATTCTTTTAAGCCGTTTAGCTCTCAGCCTAACTGATGGAAATCAATAAGAAAAATTATTTTCCCATCCATCTCTGTTCTCTCTTTCGCTCTGTGTATGTCTCTCCATGTGGGATAATGGGATATTACACAAGTTCAGGTCCTTATTAACTGTACAGATGTGCATTTTGAGGGTTTTACTGTTGTAATAAAACAACAGAACTAAAAGCAAAATAAAAGTCAGCGTTAGCCTTTATTAAACAAGTTTCTGGGTGTTCCAGAACTTGGTGACCTGTCCCTCCCACAAGGAACTATTGGAAATATGTACTCTTTTCCAACACCAATGTCACCTCTAATTTTGTGGTTCCCTGGGCAGCTGTGTTCCTCAGACACTCTGCCATCCGGTCTAGACTACCTGTGAAACTTTGTGAACTTTTTAGTGTTTCATAAAATTACACATCAGGTTTTCATTTATGATGTGTGGCAAGTAAGTTTTAAGGGACTGGCAAATTGACTGTATATGGGTTAATCCTTACAGTCATTCTCTGAGATTAAAATCTGTTCAGCCATGTCAGAACAACATGGCTTCAAGATTCAGAGCCTGTGATAGGAAACACCATTGTGACAGACAGATGGAGCTGATCACAAAACAGTAGTTTAATGAGGTGGTAGATCCAATGGCCATCATGTTAAGCTTTTGTCCCAAACATTTTACCACAGCTATGCTAATAACCGAGTTCAGTTATGGCTCAGAGACAGGTCTGAGATTTGTGTAAATGACAAACTGCATGGATGTTATTTATCTGTGGGTTAACTACTAATACAGCGAGCTCTGGCTTCTTAACTCTGTACATCTGGACATTACCAAGAGGCCAAAAAACAGTATTGTATCTTGTACTGGGTATACTTTTGACTTGCATACTGGAAAGCCACACATCTTTTTGAGTTTAACCAGGAGTTAGCACTGCAGAAATACAAGCCCACTCAGAGTGGGGAAAACACATAGATATAGTTTCTGATTCTCCTACCTTTGCAATAAAACTGGACTCTTCTGACTGGGGGTAGCCAACTATAAGTCAGGAGAACTGGGTTCTTCTCTCAGGTTCACCACCAACTTTCCATTCGAGCTGGGTGAATATTTTTGCAAGAATGCTTTATTTGCCAAAAGACGAGGTGTTAAATTCATTTGCCAAATGATTTAGAAAAGTATCCTTTTAGTGCAACGCAAACTAATTTTCTTCCTCAATTTTCTGAAATTTCCAGAGAACCTAAATACCCAGGGTCTGCCCAGCACTACTTGTAGCTTTGCCTTAGGCAAGCCACTTGCCATCACCAAACTTCTTTTTCTCTCTCTGCGTAATCAGGATCCAAATGCCCATATTTATAAAGCATTATGTAAGTGCCAAGTACTGTCACCTCTCCTGCTGAAACCAGTACTCTACTCCTGACACCACCATGGCACCCATTGCAGAGTACTAGCAGGTGTTTGGAGCCCTGCAGATCAGCTTCCCAGTGGAGGAGAAATTTGTGTTACTGGGCCTGTTAATGTGTAAGTTGTTGCTTTATTTCCATATGTACACCAATCCTGGAAGAAAGTTGGTCACAATTGACTAGAACTCTCAGCTCACACATCAGCAAGACCTAACAATAACATTGCACTTCTCCAAAGCCTAAATACTTGCTCCCATATTAAGAAAAAAACCATCCTAAAGCTATGTGTAACAGCATCCTCCAATGACTCCTAGCATAACAGTGCTATTGTTTATTCGTTCAAGATTTCTGGAGTGTCTTCACTGCACATCTGTGACTCTCCTGCAGATGTGACCCACTCCTATTTGACTTCTTTCAGAAATATGTGCATCCCATAAATAGAGAACAGGATTCCATGGTTTTAAGAGGGAGTCGTAACATCGAACCGCTTATGGATGTAGGCTATTTCTTTAACTTTATGGTTTGGGTCTGGCCAAACAGGAAAATGAGACTGTCCTGGAGTTCTTTTTCCAGTTTGATTGAGAGACACAATCAAACACATCTTTGATATAAGAAGTAAGTGGGAGTTATGCCCACTTAGACTGGAAGTGCATTTAGGCCATTGGATCTATTTTCATTTTGTTGATAAATGCTCAAAAATGTAGCCAATCTCAAAAGCCTTTCAAATAAAAACAATTTAGTGATCAGGAAAGCAAGCAACTCTCTGCAGCAAGGATATTTAATACCTCTCAATTCCTCCACTACAAGGGTAAAACACACCCACTAAATTTACTGTGAGGTTCAGTTAGAATTGTGAAGAAAAGATATCCATTATTTGAAAAATATGAGCTTCCTAATTGGAAGTTTTGAGCTGTCAGCATTTAATGACATCACAACAAATCAAAAGGAGGAGCTGATGCAGACAGAGATTCTCCTTTCTTCACCCTTAGGAGAGGGATTTTAAAACAACATGATCTGAGAGTCTCAATATTACATTTTGGGTGTTGGTCACGTCTGTGTACTGGAACCTTTTCAGAGCATATACTCTTTACAATCCTGACTTGGATAATTGACTGTTTTGTGTCTCTTGAAGCTCTACATTCAAACACACAAACTGATGCTCTGGTTTTGCTTTACAGCATGTTCTTTGCATCATGTCAAGCAATGTTTGCTTCCTTTTCACTGCAATACCAATTTCTATAAAATGATGTAATACATAGCAAAGAGAAGCAAATAAAAAAAATGAAATGCACAAGAAAGGAAATACATTGGAGTGCAAAAACTACAGACTGATTTCCCTAAAGAGTTACCTAGGCAAGGTGCTGATGATGATACTGACAGAGTGCCTAAGATCTCAGATAGAAGAACATCTAGTGGACGAACAAGCAGGGTTCAGGAAAGAAAGAATTACCATACAGCAGCTATTGGCACTAAGATAGATAGATAGAGAAAGCTCGATGAAAGAACAAGAACATCTACACTTGCTCCGTTAATTTTCAGAAGGCATTTGTCAGTATAGATCAGAAAGTGACTTGGGCAGTGTTGGAGTTGTATGGAGTGAATAGCGGACTGATATGGTTGTTGAAGGATATCAACGACGATGCAGAGGCAGCGGTGAGAATGTGTGGGGAGTTGGGAAGTTGGTTTAGAATGATAGAGGTATGAGACAAGGAGATCTGATATTGCTGAGCATCTTCATCATGCATCTAGAGACAGCAATCAACAAAATCAAGGAAGAGGTAGAACGGATATCTGTGCATGGGAAAAGAATTAACAACTTGAGGTTCACAGATGATGTAGTTATCATTGAGGAAGATGAGGAGAAGCTAGCGAAAATGTTGCAGGTGCTAAACGAGGAAGGAAAACAGTACGGACTGATAGTGGACCTTGATAAAACAAAAACAATGGTATTTGGAGATAAGGAAATAGGAAGGAAGATCAGTGAAGATAGGATTGAACTAGAGAATGTAGAGAAGTTCACATATCTGGGGAGCAAAAAACCATATAATCTAGTCTGTGAGAAGGAAATAGCAACTACAACAGTGAAAGCAAGAGCGAGTTTGAAGATGATGGATAAGATCTGGAAAAGTAAAGTGATTAGCTTAGAAATGAAGTTGAGCATCTTGAAAACATATGTATTCAGCAGCATGTTGTACCAGTGTGAGACAGGGTGATAATGAAAGATTTGAAGAGATGAATATTGGCATTCAAGAGAAGCTGTAGAAAGATCTTGAGAACTGGATGGATGCAGAAGGTCACCAACAGGGAATTATATGGAAGATACAGCTGAAAGAGAAATTACTGAAGAAGGTTATACAAAGCAAGCTACAACTATTTGGGCATATTTGCAGAATGATGAACAAAAAAAATCAAGATCTTGGTATTTGGCATGATGGACAGTTCGAACAGAAGAGGCAGACCCCACAGAGAATGGGTAGATGATATAGTAGATCAGTGTGGAGCTAGTCTACAGAAGCTAAGACACTCTGCACTGGACAGGGAAAGATGGAAGGAAATAGTGAGGGGGCATCAGACACGAACAGGTGCTGAGCCCATGGGTATTGATGATGATCATGCTGATGAATATGCATTCCACCATGCAGTGCAATGAGTCAAGTCTTGAAAGACTGAAACCAGGGTTGGTTTTTTTTTTGTTTGTTTTTAGGGTTTTTTTTTGTCAAATCAACATACGTACATTGCAGTTTGTGTGAAGTGGTTCTGTTACATCAAGAAGCCAAGTATTCCTGAACTTAAGCCCATCATTTAGGTCCCAGAAATTTGGGTTATTGACTCCATCTTCCTTCTAATATTGCCCCTATATCCTCCAGTCCCACTTCTCCCCTTACTGTCTTCACCATATTCTTGGAGAGAGGGGGACAAGGGGAAGCCCATGTCTTACTAACCGCTCTCGTACACTGGAGTTTCCTCTCCTGAGGCAGCGAGACAGATCGCTTTCCCACTATGATATATGCTCTTAAGGGGAAAAGTTTGAAGGTTTGCTTCATCTGTCCATTTTAGTTTCATTCTGATGGGACAAACAGATTCCTGGCTTCATTGTAGCGGTAGCCTAGAGCCAATGAGTTCCTGCTGATCTCATTAATATGAATAATACTACCAGTCCCAACAGCCTGACCAGATTTCAGTTTGAATAACAAACTGTAGTGAGATTTTTGTCTGTGCAGAATGTACAGGTTGCACCTCCCTTATCCAACATGCTCAGGACTCTACAGGTCCCGAACAAGAGAATTTGCTGGATCAGGGAAGGTGGACGGACCAGGCTTCCAGGGACTGCCACAGGGCTCCAGTCAGCCCCTGCTCCTCTCCCCACACCCTGCCCCAAAGGGTAGGTGGGGGCTCTGGGTCCTAGCCCCATAGCAGCCTCCCAACCCTGCAGCTGTGTGGCAGGTGTGGGCTCCAGGTCCCAGGCCCACGGGAGAAGCAGGTGGTCCAGGGCACAGCCCCCAGCAGCCCTCCAGCCCCCACTTCTATGGGGCACACAGGGCCCCAGCTCCCAGACCTGCAGGGCAGGCAGGGACTCTGACTTCCAGCCCCTACAGGGGCTTCTGCATCTACCTGCTACTCTTTCTTCTGGTAACAGACAAGAGATGTTGCTCGATGAGAGAGTAACAGATTTGAGAGGTGCGCAGAACACTGCTAATGCTCCTGTTCGAGCAGCTAGTCAAAGTTCAGGGCTATAGGTTGTTTCTATGAGGAAGAGCAATCAATGGCTGTTAGATGTAATTCTCTAAGGAGATAGAAAATCTCATTTCCCTGAACATCAAACTACCAGGTGTAGTTGTTTTCCTCATAGCTTCATACTCCTTTCAGCCAGCACCCAGCTAAAAAAAGCCTACTCTCTCTCTCTCTCTTGCTCGGCTTTTTCTCAGTTCTTGTTCCAAGTTTGTGTTCAGGATGTGTCCAGAACATCTCTCTTTCTTACACACAAGGCTGCCACCCACTTTCCACCAAAGACCTAGAGAACCCTTCCTCCCACCATCACACAAGTTCAAATTCCTGAGCAGACACACATGCACCTTTGTTTTGTGCCCTGACATTTGTCTTGTTTGAGGTTCCAATTGTTCCTCACATTTGTCCCAAGTGAAAAGCAGTTGCTATGTTCCCCAGTCACCAAGTGTGGGGGACTCTCAGGGACCTGCACCCCCATCCACAGTCAGATGTGACTCTCAGCCAGCTGGTAGAACAGAAAGTTTATCAGTAGACAGGGATATATCATAGAACAGACTTGTCAGCACAGAAACCAGAAGCAGCCTGTACAATCCATCCTGGGGAAAGAGGAGCCCAGAGGAACCAAAGCCAAGGCCCTGGGCCTCCCTTCTGCCTCCCCAGCCAGCTGAGACTGCCTCACACCCAGCAGCCGAGTTCCCCAAACCAGCTGGGACCCTTCTTTAGCTTTTGTCCTGCTTCCTGGGCAAAAGGTGTCACCTGTCCACATCCCCTCACAGGCACAGGTTACAAAAGGCCTGGCACTTGTGTACATGTGTGAAACCATCACACCCACAACTCCCATCACCAGCTAGGCATTGGTGCAGTGCCAAGGGAAACTGAGAAATACACATGGGGTTAGTACAGGACAGTGGAACACATCCAATATAACAAGGGAAATAAAATCCCCTACAATCCCCAGTGCATCACACCAGCCTGTAATGGTATTCTTCTTTGCTTGCAGACCTGCAGTGTAGTGTTGTTGCTGAGTGCCTCTTCTACCTCACAACAGAAGTATTTCAGTGGTGGTAGAGTAGACTTCTGTTCCCAATTTATGAAAGCTTTTGGGATTTTTTTCAGACACAATATAACATAATCATAGGATTTAATAACTAAGTTCAATATCAGGACTTATTACTAATCACCGCTCCTTTCCCTTCCTGTAGTAAAAGGGAGGAATAGATATTAGTTCTTTTCTGTCATTAGAAGGAACTAAGCCCACATCTTTGGTGAAACACATTACAGTGGCATTGCTTAAGAGAGATAATGTGACCCATAGCCAGAAAAGTTTAAATGTCCTGCAGGAAAAATGGCCCAAATTCAACCTTGAGGGTCATACTCATAGTTAATATATGGGGTTTTGTGTGTTTACATATATATTGTTAGAGGTTCACCAAATGGTTCTGTCTATACTGTATTCATCACTTTTTGAAGTGTACAGCAAATCACCTGTGAATGACGGACAGTTGTTTCATGCTTATCCGTATAACTAATTACCAATGATGCTTGGGAAATAGGTCTGTTTGGAGTCTCCATTTTCACCTATTGAATAGTCAAAGAGAAGTAGCGGTGCTAGTCTGTATCTTCACAAAACAAGCAAGCAGTCCTTTGGGACTTCAAAGACTAACAAAATGATTTATTAGATGATGAGCTTTCATGGGACAGACCCATTTTTTCAGCTTTGGAAATTCATCCAGGTCTAGACAGTCAAGATGCTGCTGTAAAACTTTGCACCTGGTCCGTTTCCTCTCAGGTCTACTTGAAGCTTCATCAGGGAAAGCTTTCAGTCATATGATTTGAGATCTCCAAGCCTGCATGGATCCACCCCGCAATATGAATTTTGGTTTATATCGTACAGACTACTTCTGTAAGAACTATTTTCAGCTACAAAGTTCACTATCTCTACCGTGAACCTCAGAATTGTACTCATGTCTATACGTATATTGATCTTTAATCCGCTACTCTTTTTAAAATACATTTGAGTTTAGTTGTTAAGAAATGGCTATAAGCATGTATTTGCGGTAAGATCTGAAATATTAATGGACTTGGGAGCGAATGTATCAGATCCTTTGGGATGAGTACAACTTAATTTGGCTTAGGTATCAGGGATGAAGCCAAATGCTGGGTAACGAGCAAGGTATTTTAGAAGTTTTGTACTGACTTGGTAAATCTAAGTATTGGAATAACACAGCTTTGGGGAGTGGCTCTCTCATTCTTTTTACTTGGCCATAATTGAGTAATTGCAGTTGGCTCTTGTGCGACCCCGGTTACAGATAATATAAACAAAAATAAGCCCACACAAGCCTGACTCAGTTTTCCCCTTGTGGTGAGGCTGTGTCTGCACTACCACCTTCCTTCGAAGGAAGGATGGTAATTAGGGTGTTGCAAGTTTACTAATGAAGTGCTGCCGTGCATAGGCAGCACTTCATTAAGCAAATTCTCCCCCGCGGCAACTCTGAAGTTTTAAACTTCCAAGTACCTGCACATGTCTAGCTGCAGTGCACCTGCTGGTACTTCGAAGTGCCGGGGAAACTTCGAAGTCCCCTTTCTCCCCAGCACTTCAAAGTACCAGGGGGTGAGCCGTGGCTAGACGCACGCCGGTACTTCGAAGTTTGAAACCGGTGTTGCAGCAGGGGGGAATTTGCTTAATGAAGTGCTGCCTATACACAGCAGCACTTCATTAGTAAACTCTGAACAGCCTCATTACCATCCTTCCTTTGAAGGAAGGTGGTAGTGTAGACAAGCCCTCAGTGTATGTAGCACAGCCTGCTGCCCTATCACAAAATAGTCCTCTCCTTTCAGTGTCAATGAGATTCCAAGAGAAGTCCCCCAGATAGCCACTTATTGATGTAGGGACTCACGAGCAGTCTTCTTTCCAGCAGAATTCTGTGGAGGAGAAGCACAGATAACTGATGCTCCTGCCCCGATCTGCCAGTCCTTCCTTTCTTCCTTCAGTCTCTAACTTTCTTTTCTAAATACCACTTCTACCACCAGGTGTGTTCCTTAGCTGTTCCTTAGCTGTTCCTTAGTCTTGGGAAACCCGACAGCAAGTCCTATTTCCTTCTAGTGGAGATACAGCTAGTTTTCTCTCTTCCCTGATCTGTCTTTCTGGGTGGAAGGGAGCTCTTATGTATCATATCCTCTTTCCCTGGATGTATTATTTCCCGACCAACCTATATTCCCCCTGCTTCTTGGGAGTTCAAGGGCTGGAATACCTTGGTTCTGGGTGGACAGTGAACAGGGACAGAACTGGATCCAAAACCCAGAAAGGGACAGCATGTTTATAATCAGACCCTATTGCTGCAACATTACAGTATTAGAATTTTGTTGGTGTTAATATAAGCAAGCCTGGAATTGTAGCATCCTAGAATCTAGAGAAAGAATGACTTATTAGGTCCTCTTACCCATGTCTCTGCCAGTGCAGCATTGCTATCTCCTGAATTCTCAAATGACCTGGAAGATTTTAGCACTCTAATTAATGCTCAACACTGACTCTTTGCCAAGTAATGAAATCATTAATGTGGAAGACTTATTGCTTTCTTCCCATCCCCTGTAGCATCCCTGCCTGCCACCTACCGCCCCAGGAACTATGTATTCATCAGTTAAATTCTGCTTATCAATCATTTTTAAACCATATGATTCAAAATCTGACAGTATGACCTGTACAAAACCAATGTCAGCCATAAACTAGAAAGAAGGAAGGCAATATAGATAGTGGCTGAACATGACATAACTTTAATTATTGTAACAAAGCATGGGGATAATGGGAGCAGGTTATTAATTAGCCTATAATGTGATATGCGGCAACCAAAGGCAAAGATAAGTACAAATAAAAGTTACCAGAACCTTGCTCAGGTCATAGAAACAATGAGATTGGGGCATGTCAAAGCAAACCATAAAGTCCACACAGCTTTAGAGAGCCGAGTTTTGCCATTGGCTGTGCTTTTTGAAATAGCTCCACTAGACTCAGCACCCTCAGATCAACAGAAATAGGGAGGAAAGTGTTAAAATCCATATTCAGAGCTGGAGTAAGAACGTGCAACTCCCATTGACATAATTTTGCTACCAGGGCTGAGCCTGGCTCTTTACTTCTTGAGGAATTTTTCATTTTTCCCCTTTGTGGAAGCAGAATCCTCAGTCAACATCACTTGACTAGGGAGAGGGTTAACCAGTAGTTATTTCTTTCCCATGTTCCCCTTCCATATAAATATCACAGCATACATTTTCTGGTGCTCTAGTTACATTTCCTGAGCCCTTGCTCCAGGCAATGCAAAGAGACTGCTTTTAAAAAGATTCAAGATATAAGGAGTTGGTTGAAATTTTTGCATTGAAACATTTTTTGGTGAAATATGTTTTTAAAATCAAAATTAAACCTGTCATGGAAATTTTCATCTTTGTCAAAATTTTTGTTTTCCCTCCTTGCAAAAAAGAGAAAAGCCTAAACCAAACCTGTTTTTTGAATAAATATTTTGAGGTTTTGGTAAAATCTGAGAGGCTTGGGGTTTGAATTTTACAAAAACCTGAAAATGTTTGCTTAAAACAATTTTTGAAAACCAAAAAAGATTTTGGTTTGTTTTTTCAGGGAAATCCCAATATTTATTGACAGGATTCCTTTTTTAATTTTTTTAAAATTCTTCCAAAAAATAATAGAATTTTCAACTGGCTGTAATGATACATGCTAGCGGAAAAGAGATACAATATTTGAGCAAATTGATGGTAGATAAAACAAGCACATTTTTCCCCCTGAGCATCCTATGTGAGAGGTGAGGATGCAGTAAAGATATTTAATACCCCACCAAAGAAATCATATGTATTATCCTCATAATGCAGCATTTTGTCACCTTTATAAATCTGAAATAAAGCTACATAAAAAAGGCTCTGTATACAGCAACACTATTATACACTGACTGTCAGTCTTACTAAATTTATTTATTTATTGCAAATTTTTTGGGCCTCTGCACTATATAACTGGGTCTGGATTGGAAATTCTATAGATCTGAAAAAGTGGGTCTGTCCCATGAAAGCTCATCACCTAATAAATAATTTTGTTAGTCTTTAAAGTGCTACAGGACTGATGTTTTGTTTAGTCACAGCTAAAGTAACATTGCTATGGGGAAAACCACAGAAAACCTCTCACACCCATCATCTAAAGAGAAAGTTTCCACCTTTTTGTCACGTCCACTCTTCCTCCCACTTGCCCATTCTGTTCTAGATTTTCCTCCAGCCGAAATGTTTGACTCCTACCCTTAAGTCCCTTCCACTTTCCGTGAGCCTTATTCAAATGCGAATAGAAATCAAAACAGCTCCTTAGAATTTCAAACACTCACCATCATTTGTCCTATTGTGGCAATTTGAGGTCATTCTTTTTGACTCAGTGAGTTCAGAATCAGTTACGAATGGTGAATATTGGAACATCATTAACATTTTAATACCCATTTTATGATTTTATTAGCCTAGGTAGGGCTTCATATTCAAGACTTAATGGAGTGCAGGAGTTGTGTGCAGACCTCTTCCTGCAATGTACTCAAACGTCAGACCCTGGTATTCTTTACTGCACTGCTAACAATTTTGAAGACTCCTCTAAGGAGTCATGGTTTTCTCTTCCCTACGTGAACACTGTGTATAAAAAAGATCCTTGTCAAGTGTCTCTTCTCAGCTTAATGAGGTGTAAAATGCTAAGAATATTTTATAAAAATGATTTCTTTGGCCCATAAATTCTACCATGTCCTGATGAGCATTTTCATTTTCAGAATATTGGTCAGAAAAACATCAAGAAGAGCCAAAGATCCATATCGGTCACAGTGGACACACTTTACTATTTCTGGATTCATAATTCACAAAGGAATTATAATGCATCATGCTATAGTGTTTGTGTAGACTATCGATGAGATTTGGATGATTGATATTATTAAAGTGACAGATATGTTAGAAACAGAACAGTCATGTGATAATACCATTATATCCTCACCTTTCTTACCTTATTAGGCACCCATTGCCATAGACACTGAAAGCTACAGTCTTTCAATCATAGAAATGTAGTCCCAGAAGGGGTTTCTAGAAGTTATAAAGTCCTGCTCCCAACACTGTGATACATCAAGTAAACCTAGACTGGCCCTGATATTTGTTTGTCCAACACCCAATCTGTTCTTAAACACTTCCAATGATGGAGATACAAAACCCTCCTTGAGAAGTCTATTCCAGGGCCTCACTGCCCTTATAGTTACAAAGTTTTCCCTAAAACCTATCTTGAATCTTCCCCACAACAGATTAAGCCCATTATTTCTTGTCCTATATTCAGTGGACATGGAGAACAGTTTGTCATAGACCTTTTTATAGACATCCTCAACATATCTGAAGACTATTAGCAGGTCCCCTTCAGACCTCATTTCTCAAGAATGAATGCGACTTGTTTTTTTTTAACCTTTCCTCATAAGTCCAGTTTCCTAAATCTTTTACTGCTTTTCTTGCTCTTTGCTAGATGCTCTTCAGTTTGTTCATATCTTTCTTGAAGTGTGGGGCCCCTAACAGGACGTATCATTCTAGCTGAGCTCTCGCCATTGCCAAGTACAACGGGGCAATTAGTTCCCAAGTCTTACCTACCATACCCCTGTTAATAATATGTATACCCTCACAGAACCCCTGGGACATAGTATTACCCCTCTTTTACAGTTGGGGTTTTGAGGTATATCAGCTCAGGAAATATAGTAGCATTCCAACCCCTCAGCATCTTCAAACTGTCATCGGAATCTGTAAATCAGCTTGTCAGAATTTTTCCTGTTTTTTCCAAAAAAGGAATTTCCCTCACAATTTATATTGGCTGAAGGACCAAAACTGGTGGTGAAGATGCAAACCGTAGGCACTGATGGCTTTTCTCTGTGTAAAGCAGGGGTGTCACCACAATGGGTTTGAGTGGGCCATGGCCCACCTACTTTGCGGCTAGGCCTGCCCCCTGCCAGTCCTTCCAGCATTCCAGCCAGGGTGCAGAATTGGAGGCTGGAGGCTACCCAGCTCTGCCCAGTAAGCCAGCCAAGGAAAAGGGCCGGGATGCTGGCACTTATCCCACTCCACTCTGGCACTCCAACCAGAGCTTACCTTCCTCCGCCCCAGCGCTCTGGCCAGGGAGTGGGGCTAGAGTTCACTCTTCCCCTCCATCCCTCCCTACCATTCCTCTCTTCCTGCCATTGTTGCCCACCCACCCAAAGCTGGGGCCCACTCCAGTGGGCCCTTCTGGCTATGCCAGTGACATAAAGATGTTATTGATTTATAATCTGAAACATCCCACTCTTTAGGGGTCAAAATAGGAGCTTTGATGTCACTAAGACAAACACCACTCACTTCTCCTTGGGAATTTAAAGAAGTGATTTCCTTTTGCCATTTTCTGAGGGTGTTGACATAACTTTGTTTTCATTTTTCTTTCTTCTGATTGCTCTGTAGCTGGGCGGAAGCTAAGGCACCTGGATGTATAGGCCAAGAGATACAAGACATAGGCTGAACGCTTATTTTTAAACTCTCTAAAAATTAAAATGATTGTTCATGTCACACATGTAACTTAGCCACAGTACCTGATGGTGAATACCAAGGTTTTTTATTATGCCTGACGAAAATCTTTTAAGCTATTTTTTCATTAGTCAGACTAGTTATTCATATTTACATGTTACTGAGCATATTATGCACAAATGGAAAACTCATAAGTAAGGCATGCAGAATTTGCCTGCAATGGCTTGAATAAGTTCCAGGTGTCTTTACCACTTGTGAGTAATGCACCACAGTTGCATATGTAAACATATACTTAATATGCAACTATTTTATTTAAATATTAAAATATAGTATACCTGTAATGTTTTATGTAAACATAAGATTTGCCATCTGGTCTTGTGACAAGATAAATTCACTGCAGTCTGTACAGGGTAGTTAACAGATTCTGTCTGTTGCATGGTCACTCAGACAGAGCACAAAAAGAAGGGTCTCTTTTCTCGTCTGCATGGTGACAAGTATCAGAAAGGTAGCCATGTTAGTCTGTAGCTTCAAGAACAACGAGAAGTCTTGTGGCACCTTATAGACTAACATATTTTGGAGCATAAGCTTTCATGGGCAAAGACCCGCTTCATCAGATGCATGAGTGGGGGGTGGTGGTTTCAGAGAGGTATGTAAAGAGTGGGGTCCCAGTAAAAGGGAGGGCCAGAACTGACAAGGTCTATTCAGCAAGGTGGAAACGGCCCATTATTGGAGGCTAAGGATTAAACAGAGACTGGGAGTGGCTCGCAGTTTACAAAGGCAGCTCCTCTGCCCTGGGTGTTAAGATCTCCCCATTAGACTCTGACAATGGCTCATATCCCCCATCTGATCTGGCTTGTTTTTTCCTCTTTTGATACGTACTATTGATAATGGGCCTTTTCCACCTTGCTGAATACACCTCATCAGCTCTGGCCCTCCCTCTTACTGGGACCCCACTCTTTAAATACCCTTCTGAAACCACCCCCCACTTATGCATCTGATGAAGCGGCTCTTTGCCCACGAAAGCTCGTGCTCCAAAATATCTGTTAGTCTATAAGGGGCCACAAGACTTCTTGTTTTTCTCCCCTGGAAATTATTACCCAGTGTTTTTTGATTCATGCATTGTTTCCCCAAGCAAAATGAATAAAGCCCTCTGTGCTCCTCTTCCCCCACACACCCTATTCCAGTGAAGCACTGAAGCACATGTTTAAATTTAAGATGGTGAAAATCCCCACTGAAAACTCCAATATCTGACACTACAGAGAAAGATGGAGGAGAATCCATAAAGTTCTCATTCAATTGTACAACACTGTGCAAGGAATAAAAATATCCCTTCCTGACAACTGTGGGAATGTCACAAAAAATGAGCGTCATGTAGCGCTTCTTTTTGTTAAAAAAAAAAAAGGTGGAGCTGGTATGCAGCCAGCTTCCTGCTCCATCCCACCACCAAGGGTTCCCATAGCTGGAGCTGTGGCAGAGTTCCACACCCCAGAAGGCTCCCAGCCCCAGAGCTGCTGGGGTTTCCCAGCCCCATTCATATCCCTGGGGCTGGAGCTGCTGGCAGGGCTCTGTGCCCCAGCCGTGGGGCTGGCAACATCCCTCTGCCGCCCTGCCGGGGATCCCCACTGGGAGGTGCCGGTATGGCATATTGTGTCATACCATCACAAAAAAAGCACTGTCCTCATGTAAGTAGATGAATGCATATGTAAAATAAATATTGGCTTGCTGACTCAGAACTTGCATGTACTTCCAGGGGAATTCTGAGTGCATAAAAAAGGCAACCGACCCTTCAACATGCATGTATTACCGTAAAAAAAATCCAGTTATGGCACAATTATTTCATCTCCATGTGCTTCTTCCCATCTGTCTTTTGCGTGCACCTGTCATATCTTATATGCAACTAAGATTGCAAGGTCTTCAGGAGCCATGACAGTTGTGTGTCTGTAACGAGCCTAGCACAGTTGGGCAGGGCATTCAGATGCTAATGCAGTACAAATAACTGAAAAATAATACTATAGAACACAATTTGTGCAAAAGATGGCAACCCTTTGAACCAAACCCTAAGAATAATTTTAGCATATTGATCCTGCACTGGATCAACAACTATCACCCTTAGAACAGCTGAGCACTTTGCAAGTACCTCTCATGCAAATATTCCGTAATATGGAGAATGCAAATCCAAACGACCTTATTAATATACGACTATTTTTGCCAGGTTAACCTAGCATAATTGAAAATAAATTTTCATTCCATCTGCTGTAAATGCAGAAGATAAAATTGTAATAAAGTGTTTCATAGGTTATATTTAAATTGGCTGGCCAATAAAAATAGTTACTCAAGTTTTTAATTAGGTACAGGGGAAAAAAAACTTCAGAAACAATTTACACAGGCATTACTATCTATATGCAAAGAGAGAGGCCAAAGGTGGGAGGGAGGTAGTTTACCTGAATGCATCTAGGGCCTGATTTCCCACTGTGTTACATGCTTTTATTCCACTATACTGAAACTCAGCAGGGTTACACTTGTGTAAAACTGGAGAATGAGATTCAAAATATCTCAAAAAGGATTCATTTCTGCAGGGGGCCACCTGGGTAGTTCCGAGCATCTTCCACTCTTATAGATTTGAGTGAGAGTTGTGTGTGCTCAGCATCTTGCTGTAGGCTTGCAGGACTTAGCTCAGAGACAAAATCAAGTGGAGTAGTCACAGAA
Organism: Carettochelys insculpta; assembly: GCF_033958435.1. Taxonomy (NCBI): domain Eukaryota; kingdom Metazoa; phylum Chordata; order Testudines; family Carettochelyidae; genus Carettochelys; species Carettochelys insculpta. Next base: position 22,434,027 of record NC_134141.1, on the reverse strand, counting down.
AGGGAGCCATGTTGGTCTGTATCTTCACAAAACAAAAGAGCAGTTATGTAGCACTTTAAAGATTAACGGAATAATTTATTGAGTGATGAGCTTTATGTGGAGCAGACTCACTTCTTCAGATCTGGAAATAGTTCGCTATTTCCAGATCTGAAGAAGCGGGTCTGCCCCACAAAAGCTTATTACCCAATAAATTATTCTGTTAGTTTTTTGCTACGTGACTGCTTTTTTGTTTTGTGGAGAAACATGTGGCATGTTTCAGTACAGATGGTCAGTTAGCAACCAATTTGCTAGCCAATTAACTTGCTAAGGGACTAAACTACACTCTTTGGGTGCGTCTACCCTAGCCAGCTACTTTGAAGTAGCTGGCACAACGTCGAAATAGCACGTGTCGTGTCTGCACGTGCCATGCGATATTTCGATGTTGAAATCGACGTTAGGTGGTGAGACGTCGAAATCGCTATTCCTATCCGAAGATGGGAATAGCACCCTACTTCGACGTTCAACGTCGAAGTAGGGCGCGTTAGACAGTCCACGTCCTGCTACATCAAAATAGCGGGGTCCTCCATGGCGGCCATCAGCTAAGAGGTTGAGAGACACTCTGTCCTGCCCCGGTGGGACTCTATGGTCTCTGTGTGCAGCAGCCTTAGCCCAGGGTTTCTGGCTGCTGCTGCTGCTGCTACAGCTGGTGGTCCATGCGGTGTGCATGGTGTCTGCAACTTGTTGTCAGCTCTGCAGACCTTGCGCTGAGCAGGCTGAGTGTGTCTGGGAGGGGCCCTTTAAGGGAGCTACTTGCAGTTGCCCCAGAAGGGCTAGTCCAGCCTGTGACCCCGTCCGCAGGCTTTGCTGGCCCCTTATTTAGACAGGGAGCACTTGTGTGTGTGGACGCTCCGCATTTTCTTCTAGGGTGGCTCCTTTTGATGTTCCCAGTCACTACTTCGATGTTGAACATCAACAGCACCAGCCCCGGAGGATGTGTGGATGATATGCATCGAAGTAGCCTATTTCGATGTACTTACTTCAAAATAGGCTACTTCGATGTAGTGTGCTAGTGTAGACATAGTCTTTGAGAATCTAGTCCTCAGGAATCACCAAGAGCGCCCACATACTGACTTGCACTGAAATAACTGAAGGTATGAATTTAACTATTGTGATTCAACTTACTGTGATGACAAACCCTGAACTACTCCAGTAATCCTACAAACTGCCTGCCACTCTAGGGTTGAGACACTTAAATGGCGCAATGTGGGGAAGCTTGAATTTCTGCTGCTCATACTACGCTAAGAAGAATTAGGGGACGTTGGTCTCCAGTGCTGAGAGTCCAGCAGTTTATCAAATCATTAGAGAACGCTTTGTAAAGGGAAAAGGATAAGGACCGCTGATGAATCAGATGAAATACGGGGGCCAGGTCCTTGAGTCTGCCTGAGTTGTACTCGTTGCAGGACCCGTGAAAAGAAGGTGGCAAACTGTCTTGTGTAGTCTCCTTCTCCTGGGTCTATAGGGTCACTTTGGTCCTCAGGGTTGTTAGTTGCAACACCGCTAACAGGTCCTGAGAAGCCATTGTGCTGGTTGAGAAATCACCGGAGCGCAAGGCCCAGTTCTGCCTCTCAGGTGCCCCTTTCAGCGAAAGGTGGGAGAAGCAGCTTGCATAGAACTGGCCGTGCTGGCTTTTTTACACACACAGATCCCTTGCTTCAGTTAAACAAACCTTCTCTTCTCCCCATCTTACTCTTTTCTCTCATGCTCTTCTCTTGCTCCAATTTTTTAAATACAAATACCAACATCTGTGTGAAGTAGTTTTGTCTGGTTTTGATCTCAGAGGGGTTGCATTTGCATATTCCAGGGCTGAATTGGTCGTGCTCTATGTAGACATTAGTAAGGACTAGTTATTTGCAACAGAATTGGACCCAACAGATTATTTATAGTATCAGGCTCACTAGAAGGAATATGATGAGTGTGTTTTTTATAACTGAAAGTATAAAGGTGGCAGTTGAGATTTGTGGTTGAACTACCAATGGGAGTTCATCATCCTGGTCAGTGGAGGAATTAAGCAGTGTGTTATACTTAGGTACTGGCTGGGTGGCCGCTATTCACTGCAAGTACAGCACAAGGCACGTGGGGCTAAGTGTTGTACATCTGTCAGAAATGCCAGACAGAAAAATAAGAGACTTCTGGATATGGTTGTCTTCCAGAAAAACCAAGCGTTGCAGCAACTTGGAAAAAGATGACAAAACTTGCTGCTATGGCTCTGTAGCTCTTTCATTAGTAACCAAAAACTTAATGCTTAAAAAGAGAGAGAGAGAGAGAGAGGTAATTAATTAGGTGGTCCCAGCACAGAGCTGCTTTAAGTACTGACTTACTCCACCACAGAATACCAGCATGACCCCATATTAATTGACACAGAGAAAATATAATGATCTGACATCTGCTGCTATGAGAAACCACTACCACCAGTGAAAACTTCAGTAAACAAAAGGCTAATCCCACAAGGTGCTAATTTCTAATTTATTTCTGGGGGAGTTTAGGGTTCTCCCCTCCTAAGAATTGCTCAGCACATAACAGGGTCAGACTCCAAGTACCTGACCCTGCTGATATTGAGGTGAGAGTCTTACTGGCTTCAGTGGTGTGGATCAGGTGCAAGAGGAAAGCTATTTTAAACTGATGACAGTGTCTTTTGCAAGGCTTCATATTACAGCACCTTGACAGGAAGACAGACTGGACTGTGATTAGAATGCAGCACGATCTTGGAGATTAGGATCGTCCTGTAATAAGACTGTGCTGTGTCTAGGTATTATCTCTTTTCTCCTCCCTCTTTATAAAATCTACTTTTGATTTCCTGTATGAACAGCCACTTAGAGAGCTATCCTCATGCCTTTGTATCTGGATCAAAAGCACTCTCAGCATAAAAATGTTGTCCTTTCTTTGACCAATTTTATCTCTCTCACCAACAGAAGTTGGTTCAATAAAATATATTACCTCACCCATAATATTCTGAGATTAATGCAGCTACAACTAATGCATACATATAACGCTATGTCCATTCTGAGTCATACCAACTTCTCTTAGGTCACCCTCTCTTGACAGGAAAATAATTATTGTCAGGAGCACTTTTGTCTCTGGGGGCCAGAAGTTCATGTGCTCTACTCTTCGGCTCTTATCCAATACCAAGGTGGCAGAGCACTACAGCAGGCTAGAAGCTAGCTCTCAGAGACACGTATGCAAGTTTTGTACTAGACTCTGCTACAGCAAAGTGACCAAGTCCACTAATGTAGCTATGAAGCTTAGCGTTTGGACAATGGTTTGAGAGCCCAGGAAGAAAATGCTCTGTATTGCCTTAGTGCTCATTTATTATTATTATTTTTAATAAATCAGCTCTAAGGTACTCAGCCTAGGCTTCAATTAGGAAATATGATTCAACTGATCAGTTGTCATTGCCCTACTCACAGAAACCTACAGCAAAATGCTAAGTCTTGCTGACAAAATACACAAGCACATCAATTTGAGTAGAAGGCCACAGAATAGCCGCAAAGTTATTGCGGTGTACGCGGATTGAGCCGTCATAGAGCAGGTAAAAAAGAAAAGAAAGTGCAGCAAGAGGGTGAGGGAAGGAGCAGTATGGGCCACAGCAACTAGGTCTAGGATTATGCATATCCAATGGTCTTAAACATTCAGATAGCAAATGCACAGGTTCATGGTTGCTATTCCTACCAGAGACTGACAGAAATACCATGACTCAAAGTACAAAGGAACTTGCTACAATGCAGGGTAAATCTTGTTTGCACAGGAGCTTTTTGGAGGGCTAGCCCAAAACTATAGAATGAACTCCTCAGAGGAACTATGGATAAGCACAACCGTATCAACTTCTGCTCTAAAAGCAAGGTATGTTTCTTTGATTTTGCCTTCACTAATGCAAGAGTGTGACAAACTGTATGTGTAAACTAATGGATTAATATACTGGACTGGGACACTTAGGTTCTAGTCCCTGTCCTGCTGTGTGACGTTACAGCTGTGCCTCAGTTTCCCCATATGTTAATGATAGTGTTAAAAGTCTGTTGAAAAGCAAGTTATGCTCTATGGATGGAGATCTCTAAGAGCTGGGTATTTAAAATATTTCAGATCAAAACATTCCACTGCATAGACTTCTCTCATCCTCTCGCCCGGGGCCCAATGAACATGATGGATGTTAGTTATATCAGTTAATGCAGTACTGCAAGTCACTCAGATATTTCATGGTGCTGGTTTAAGACCCTATATAGCATAGACATGGGGTAGTGAGTGGATTCTGCCTCACAATCCTGGTTAGTCCCTCATGCAATGCTCCTTCAATGATCTCTTTCTCATTTTCATTGTAACCCGTTGAAGTTAACTTTTTCTAAAGTACTGTGCAAAAACAAGGGTACTACAGCACAGTATATTGCTCAGTATATTTCTGGTACTTATCTGAGACAAGGAGGTAGATTATGATGAAACCAAGACAATTGGTACATTGCAGGATTGGGTCCCCCCATACTTACCCAATACATACTGCATTAAGAAAAGAGTTTAACATTCTGGGGCTGTTAAGTAGGCTGGCCAGTTCTGCACTGACATAAAAAAGGGATTCTAGTGGGAATACTAAATATATTTCAGTCTGGTACATTTTTAAAATGTCACTTTCTTTAGCTTTCAGTTTTGCCTTTCTTGTATTGTTTATGATTTTTACTATTATATGAGTACATTATGTGAGCACCTTCATTTACCAGAACAACAGGGAACCCGTTAGTGTGTGTTATACATTATAAAAGATCCCATGGCATTTTCAAGCACCTACTTGGGGATTATTATGGGTATAGAAGACAAAGATATCAATGCCAGCATAGGGAAAGCAATAGCTGCATTCAAGACTCTTCACCCCATATAGAGTTCACAAATAATATCTGCAAAGACAAAACTGTGGATCTGCAACAGAAATGTGAAATCCACTGACATAGAAGGACAACTGGAGTAACCCTGGAATCAGCAAGAAGTTTTGTCCCAAGACAGAGTGAAGTGGAGAAGACTTGTAGATGACCTATGCTCCACCCAGAGTGCAAGGGTTTTAGTCAGTCAGTCATAGGAGATCATTCATGCCAGTGTCTCAGTCAATGGTCCCATTCTCACTAAAAGCAGATTCTAATTTAGCAAACGGTTGTGTGTGAGCCATTGCAAAACCACAGTGATTTAGCTCTATTTGCCTACAATGACTGCATAGCCACACTGATATCTAATTATTACATAACAGCAACGAAGGGTCCTGTGGCACCTTATAGACTAACAGAAAAGTTTTGAGCATGAGCTTTCGTGAGTGCACAGACTCACTTCATCAGATGCTGGTCTGGAAGTGAGTCTGTGCTCATGAAAGCTCATGCTCAAAACTTTTCTGTTAGTCTATAAGGTGCCACAAGACCCTTCGTTGCTGTTACAGATCCAGCCTAACATGGCTACCCCTCCGATAATTATTACATAGAACAACATAAGATATTTTCAGTGTAAAAGACACTGTATAAAATACATTTTATTCTATCACAGTAACAAACAGTTCTCAACCTAAGGAGATCTCATTTGTATTGCACTTGCTAATATTGGTTACTTTACCCTGTCCTGAATGCAAATAACATTATGTGCGCCTTTCTCCTCCCATCTTTCTTTAATCTGTACCAAATAGCTGGGAAGACAAGGAGAGTGCTGTGGATCTCCTTCTGCCTCCATAACTGTGGTGCTAAGCACGGCTCTTTTTGTTAACTGCTAAATCTACCACCATCTATAGATACTGTTTAAAAAGCACATAGAATAGAAGGTAAAGCTACTATATGGTCTCCTGTTATTAGCCTCGCTGAGGTACTTTCTAAAATGGGGGAACTGCTGAGGAAAACGTGTTTGTAGCAATTACAAGTCTCTTTCCTACAACTGTATCTTATAAAAGGTGCAGCCTAAAAGGGATCTAGTAATAACAGTTCACTGTTTTTCCATCCTACATTTTTACTAAACATTTAACATTTTGTATTTTTGAAATAGCAGGAAATGCTCTAGGCACCACACCAGATGCATGAAGTACTCTACAGTGCTAGTTGCTGGAAAAAGACATCTGAGCCAGTACTTGCCTTGAAATACTGATACTCTAAATCAGGGGTGGGGAACCTCTGGCCCATGGGCTCAATGTGGTTTGCCAGGGTTAGCAGCTGACAGCCTGTGATGGCAGGACAGAGTTACGAACCTGGAAGTCCTGGACAGAGCAGGAACCATGAGCACTGAAGCCATGATTCTGAAAGCCCAGCTTCGCTGGACAGGGCACGTCATACGAATGGAGGAGTCAAGAATCCCTAAGCAACTCCTCTACGGTGAACTCTCCCAGGGCGAAAGGAATCAAGGTAGGCCTCGCAAGAGGCATAAAGACTGCGTGAAGGCCAACATTGCTCATGCTGGTTTAATACCAGATCAGCTAGAGCAGCATGCAAAAGACTGAACAGGCTGGCATGTTCTCATACGATACGCGTATGACAACTTTGAAAAGCAGCGACGCGTACGCCTCATTGATGCTTGTGAGAGGACAAAAACAACAAACAGCAGCAGCCACACCAACAGAGCCAGGACAATTCCCTTGCCCCCACTGTGAACACTCATGCCGTTCAAAGCTTGGACTCCTCAGCCCCATGCGAGTCCACAACCAATGAGCCTGTGCAAGATCAAGACGTCATCATTGGACACGACGGACTACCTACAAATCAGGGGTGGGGAACCTCTGGCCCATGGGCTGAATGTGGTTTGCCAGGGTTAGCTGCTGACAGGCTGTGAAACTGCTTATTTACCTGAACGCCTACCTACCTACAGTGCTCCACACCCCCCAGGCACCATAGTTCAGAGCTCCCAGACAATGGGAACTGCAGGAATAGAGGAACAGTGAGTCACAGCCACTGGGACCTGCGGGACTCTGTGCCTGTGGAAACTCAGATAAACATATAGTCTTGTGGCCTGTCCTGCCCGTGGCTAACACTGACGAACTGCATGTTACTAGCATGCTGGAGGTTACCCAACTCTGGTCTCAACTGATCAGAGGAAGGATGGCAGGCAACGGTCCCTCACATGTTCTCCATCTGTGTGCCAAACAATTTTTGTTGCATGCACCCAAGCATGTGCAGATGTACACCACCAGCAGAAACATATGCTGCCAGCTGTGGGCACTCTGCTAATCAGCTGGGCAACATGTGAATCATTCCTGAGTGACCACACAAGCTCGCAGCTTACAGGGAACACTGGTTCTAAGAACCTACTATTTTTTTCCCATGGCACTCCATGCCCAGAGCACCCAAGGAGTCAGCACCTAATGGCACAGGTGCAATCTAGTCAACCTAAGGCACTGCCAGGAGATGGAGCAAGCAGAGAGAGGGTGGACTCTTTGGAGATTTTAGCTGCTAAAGGTTAAGAACTTTATAGATCAAGTGCAAGTTGTGGTTTTTCAAAGGCTCACAGCTTTGCCATATTTAGGGCGGATTTTCACAATGATAGGAAGAAGCACATCCCTGACATGAATGTGCCAATATTTCAAACACTTGTTCTAAGGTACAGAGATCCTGAAGCTTTTCAAAGGAAGTTCACTAGATTATTTTAACAAAGGCAAAACAACTTTCTTTTCCTCTGCACTTGACCTCAGAACGAGTAGAACTATTTTGGCTTAAATAATAAATCATCATCATCGGTAGCCTTAGGCGGACACCTGACATGGACTATATTAGCATGAATGGTTGAAGTTTGCCAACGTTATAAGCAACTGAAAACAAAGTCTTGTAATGGGAAATGTTGGGTTACCTTCAGGCTAAATGACACTACCAGACCCACCTGTAGTAACTCAGGAAACACACTGCTTTGAAAATCACTTTCTAAAGTAATCTTATACTAAATAATGTTTACCGTAATTTTGTGACATTGCTGGCTTGCTTGATGTTCAGGTATAATTCATTTTTATTAAAATGGGGTTCTCTTCCTTTCATTAAATGACAAATTGTTTCCTGGATTCTATGTTGGGTAGTTGCAAGATAGTAAACATCCCATGGTTTTGTTGTCACTATGGGCTTTTCTTTCACAAATATAGATTAGAAGTTATGAGGCACTCCTCTGTGTGTTTACAGAATAAGGATGTTGGGCTACACAATTAGTGATCTGTCTTGCAGTGCTGTTTTTATCATGTTTAATAGCTGTTCCACATATCAGTATTATCAGAGCTTATATTTGTGTGCGTAGCAGTCTTTGAATTTATAGTGTAATTATGCACTGTGCTGGATGGTGGTGGGGTAAAATGACTGGTACACAAATAAATGACTATATATTATGAGTAATCATTAGGCTAGAGATAATATCTGATGGCAGCAAACACAGTTAAAGATGCCCATAAATAAAAATAGTCAAGCAGAATAGTTGGAATGAAATGTCTTTTCTACCAAGTAAGCAAGAGGCCTGATTCTGCTCCTAACGAGGATAATGACAAATGGTGTTTTGACTTGAGTGGGAGCATAAGGAATCTATGATGTATATTCCTAGAATAGAATCCTCAAGCAGTATAAAATGCCACTGACGTCAATGAGTTCATTGTCTGAGTAAGGCCTGAGTCAGTACTGCAGTGTGGAGCCTGTATTTGCATATCTTTGTATAAAAAAAGGTGTAGTATCATGATTTTACCTGACATATTTATTGGATATTTTCAAATTCCAATAAAGGAGCATACCCATCCAAATCTCTGGCCTCCTTGACAGTCTTTATAAAGTATAGCAATAAACAGGGAAGCCTATCAGTTGCCCCAGCCAAATCAAATCAACCCAAAATACCATTAAAGCTATGTTTACGCTAGAGAGTTTCACCGACAAAACTCACGGAACGTCTACACACAAAATGCGTTTTGTTAACAGCCTATCGACAAAACTCGGCACTTCCACTGACAGAATTTTGCCTCTCTGCGATGAGGAATAATGCCTTTGTTGCCAGTTTCTGTTGACAAAAAAGCCATGTATGTGCTCCAGGGCCCTCTGTTGACAGACATGGCTTGCAGTTCACCAGGCAACCCTGTTTGCTGAGCTTCTGGCTGGCCATTCTGTTGAGAGAGTGGCCGGGCAGTCTGGCCGCTGTCAATAGAGCAGATTGCTCTTTTGATCTGCTTGTGTGTGTGAACATGATCAGTTGACAGAAGTTTTGTGGGAAGATCTTTTCTGACAGTAATGTCTGGCGGCAGATCACCATAGCGTAGACATAGCCTAAGAAGAGAACATTACACAACTCTCAGTGGGTGTTGGACTAGGCTTTAAATGAACATTGTATCTTGCCCAGTGGAAAGTATAGAAAGACACCCAGTAGATCAAGTCTTTAAAATAATGCTGTAATTATATTATAGGGCTTTGTAGAGATCAGTCTTAATATATCCAAAATCTAAAATTTTCAGAAGAAGCAGGTATTTCCTTAATACAGCAGCTGAGGAGTATGATTACTTTTAAGCTATGTCTAAACTGCAGGCTTCTGTCAGGAGCCCGCCGCATTGGGAGCGTTCTGCGCACAAGAAAGAAGGGATGTCTCAGCAGTGGGGGTTTTCCTGACATTTTGCCCTGTGAGACAGGCAAAATGTCAGGAAAGCCTCTCCTGACACAACTGTCAGCAGGAGATACACAAATTGCACAATGCATTTGTTTATCTTTTGCCAACAGCTCTCGGCAATCTAGTCATAGCTTTAGAGAAATACACAGGCTTGGCTTATTTAAATGACAATTTTAAAAATCTGTTAACAAGCACAAATATTTTGATTTTTTTCCCCTTTAAGGACAAAGTCTATTGCTATATGGCTGCCCAGCAATATCAAACCTATTTATATACATGACAGAAAGGGAAAACTTCAACAAGGCATCAGGTTTCCCTTGCATGATCCCAAAGGGATATTGCGATAAACAAAATGCGTTACACAAAGATTTTCAAAATGATGGGGAAAAAATACCTTGGCAGTGCCTTTGTAACATCTCACTTTTAATAAACAGCTGCAAGGAAGCATTTTTTTGTCCTGTACTAACAATTCTTAAAAGTCAAACAAGAGTGGAGGATGGATCCCCCTCCCCATAGCACAATATGAAGGCAATCTTGGAAAGATCTGGAAAAATTTTTGGAGATGAAAATAAACCCCCTCCCCAGCTCAACTGATCACCTTCAGAAGATGGAGAGCTAAGTGTGTAAAGTGAGTTTCTTTTCCTTGTTAAAATTCCTGCAATGGAAGAACTGCTGCTTTTTTATCAGCCACGTGTAAACCACAGGCAGAGAAAGTGTGAAGAAAAGCACCAATATGGAATCCATTATTAAAATCCTTTCATCTTGTTCCTGGGGAAACTGGAATTTAGAATTTTAGTATTTTTGTTGTATTTGTCTGGGTTGAACTGAAAAGGAATGGATATTGAAATGACAGATGAGTTTCAGAAAGAAACAGAGCTGCCAAAGGTTTCATTCAATGTCTGAGGGGTGAGGGTTAATTTAGAAGGGTCTTTCATGAATTACCGTTTCTCCATTTTCCTGATTTCCCAGAACTAACTTCTGGTCTCTTACATAATCTACAACTGCTGATATTCCAGCGACAATAGCACAACATCATGAAATCTTACTGAAGTAACTAAATAAATGATTTTGGTAAAATGACACTAATTCCAATTTTGTAACCCCTATTTTAAAAACAGCACACACACACACATACACACACACACAGATTTGTAATGTGATATATGATACTGCAGGACATTCACAAACTTTTTACATATTTTATTTCCTCACACTGCGTGTGTGCGTTTGTACCACTGTCTTCCTGACCTTCACTCCTAAGCCTTCTTTCTCCCTGGAGGGCACTAGGGGAGTTATTCAACGTTTCAAGGTCACATATAGTTTGCTATTTAGATATGACTTGTTGATTTTTGAGCTTTTAGATGTTCACTGTTTATTGAAAATAATCAGGAGGATTTTTTTTTCCTTTGCAGTTATAGTGTCAGGAGCCACAAATAAGTCCTTAGAGAGCCACATGCAGATCTGGAGTCACAGGTTGCAGACCCCTGACAATGTATCTGCATTAACCAGTCAGCATAAAGCGACTCAAGGGTTGGAAAACAGAGATTCAACATGACAAAAAAGAAGGTGAGACCTTCCTGGGTGCTCCATTAAGGCATATATAGATTCCTTGGTTACGGGGAGTGGGAATACTAATTGAGAGAGAGAGAGAGAGGAAGTGAGAGAGCAACCACTTTTTAATTTTGAACTTTCATTTTACTATACACAGTATGCTATGAAATTACAAAATGACTCTGCTGTACTTCCAAAGGCATTTATATGAGGTGATAGAACATTCCCATCTATTTTAAATGAGCTGTATAAGATTAGAATACCCTGGGGCTTTAAACTAGCAATAAAGTGCAGGAAAAAAAACACCTTGATTCAATAATGCATGAAGACAACAAGAAGAATTGAAACACACCATCCTGATTACTTTGAAAGGCCAACAGGTTAATCAGAAAGTGAACAGCAAAAACAAATGGTTTATCATACTGCCTTTACTGATTGTCTTCTATTAAATAGCAGATTGGAGTCTTTCCTGTTAACAGCTGCCCCAGCCTTTCTCTCATGTCTCAGGAGAATTGATGATGGGCTTTCTGAGTGGAAGAGGACTGCTTTTATTTTTTTTATAGATTCCATGGCCAGAAGGAGCCACTGTGATCGTCTAGTCTGGCCTGCTATACAACATGCAAAATAGAACTTTCCTGGAACAGTTCCTAGAGTATATCTTTTAGAAAAACATCCAGCCTTGATTTAAAAATGATCTGTGATCAGACTCTAATACAGTGCCTCATAAATTGTTCTAATGGTTAATTATTTTCACTGTTAAAAACTTCCACCTTATTTCCAGTCTAGCTTCAACTTCCAGCCATTAGACAGATATTTTCTCAGCTGAATTGAAGAGCTTGTTATTAACTGTTTGTTCCCAAGGATATATTTACAGACTGATTAAACCATCTCTTAACCTTCTCTTTAAATTACACAGATGACCTCTTTAAGTCTATTATCATAAGGCATGTTTTCCAATCCTTTCATCATTCTCACAGCTCCACTCTGAACCTTCTCTAACTGAACAACATCCTTCTTGAATTGTTGGCACAAGACCTGGAAACAGTATTCCAGCAGCTATCAAAGAAGTGACAAAGACAGAGGTAAAATAACCTCTCTCCAAAAGAGTCCCCTTTTTATGTATCTTAGGATAATATTAGTTCATCTGGATGCAGGATCATTCTGGCAATTCACATTCAGCTGATAAACCACAACAATGGCCAAGTCCTTTTAGGGTCACTGCTTCCCAGCATAGATTTCCCCATGCTTTAAATATGGCCCACATACTTTCTTCCTACATGTACATATTTATATTTAACCATGTTAAACTGCATATAGTTTGCTTGAGCCCAGTTTATGAGGTGTTGCAGATGACGATGAATCAGTGACCTGTTCTCTTCATTATTTACCCGCTCTGCAATGTTTGTGTCATCTGCACACCCTATCAGTGATGATTTTATGTCTTCTTGATGATAAGTTTTCCTCTTCTCTTGTTGAATGGCACATTTCTCTGCTGCATCAGAAGCTATTCTCATGACTATAGTATCATTCTCTCTTTGTTATGACTAAACAAATAGATATTCCACCGCTATCTCTTCATGCTTTACAATCTTTTCTATGTCTTTTGTTTGAATTACAGTAAGGTTGCAGTCATCTCCATTTTCAACCAGTGTGCAACACAGGTCATCAGAGAGTAGAGAAATGAATAAATATCTGGAACACTGGGTCATGACTACTGACATAACAGGAAAAGAATACATACTAGTCCAAAGGTTAGATGAAAGGGGCTTATGAACTGACTTCAGAAATATTCTCAAAATCCTGCTGTTCGTGATAAAAATCTCCAGGATCAGAGAGTGCATGGTGCAGCTCTTACCAAGCGACAGTACCTGCAGGAATCTTTCACAAAGAGGGACTCATACATTGCTATCAAACTTTCAGTAGCATGGCATGTGGGAGCCTAAAATGTTACATTAGAGGTTCTTCATTCTGTCTGGTCTCCTGATTTTATATGTATAGTTGTCTGAAGTGTTATTTCTGGCAAAGTTCACAAGAGCCTTTCCTTTTGCAGGAAATATTCCATACTGTTAATGAACTGAGCTGTTGGTCTTATGTGAATTTCAGTAGTGATGTTTGACTGTCTCCTCGGTAGCACTGAACAAGAAGCAAGAGCACCAATTTATATAGACACTCTAGCACAGGAACAAAGGTGATGGCAACTTTAAGATCAAGGCCATCTTCTATTGCCAAAAGCGTGTCAAGCTTTCGAAAACGTGTTCCTGGGAGATTGCCTTTTACTTATGTACACTTGTACTCTAGTGAGATTTTACTTTGCTGACAAAACAAGACATCCGATGCCTTTTTCCAACTAAATTAACTACTCTGACTTGCAGCTCTGGAATTAGATGGCAAACATGGGTACCCCTGTTAAACTAGATGTAGTGCTCCTCACCTCTGTCTGTGCTTGTGAGTTTTGTGCACGATATTGGGGTTGACTGTGGAACTCAAATTCTACAAGTTACTCCTGATCCCATGGAAGATGACTCTCTGCCTCTCCCCTTCTGACCCCCTTTTTATGTTGGGCTGGTTTACTGCTCTTTACTCCCACATCTGAAATAGTGATCACTATTACTGGCATTGTGTGAGTTCCCAAAACTCACACCTCCTCTTCATTGGAGCTGCGTATCTCCTCTTAGCCCAGCTGAACTGAGTCTATATGCCTCAATGCTTTTGGCAGTGTGGAGGGCATGTATGACTACCCACTGCAGTGAAAAGCAGGTTGCATCCACGCTGCAGCGTGTGTCTACACAGGCCAGTGTCAGGATCTAGTAGGTGAAAGGCAACAAGGAAAGACTTCAGCAACTTCCTCCTGCAGAACCATTCACCATGGAGAGCAAAGGCTGTGGAAGGATGAAAGCAGCAGCAAATGCTCACTGCCTCCACCTCCCAGAGCCTAAGTCTTCATCTGTGGTGGGGAAGGACCTCGCAGTCTCCCGCACCCATCACAACTTTGCCAGAGCACTCACCTGCAGCCAGAAAAGGCTCCAGCAGAAGGGAGCTACTGTAATCTTTCCCTGCAGTGGGAAAAGAGTTGGGCTTTTCTCCGCTTCCACAACATTTCCTCAACGGTCTTGTCCTGTAGTGGGGAAATGCTCAAGCAGCCAGAAGGCAGTGGAACACAACACAGCTAAAAAAAGCAGTGCAGGCCTGGTTTGGGCAGGTGGAGAGATGTATTGGGGTCTGTACTCATGCATGTCTATAATCCACTTGCCTCACTGTTTGAACTGCTATTTAAGTTTGTGCTAGAAGGACTACCCAAGTACATATTCCACACATGGCCAAAAAAAGCATGCAGCACAGACATAGCCTTAGTGTTTTCATCGTGTGTCTGGATAATTTGCTTTTCTGAGCCACCCTTTTCTTTGTCTCAATAACTCTCCATTCACTTACATAATGAGCAACGACACAGAAAACAGGTGATTATGTTTGTTCTTGAAACCTGCCAGTAGGTTAACTGGCACCTGTGCTACTTGTGTTCTCTTTATACAAGTACTAATGTATTTATTTACCAAAGACTCTGAAGAAACATATAGTTATTAAATAGTTCTCTCTATGCTGACATTTCACCATGAGTACCAATTTTTATTTTGTAGTATACTTTTTTGGCTTGTAACTTGAAACAGCACAGTGTCATGTGTGTTTAGGAATAATTCTACAGTTTCCTAATACAATAACAGAGATACGGCATTGTCTGTTCAAGGAACAGAATATTCTAGATGACACAGGAGACCAAGGAGAAAGTACAGGAAAGATTCAGACTGTATGCACATTTATTGCCCATTCACTTAAATAAATAACTGTTTTTGTATTAGTTGAAATATGTCCTGCCTCCCAACATAACATTACCAGTGCCTCTTTAATGAACTGGTTCCTTGTCCTTGCTATAAAACCTCTGGGAACAAACATACAGAACATCTGAGGCCAAAATGTGGAGCCCGGGAGAATAAAGCATATGGTGCCTCACTGTCAGCAGGCTGGTTGAGCAATAGAGAATTTGGTTGTTTTTTAATGGTATAAAACAGGGCGGGTTGGCCTTGTCGTCATCAGAACACCTGTTATGTTACACATTTGGTTTCTTCAAACACAGTTCTGGGGAGGCCACATTGCTCTACATTTATTTTTCTGAACCTGTCATACTTGCTTGTCACGCAAGATTGTCAGTCACACTTCTCTACAGAGACATACAAGGCATAACTGCTACAAAGTGCTGAGAAGGATGTGCCTGTGTGTAAGGGGGTTGGGGAAAAAAACCCCAGGAAATAGAAGTTCAACACTTTGTCCCCAGTTACAGAGTTGAAAATGCCTGAACACACTAGGTGGACTGAGGAATTTCCATGTATTCTGCTGCCACATTCTGCTGAGGAGCTACTCCTTGAAGATTATAATTTGTACTTGTGGGAAAAATGATTTTTAAGGAAGGATTTGCATGAGATGGTGGTCATCAGACACCCAAGAAAATGCTGTTTCAGGCATAAGGGGCTGCTTGTGAGGTGTGAAGATGGTAGTGGGAGTAGATAAAGGGTCTAGTTTGACTCCTGCTACATCGTAAGAGCCTCTCCATTGCACAGTGGGCATGTGACCTAACACCGGGAAAGCAGACTAGGTTGGAGCACGCCAAGCAAGAAAGCAAACAGAAAGCAATGGGCACAGGGATGAACATAGAGTTAATTAGCAAATAACAAGGAGTCCTGAGACACCTTAGCCCTAGTCTAAACTAGGAGTCTATTTCAAAATATGGCCCCTTATTTCGAAACAACAAGCAGAGCATCCACACTACCATGCCCATATGCTGCTGGCACTGCATGGCAACAATTTCATGAATGCAATGTTATGCAGGGAGATAAAATAAATAAAACATGAAGTAGAGGAAAAAAGTTCAGAGAAAAGTAGAGCATAAAAAATTTAAGACCATGGAGTCTAGTGAGCCAATTCTTTCATTGTAACTGTAATATTGGGTTTCATTTTTAAAGATTTTGATTTCTTTTAAAACATTTGGAGTGCATCTACACCAGCTGGCTACTTCAAAGTAGCTGGCACAACGTCGAAATAGTACATGTAGTGTCTACACGTACCGTGCGCTATTTCGATGTTGAAATCGACATTAGGCAGCGAGACGTTGAAATCGCTATTCCTATCCGAAGATGGGAATAGCGCCGTACTTCGACATTCAGCGTCGAAGTAGTGCGTGTGCAGACGAACCGCATCTTGCTACATCGAAATAGCAGGGTCCTCCATAGTGGCCATCAGCTGAGGGGTTGAGAGACGCTCTGTCCACCCCCTGCAGGGCTCTATGGTCGCTGCATGCAGCAGCCCTTAGACCAGGGCTTCTGGCTGCTGCTGCTGCTGCAGCTGGGGGTCCATGCTGCGTGCACGGGGTCTGCAACCAGTTGTCGGCTCTGTGGATTCGTGCTGTGCAGGCCAAGTGTGCCTGGGAGGGGCCCTTTAAGGGAGCAGCTTGGGGCTTTGCTGGCCCCTTATTTCGACAGGGAGCACTTGTGTGTGTGGACGCTCCACATTTCCTTCCAGGGCGGCTCCTTTCGACATTCTCCATCGCTACTTCGATGTTGAAGGTCAATGGCACCAGCCCTGGAGGACATGTAGATGATACACATCGAAGTAGCCTATTTCTATGTTCTTATGTCAAAATAGGCTACTTCGACATAGTGTGCTAGTGTAGACATAGCCTTGGTGTCGGATCCAATGATGATTATTTAACCTATTGTAAATATTTTAAAAGTACTAATAATTTGGAAGGATACCAGTAAGCTAACCTAATCCTATAACAAAACAACCACATTGTAAGGTGCTGGCGTGTTACCAGCCCATGAAGAATTCACTGCCATACCTGGAGCCCCTTTAGGAGCCCCCTAAAGAGACATAGCAAAACCCACTCAAGAGCCATCCCTTGGCTCAACCTCAGCTGCAGCTCCCAAGGGATTTTCCCATTTGCTCCTCTCTACGCCATCTACTGCAGGGGTTACTACAGGATTCTCCATGTAAACACCATCTGTCAGGGCTCTTTCTCTGGAGCCCTTTCCTCTAGTAAGTTCCCACTGCCTCCCTGCCTCATAGACTCTGGCAGTCCTGGGAACTCCCTGCTGCTGCTGCTCTGGCTTCCACTAGCCAGGCCTCTTGGCTCCTCGCAGGCAGCAAAGCTCCATGTCTTCTTTCTCTACCCCTTTCCAGACAGGTTTTAGCCTGACTTACTCAGACATCCCCTATGGCTTTAGCTACCTTCTGTTATAGGCCAATCACAGGCACACTGACATATTCTCTGTGGAAGGGCAAGTGTCAGCAGAGCCATTCTTAGGATTTATAGGGCTCTATGCAGTACTGTGAAACTGGTTGCCCCTATGCTCAATGGCAGCTGCTGGGTGGTGATGATTTTTCTGAGATGTGATTTCATGATCTTCAGCAACACACTAATGGAAATATTTTAAAAATCAATGTTATACTAGGATCCTGTCAACTAAGACAGTAAATTCAGAAACTGACAGGGGTTGGCAAATGCCTGTTAAATGGCTTTATTATGACCACTTGAATGGCTCTTTCACAGGTTCTGCTAATATGTCTTGCTGGCTTTTTCACTTTTAAATTAACTAGAGCTTCTTGGGGGCAGGTGTGGAAAGGGGGGAGCAGAGCCACAGAACAGGGATAAGGCAGAAGAGGCATGTGGTTGGGCATTAAGACCTAGTGGTGCCCCAAATTTTCTGGTGCCTGATGTTGCTGTGTATTCTGCATATGGGTAAGGACAGCTCTAGGCCTATGCCTCCCTGTAACATAAACCTAGATGGACTGTATACAGCTTAGTGGCTGCAGCCAATTCACTCCCCAAATACCTTTCATTGACTTATAGTGAGAAGTCAGGCCTTGTGTTACATTATATGTTATTTCCTCCAAAAAACAATGCCCGTGGGAATGACTTGACTGGAGCTGGAAACACTGTATTAAAAAACAGTGCAGCTTATCACCCATTAAAGCATCTATGTTACATGTAAGCATGTTTCAGGTGGGCTCCCACCTATTTTATTATGGATATGGTGTGATGGATGGGAGGGCTACTACTGATTCTGATCAGCTTCCAGATCTGAAAAAGTGGGTCTGTCCAATGAAAGCTCATCACCTAATATATCAATTTTTTAGTCTTTAAAGTGCTACAATACTGCTTCTTGTTTTGTATAGAAAAGGAAATGAGGGTTGCAGTGAATCACTAAATGATTCACAAGTCAACAATGTGAAGCAGTTGCAAAAAAAGGCTAAAATAATTCAGGGGTGTATTAACAAAGTGTTATATGAGAGCATGGGGGTAATTGTCCCATTCTACTTAGCACTGGTGGCATACTGCGTCCAATTGTGGTGCCACATTTAAGAAAGACGTAGGCTAACTGGAGAGAGTCCAGAGGAGAAGCCTGACTTCAGAAAAGCTTAAAAAACTAGGCATGGTTAGTCTTAAGAAAAAAAGACTGAGGCCAGAGTCTTCCATTGTTTATACATGTTAAGGGTTATTATAAAGAGGATGGTGATCAATCATTTTTCCACATCCACTAAGATATGACAAGAAGCAGTGAGCTTAATCTGCACCAAGAGAGATTTAGGTTAGATATTGGAAAAAGCTTTCTAACTATATGGATAGTTAAGCCATGGAATAGGCTTCGAAGGGAGGTTGTGAAATCCCTTTACAGTAGGGTTTAAAGAACAGGTTAGATGGGTTAGTCCAGGATTGCTTAAATATAATTGGTCCTGTCTCATTACAGGGAGCTGGACAAGATGACCTCTCTTAGTCTCTTGTAGCCCTTCGTTTTGATGATATTTTGACACCAGGTGATAAATTAGTAAGTTCCTCTCATGTTCCTCCTTATAAATTAATAAAATTCTAACTAATTTACAGATAATTGTAATTTTGTTTGGTTTCTAGGGCCCACATGGAGTCAGAGATACTCCATGTCATTGAGATCATAGGACATATCAAACAGTTTACTGCAAATCTAGAGGACGGTACCTTTTGATTGACATAAGTCACAATCTTCAATCTTTAATAGCCTAGGAAGACTTCAACGCTGAAAGCTCATCCATTTAGAATGACCAGCTGACGTACGCAGTACATGATTGCAGGGATACTGCTCAATGAATTAACATTAAAAACAATATTTCAAAAAGAGAGCCCCAGATTTCCAATTATATTTTATGGAACTCCAACTGAACTTATAAATCACCACTGTGGCTGCTGTCAGAATAAATAATAGTTTTAGAAAGTCCTATGTGATGCAGTAAGGCTTGATGCACTCAAGCCATGCCTGCACCTGGCTTTACTCAGCAGCTAGGTTGTTCATTGCCTAACACAAAGCATGTTTACATATTGCCTGTCTGAGACAAAATAAGTGCCCTGCATGGATTCCGAAGCGGCTTAGTTTTAAAGTTGGCTTCTCACAGCACGTCTGTCTGGCAAAAGAACAATAACTTGGATCAAAGAAAGCAGAGGCCTTTAGGCAGCTTATAAGTCTATTGTGTGATACTGCGTGTGCTTATCCAGTGAAACACATGCTTTAAATTAAAAGCTATGGCAGCAGGATAAGTATGTGTACTGTGTACAGTTCACTTTCTCTTCAGTCCCGTCAGACTGTTTTGCCTTAAATCTCTATGCCTAGATATGATATCAGCATCTTCATAAATGAATGCATTTGTTATGAGTACATCAAGAATAAAATCTGCTCTTGTCGCACCAGTAAAGAACAATGGCATGTCATGCTCATAAGATACAATAGGAAGCATACACTGGGGAAAGCATTAACAATGAAATGAGACCAGACATATGTCTAATTAGACTTCTCCATGTGTCTCAGGGGCATTAGGCTAGTCTTTACCTTTAAAGGCCAGGGACATATATACAGTTTAAGGATCACAGTTTATGGTAATAAAGCACTGCACTACATTACCATGATTATAAATTTGTTAAAAACATTGTGTGTGTGTGTGTGCGCGCGTGTGTGTGCGTGTATGTGTGTGTTAATAAAGAAAAAGTCTTAATGAATCTCTCTGTTTAAAAACTGTGAAATAATTAAAGCTTTTAAAATCGATCTTTTAATTTTTTTTCAATTTTCTCTTGAAAATAGGCAGCCCCGTCTACTGATTTGATGTTAAAGGAGTCTAAGAGAGTTAAGATATTTGGGAATACACAAGTAGCTTATCTACCAATTCACCCTCCTACTGATCTAAGGAACAGTTGTCCTTATAATAAAAAAGTTTAAGTTGGATTGTAACCACAGGAGTATGGACAGATAGCAGGCTGGAGTATCGGTGCATGCTTGGTTACATCATTCTACAAATGTAACTTTGCCTGTTTCTAGGGGACCATCCGTGCCCACACAGGCCTTGTGCTTTATGCAGAGAATGCTGACAAGGACGTCATCTCACCGACAAGGATGTCATCTCTTTCCATTAACCATCAGCATAAGCATAACCTGCATTTTTGTGATAACAAGATTACCTAAAAGCTAGCACCTGATTGAGATAAGCCATAGGCAAGTGACCACTCAATATACAGTAATGCTTATTGGTGGCAACTCAGATCAGGTCCTTTTCCATACTGGTGACCTTGGATGAAAGGCTGTACTCCACAACAAAAGCTCCATTCATTCAGTACCTTGAGACAAGAAATACATAAACTGGCAGCAACTGACACTAGTAATTTAGAAGGATGAGCACTGCACCTAAAGAACAACTGGAATGAGAAAGCACTAGAAAAGAACAGCATTAAATATGATCTACTGTTTTCATATACCGTGTGTCTTCTGAAATAGTTTACATAGCAATAAGTTAGATAATGGTAGAGTGACTATAGACAAACATGAATCTACACGTGTTTAGTAATTGCTCACATATCACTGGGACATTAGAGCCTGTTTTATTGAGAAAGAATAAGGATAAAGATTATACAGTAAGAATGACCTTCCTCTTGCTACAACGTACCATATAAGTCAGTTGTAATGTCACTAGAGACAAACATGTTTGACAGTTATGCATATTTACTAGACAGGCAGTGTCCAATACGCTCCCCGTTCACCACATGTGGTGAACAGGGCAGCACAGAGTGACGAAGTACAGCTCAGGAGATCTGCACACATGGGACACCCCTCTAGCCACTCCGCACATGCACCCCACCACATGGTAGGACAAGTGCATGGAAGCAGTGGCTGAGGTCGCTCCTGTGGCACCAGCGGGCTGCAGCCATTTTCCAGTGTGGCTCATGCAATGGTGGCTCACATGGTGTGGCTTCAGCCCAGGACAGCTTCCGTGAGTAATCTGGGGGTGCAGGCCTGCCTCAGAGGTGCAGCAGCAATCCCTTACATTAATTTTGGACATCACTGTACTAGACTGAGTGAATCATTCTGATGTCTTCCACCATCCTCTGTTCTGCTGTTCCAAGGGCAATTAAGGGAGTCGTTTAATCCTGATATTACTATAAAGTTAAACTCCAGAAAGAGCTACAATGAGACACCTGATGTGATGGGAAACACAAAGAAGCCATAGAAGTTGAGAGCACTTCGCTGAAAGAAGCCTAGCACCTCACTAAATGAAATTTTATTGATATAACCTGCTCTTTTAATTACTTTTAAAAAATGTGCCTGATCTTACAAGCAACTTAGCACCACCAACTCTAAGTACCTCAGGGAAAGCCTCAGGCCAGATTGCGCTCTTTTAGAAATCACAAATCTTTTGTAGTTCTGAATGTCAACTCACGCAAGTTGGGAAAAACAGCCAAGTCCTCAGTCCATTGGCATTTTGAATGTAGATTTCCAGTAAAACAAAGAGTCCAAAATGCATGTACACTGTAGCCTTTACTCAGGCTCCACTGAAGGATTAATGGGGAACCTCCCCATGGCTTTAGAGTCCCTCAGATCTCTTATCTTTTCATTGGCGCTGAAAACAAAACACAACCCTCTGCTGCAAAGAGGCTCCTCTGACCATTCAAAGACTAATTGGACCATATCAGACACATGAGGATGATATTCATTTCCAGTAACTTTATGCTCTCCCCCTTTCACTGTGGCACACAAACAAACCTGAGGGACTCAAGGATGTGCATTTTGTATGTGCTGAACCCCCATTAAAAGGCAGCCACCGCTCAATGCAGGCATGTTCCAAAAAAATACATTTTGAAGGGCTAAAGAATATGAAGCTATGACATTTCTTTGTGTCAGAAACTAGTCACTAAATTAAGGAAAGGGTAGTGTATTTTGAAAACAATCCTGCAGCCTAGGAAAATAAATGGTGAATGGCAGAAGGTTTGCATATACATGCCAGCTGTTAGAACCTACTGACTCATTTACTATTGTTATCCAGATGGTCTTTTCAGAGCCATAGACTGAATAACTAATTCATTACACCTAATGCTTTGGCAAATAAATCTGAAATGAAAACATGAGTGATAATAAAATAAAGAAGAAAATACAAAAAAACCATAAAAAAGCCTGAGATAAGTGGGCTCTATTTTCCCCCCTTTAATGCAGTAAGAGAAGAAATACAGCTTGTCCAAAGCTTCCAACAGACTCCAGCTGTGTCTCTTCAAATGCTTCTTTCATTTTCAGACACAGCAAACCATCCAGTTTTCTAGTGTAGTTTCATCAGTTTGGACAACATGACCTCAAAGCTCAAATAAAGTTAAACTGATGGCTAGAATGTTTTCTCTGTGTTGCACCATTTCATATTATTGAGCTGGTCAACAGTATAATTTATAATATACTTCTTACCAGTCTGCAGTGAAAAATCAGGGACACCATTTAAAATATATATTCAGGGACAAAGAATCAAATTCAGAAACATTCTTTGTAAAAAGAATGAATGATGACTTCAAAGCCCATTAATTCAAACAACATCAAAATACAAAAGATTGTCTGAAAATGAATACAGCCTTGACTGTATATTTTAAAATCATACTCTTTCTGGTTCTCTAACAAAACAGAGAGGAAGAGAGACAGTCAATCTATAGAAGACTAATCTTATATTAATGAAAATAAAGAAGACCCAGGAGGCATGTTAATCAGAAGAGTTAAATGAATAATTTGCAAGGATTTAATTATTGTATAGATATAACCTATATTTCTTTTCACAGATATGCCCACAGATCACAATAACTTTGAATTAATTTATCTTGTAATATATTTTAATAACTCAATTTTGATCACTAACCCTTCATTTTCTGCAACTTTCCCTCATATAGAATACTATTGCACACTCCAAATAGTGTCACTCAAGGACTATTATAAGAGCAAGGAAGTTTTGTGAGGGTAGAGGACCCCGGACCTAACATATCTTATAAGTATTTTATAGACAACTAGCAGATTTACCCAGAGTTGCTGGGGTCTTTAACTCAATCAAGTTTTTTTTTTTTAACTGAAACAGGATAAATGTACATGCTTTACTGAAATGATTGTTTTTCAAAAAAAGGTGTTATTTTTATTAAGTTAGTTTCTATTTTAGAGTTCTTAAAAAGGAAGTTAAAATTGTTCCATCTAATTTTTTTAGTAATTTTTTAAAATGGGAACTCCATCAAGTGTATTTATTTCTTCATCCCTAAAAGCTCTTATAATTTGCTGTTTTAACAAAAAGAGTTACAGTCAATAACATTTTATTTGAGTTTTCAAACCATAAGCATTGCTTTAGCTGTGCTGAAACAGAGCACTACTCCAAATTTCTCTATTTTATCTCTTCTCTGCAAGGTTTGAAAAGCAATCCTATTCCTGGTTCATCATCCTACAGCTCAGTTTGGTTCAGTTTTTTTCAACATTCTCTCAGTTATGTCGGTTTTGAGGCCTGTACAGCTACAACTACACTAGAGAGTTTTTGCTGACAAAACCAGGGTTTTGTTGATAAAACTTGTGGAGCATCCACACACAAAATGAGTTTTATCGACTTTTGCTGACAGCATTCTGCCTTGTTGACAAAAAAGCTGTGTGGAAACTCCAGGGAGCCCTCTGCCGACAGACAGGGCTTCTGGTTCACCAGGAAGTCCTGTTTGCTGAGCTTCTGGTTGGTCATTCTGTCGAGAGAGCATGTGGGCAGTCTGGACACTCTCTGTCAACAGAGCAGATCAACAGAATGCTCCGTTTTTGTGTGTGGGCACAATCTGTTGACAGAAGTTTTGTCAGAAAAACTCTCAGACAGAAACTTCTGTAGACAGATGGCTGTAGCATAACCATAGCCTGAATGACTGAGTAATTCTGTCTCTTTTTGTGAGAAGCAGTCCCATTCCAGGAACATCCTGTTCTCCTGGCACAATCAAACCCTTACATTGCTTTAAGTTATGTTAAAAGGAAGTTGTATACTAACCATTTAGGAGCAGTTCTTGATCAAATAGACATACTCTCTAAAATATATAGTAGCTATTTGAGCTCAGCTAGTTAACTGTTATTAGTCAAGTGAAACAAAAGGTAATATTTGGATAAGTATATGGATGCTCCTCTTTAGAAGACATATGGAGAACGCATCAAGCAACTCACCTATATGAAATGATACTTGCCTATGGACTCAACAATGTCAAATCTCGCATTTCTGGAGTAAGCTGATTGGGGAAACCTAAAGATAATTATTCAAATCTCACTTATTCAAAATGATGGAGTTGTACAATATGAGCAATTCTGTCACGAGTAGGAAATGTTTATTTTCTTTTATCACCATAGCACAATGCCCCGCTGCTTTTTGATGGCTGCTGGACTGTTGGAAACTGGAGCAACAAATACCATCATATCATCATGGTCCAAATTCCATTTGACTTGTCAGATTCCATTGTTAATCTCAAAATGGGTCAAGATTAATATTACATTAACTGGTGGGTTAAAATAGGCCAAAATGAACACAAGGACTTAGAGGAAAATAAACTCATGTAAATTAGGTGCCAGCATCTCACATATAGGCTGTGTCTACACGTGCCCCAAACTTCGAAATGGCCATGCAAATGGCCATTTTGAAGTTTACTAATGAAGCGCTGAAATGCATATTTCATTAGTGCTTCATTAGCATGAAAGGACGCTGCCTACTTCGAAGGGGAAAAAGAGGACTTTCGAAAAGGAGCCCCGTCTGGACGCGCCGCGCGGCGGCAAGGAGCGTCAATTTCGAAGCGCGGCTGCCGCCCGCATGCTAATGAAGCGCTGAATATGCATTTCAGTGCTTCATTAGTAAACTTCAAAATGGCCATTTGCATGGCCATTTCGAAGTTTGGGGCATGTGTAGACACAGCCATAGAGAGGCTTATCAGAGGTCCTTCATGTAGGTGGTGTTTTTCTATTAAAATTACTATATTATGGAGTGTCATGATTGTTTCAGGGTTAAGATTTATTTCTGACACTCTAGTAAAATACTAAGAAAAATCTGGGGCATTCAAGTACTTCACCCCTCTTTTTCTAACATACATACTATTTTTCTCTTTGCCCACCACAACTCCTATTCATACATTTGAAAGGAACTACCAGTGTGATCTGTGTAAGCAACAATGATCTTCTGTTCAGAAAGATCAAACTGGACACATTGCTGTGTCTTTCCTCCTCTTTCCAGCTGAGCCACATCTCAAATAAGACAGCTAACAAAATATTAGGTGATTTCCACAGAGGGCTTTCTTGTAGGTCATATGGGGTCACAAAACATAAATTATCCCCAAGACCAAAAGAACAATAAAACTTTTTTCTGGCATCCCAAAGAGTGGAGGATAAAGCTTGTGTAACAGTTTTCTGTGAGAAGGTGCCATCTCAGTTCCATATTTACCAGCTATATAAAGCCCTTAGTTGTTTCTTGAAAAATTTGTTTTTCCATGATTTCCTATTGAAATTGGTAGGCTCTTAGTGTGTTAACTTTTGCATTTTTGCTTTTTATTGTTTCACTAATGTGCTTGTAAAAAATACACTGGGGAAACTTAACTCTGTGCTTTGTTTTAGCTTGGTCATTTAAACTCAGATTTAGGAAGGACACAACAACCAACTTTTACTTCAGTTCCACTGTAACATAGTTTTCTGTCTGATGAATATCTTCTGTGATTGGTGTCTCATTATCTGATATTGTCAGTTTCCTGGAGAGAAATTAGTTTGCTGCTTAATTTTTGCTCTTCTATCCAACCAAATGGAATAGCTTGAAAGGCAGATAAGGTTGAAACATCTGACAAACTTGGCAAATAAGCAAAAGAACATACCACTAAATACTGACACCCCCAGAGATAAAACACAATGCGATACTTAATGAGCCGACCAATTTCAACAGGAAATTATGGGAAAACAAATTTTTCAAAAACACCTAAAGGCTTTTTATAGCTAGTAAATATGGAACTGAGAAAGCTGCAGGACAAATGTGTACTACCCTAGCACAGCAGGATAAAGAGTAGAAGGGTTATGAAAAATGAGGCTGTCAGACTCACTAAATCTCACACATTAATGTGAAAGTGGATCAATGCCCCTTGGGTCCTATTACATCTGATAATAATCTTGCAGGTGATTAAATAACCTGTGTAAAACTTCTCACTTGGTGCAAAAGAGAAGTTTAGATCTAGGAAAATCTACCATTGACTCCAGAGAGTGGATCATGGTCACCATAGAATCAGAAATCTAACAGACCTGAAAAAAATTCCTTTACCAGGGAGCCCATCTTCTATGGAATATAATTCAGGTCAGCTCCTCTTGATGCTACATCTTACATTATGAGTAAGGTCCTGGAAGAAACGAACACTGAAAAAATAGTTTCCATGATAATGCATCTGAATTTTGACAACAGTTAGTTTCAGCTGTCTTTCCATCCTTTTGTGTTTGCTTCCTGCAAATGTCCTATGAGTTTCCTGGGAAAGACCGTTCATGGAAACAGAAAATTTCAAATGGATTTTTAATTTGCAAATAAAAATTTTCAAACTGGAAATCTGTTCCTAAGTCTATTGTCTACTCTGTGACCCCTAAGTTGTTTTCAGGGTCACTATTTTCCAGGATACAATCACCCATTTAGTAGGTATGACCTTCTAGTCATATAAATTTATTTGGTTACATTAAAAGGTGTTTGAATGAGGCAATTTATGAAATAATCCAGATTGCTCTGTCTGACTGCCCTGATCATGAGTTCCCATTCTGACAATCTTTCTCGCATCAGCACATTTTATGAGCAGCTCTTTGTATTTTCCTCCACATAATTGATCAAAATATTGAACAGTATTGGATCCATAGCTGATCCCCATAGAAACCCACTACTGACACCTCCATTCTAGGATGATTCGACACCGGCAAATGCTGGAATTGATTTCTAGCCTTTAATTGTTTGTTAATTGTATCCTATATCAGCTTTTCCATTGTTTTCTTTGTGATTTGTGTCTGACTAACCAGCATTTAGTTATTGGGATCACGTCACTTCCATTTTTAAATAGTGGCACAATATTTTCCTGCTTCCAGACTTCTGAAATTTGCACCGTATTCCAAGATTTACTAAAAATTAACATCAGTGGTCCAGAGATCTTTTAGGACTCTTGGGTGCAAAATGGTGCCTGCTGATTTGAAAAATGTTTGTCCCCTGTAGATGTTTTCAGTTACTAATTGACTAGAAAGTATTTCATTGTCATTGTGTAATACCAGGTACATGATCCTACTTTTTTCCAAATATAGAACAAACATTTACTGAACACTTCTGCCTTTTCTGCATCAGTAAGAATTTTACCATCTTCATCTACTAATGGACCTGTACCATTGTTAAAATTTCTCTGGTTCCTCAAATACTTTAAAATCATCCTTATTATACTCATTAGCCCTACCAGCCATGGATTTTTTCTGATGTCTTTAGCTTCTCTTATCATCTTTCCAAACTTCATAACTTCTCATTTAAACATAATACTCACTACTTTCCCATTTGCATTTTTTATATGATTTTACTTTTATAATCAATGCATTTATTTTGCTATTGAATCAGGACAGGCTTTTAGCTAAAGTTCTCTTCTTCCTTGACTGTTGCTTTTTGGCCATCTAATAAAATGTTCTTAAAGTACTCCCAATTGCTATCAACATTTTTCTATCTATAATTTCCCTCACAATCAATGTTACCAATTATTTACACGAGGTTTGATGCAACCAACCTTTTGAAGTATCATCAAATATTTATCTTACTGGTTGCAACTGTCCTCTCTTTGCCTGTATTGAACACAGTCAAATCATAATCATGGACCCTGGGGTGAACACCAACTTACAGTCTAGTGATAAATTTATCCTTTGTCATTATGATGAGACCCAATATACAATTACCTCATGAACTGTACCATGCCTTTTGTATTAGAAAACAATCATTTATATATTTAGAAACTCAAATTATATTTATTACATCATGACTTGATTTAAAGATCTGGATGTCTAGGGAAAGGGAGACTTGGAAGGAGTGTGTTTGAAGCTGTGTGTTTGGGTAATCCCTGCAAAAACAAAGGACCCTGAAAGTAGTGGAAGAAGACAGCCTGAGTAAGGAAGCATAGAGATTTTAGAGGGTGACCAAACTATCACCTCTATCTTCTTTTCAGGGCTTAAAATTCCAGGTATATGCTAAGGAGCTCTTGTAACCACCCATAGGTAGACTCAAACCTGGGAGCTCTGCTGCTTATTATATGAACCTCTACAGTTTAAGCTAAAAGCCAGCTACCTCTCAGCTAAGACTGTGGAGGAGACATATGCTTTCTATGAGTATGTGGTCTATGTACTGCTACATGGATCGTGACCCTCACCTAGGTGTGTGGGTTACACTCTCACGGAACTCCGAAGAAAAGATGAAACTTCTACATCTTTGGATAAGGCTGTCCCCCCAGGGAAGGACACAGACTGAAGGTTTTGGACTTTTATTACCTAGAAGAGGTAGACTTTTGTTTTGTCTAGAGAGCTCATGTATCCATACAGTGAGAAGGAAAAGGAGGCAGGGATGCATTGCCACAGAAAACCATATAAGCTACTGCTACAATGACACAGTGAGTTGTCATGTTGCATTTCCACCGACAGCTGTCTACGGCTATGTCTACACTAGAGAGTTTTGTAGACAAATCTGGCATTTTGTCGACGAAATCCACAGAGCATCCCCATTCCCAAGGCATTCTGTTGACAGTAAATCAACAGAACATAGCACTTCTGTTGAAAGCGTTCTGCCACTCTCCTATGGGTAAGAACACCTCTGGGCGACAGATTCTGTATAGGGAAAGCCAGTCTGGACGTTCTGGGGGGCCCTCTGTTGACAGGCAGGACTTCTGGGACACTGGGCAGCCCCGTCTGCTGTGATTCCAGTTAGTTATGTGTCAAGAGAGCGGCTAGGCAGCCAGCCGTTCTCTGTCAACAGAATGGATAGATCTTTCAATCCGCTTGGCCATCTGGTCACAATCCGTCAAGAGAAGTTTTGTTGGAAGATATCTGTTGACAGATTGTTCTAGTGTAGGCATAGCCTAATTACCTATCTGAAACAGGATGGTGTTCTCAGCCCAGTCTTAATGGTTTGGGGCCACACCTCACACCCACCTCTCTGATGCCCTTGCTGGCAGCCTCTGTGGAGGCCAAGAATGGCACATTCATGCAGATCAGGCTACTTTCTCCCCCTCAGACCTAATGCCCCTGGGCTAACAAAGCCTAATGGTGAGAGGTAGATTGTGCTGCTGCCACACATGCTGGATTCACAATCAGTCTGGCTCCTCTTGTAAGTACTGAATTAACCTCAAAATGAAAGTGTCTAGTGGAAGAAACAGTGAACAAGCTCTGTGTATTCTTCCTCCTCCACAGGCAATCCTCAAGATCCAGCTGTGCCCTGCTAATCCTCTCTGAAATTTATGTATCTCACCCACCAGTGGGACTACATAACAGCCACACAATTGGATTTGACAAAAGCAATTGTTAAAATCTGCACAAATGAAAGCAATGGTTTTAAAGAAGCATTTGGCCTCCACCCCATCTTCGATGATTTTATAAATCTCCTGGTTTAGCTTTGTGGTGCATCTTCCAGCTCCGATAGCTTTCATTAATCCTGACAAAGAGATGGCAATTCTTTCCAGAGATAGGAAAGTATTAGAACACAGGCAAACTGCAGTACCTACCAAAACAGAAAAGAAAATCTTATAGCAAAGATGGAAATAAGCTTCTTAAGGGTTTTATTATCCTGGTGTTTGTTCCTGTTCCTGTTATTTTGACCTGCACTGGTGGAGAGACAGAGCATATGCTAACCTCTTCAAGTTTAAAAGCAAGCAAAATTCCCTTTAGAAACCATACAAACCCTTATCATGCCTTTCTTGTCTTTTTTAAAATAATTTCAACTTTTTCAGCAGACTTTTGCTCTGTTACATCAGCCCAGGCAAATGGGTGTTCTGCTTCTCTCTCACTCCCCATCCAACCTTTAAATAAACAACTATTTCAAACCCAATGATACTCCCTCATTTTCTTCTGTGCCTTTGCAAACTGAACCAGCCTGTAACCCACAACTATTGAAAATGAGAGTGGTGCAGCTATGTGTTGTTGACTGGTCAACCTGAGAATCTCCAGCAGTTCTATCATGATCCTCCTGTAGTTTCCTGGTTTTCATTGTAAATCAGCTTTTTAAAAAAAAATCCATAAAAATCCTATTTACACATCATTGGTTTTCTTTCATTATCTGTGTTGGAGAAATCACCATTTTATAGGAGTAGAATGAATATATAAGAATTATCTATTGGGTTTGCTTTTAAATAGCAGACCATGGTAACAATTTGCATTGGAGATAAAGTGATATGAGCCTGCTCTTCGACTTACAGGCATTTTTAATAGAAAAGAAAATATCATACATCTCGCTAAAATGGATTGAATGGTTCAGTGCACAGAGTGTTCTTTTCATCAGTAAACAGTTCGAAAAATCCAGCAAGTGAAAAATGAAACACTGGTTTCATCTAAAATTGAAACCTCTCTTATAAATTTAATATTTGCTGCAACCACATCCAAAAGACTCGGGCTTTGAAATATACAGCTTTGGACTAAAGTGAAAGACATCAGCTTCCTTGGAAATACAGTAAATTATCATTAACATGAAGATCATGTTTCCAGCAACAATGGCCAAAACCAAAGACACACAAAAAAACAAAACCAAAACCAAAAACACACAGAAAAACTTAGGAAAACAAACCCAAAATAACACACAAAAGAACACTTCCAGTCCATCTAGCTTGGGTGCACCCCAAATTTGCTTATCTGAGGCCTATGACAGAAGTCTGCTGGGAACTAGGGCTATGTCAGCACTAGAGGGGTTTGTGGCCATTTTGCTGACAAAACCTACAGAGTGTCCAGATTCCTAAGGCATTTTGCTGACAACAAGTCAACAGAATGCAGCACTTTTGTCAACAGCTGTACCCCACTCCCTATGAGGAAGAACGCCTCTGTTGACAGAGAGCTGGTCTGGATGGTCCGTGGGGCCCTCTGTTGACAGGAAAAGGATTTGTTTTAGATCAGTGGTTCCCAACCTTTTTGAGATGTGGACCCATATTGACAATTCAGGAAGACTTTGTGACCCAAGGCAACTCAAAACTGGGTGGCGTGGGAGAAGAGGTTCTCCCCTGGGAAAAATGCACCCCCCCCAGCTTAAACCCCTCTCAGCCCAAAACATACATACCCCTCTCCACTCCCTGGCTTTAACTCCTCTCAGGTACTAGGGTTGCCAGAATTTTGGAAAACTTATGTGGGACAGGCAGCCCCACCCATGGGATGCTCAGCCAGGGCTGCCTGTCTCGTATAAGATTTCCAAAACCTGGGCCAGAGGGCAGGGACCCTGGCAGCCCTGCAGCTGGCTGGGGTGTGGAGCCCCGGCTGGCAGCTCCAGCCACAGAATGCCTAGCCAGGGAGGGATGGGGAATACCCTGCAGCCCTGTGACTGGGAGCCAGTGGGGGCATGGAGCCCTGGCCAGCAGTGTTAGCCATGGGATCCCCAGACAGAGCTGGAGGGGGGACCCTGCAGCCCCATGGCTGGGACCCATCTGGGGCACAGAACTCCAGCCAGCTCTCAGCCCCCCCTGCCCTCCTGTCCCCAGGCTTAAACCCCTCTCAGTCCCACCCCCCGGCACTAACCTCACATGAGTTCCATGGGCTGCTGCCCCTGCTACTACTTCACTGGGCCGCAAGTGCTTCCTCCTCTGTGTGGCTTCCCCCCAGCCCTCCTATTCCCCTCCCCTACCCACTGTGTGGGTGTCTCCTGTCCTGTCATATGGAAATGGGACTCAATTTAATTGCTTTAACAGCTGGATCCCTCCTGCTGGCCATTAAACCAATTAAACTGAGTTTCATTTCAGCTCAGCAAGGCAAGGCAGGGACTGGGAGCTAGAGGAGTGAGCAGCAGCAGAGCCGTAAATGGCTCCTTCAGAAGCCACATGTGGCTGGGAGCCACCCAGCCGGCAATCCTTACCAAATCTAATTGTGACCCACAATTGGCTCCCAACCCATAGGCTGGGAATCCCTGAGTTAGATTAATTCTGAAAGCACTTTTAAACATAGCTTTTTCGCTCAATGGCTGATATTTCTAATTTCAAAATCATCTGCACAGCCAGGAAATTTCTTATAAAACAAAAGTAGCTTAACCATTAAGAAGCTGTTAGTATGGGTAATACAAGTTGAACTTTTCTAGTCCTGCATTCTCCAGCCCAGCATCTTTCATAGTTTGTCATGTTCCATGGTTTCTCCAGGGTTGGACCATGCTAGTGTAGTAGGACCATGGATGTTGCCAGACCAGAGAGCTGGGATGGGAGCAGAGCTCCATGGCCAGTGGCTGGGGTTACAGGCTGGAACCTGGGGCCCAGAGCCTAGTGGTTGACAGTTGGCAGCCTCGGCTGGGGGATTGGCCCCTCAGTCCAGAGCCAGATGGCTGGCAGCAGAGGAGCCAACATCTACCTCCCCTGGTCGAGCAAACTACCTGGTTTGGAACCGGTCAGGTCCTGAGGGTGCCAGACCAGGGAGGTCCAACCTGTGCTTTTTGACTTTGACAGAAAACGCTTACTTAATAATAGTACCAGCACTGGAAACCGCCAAACGAAAGAAAAAGCCCAAGATCAACTTCATTATTCTTGACCCAAAATAAAGCAGACAAACAAGAACACTGTCCCAGTGTGAACTTAAACCAGCACTGTGTACATGCAGCAGCAATAATTTACACTCCTTCTGCTTCTCACCAGGATAATTGCCTCACACAGAGTAAAATCAAAAGTTTATTGTAATCTTTAAATTTGTGGCCGTTTCATCAAAAACTAAGAATCATGCCCTGAACCAGCCCCAATTTAGAGATGCTGATGGCAGGTGTATCCCAACTTGAAATGGACACACCGATTCAGAGAAAATCAGAACTGACTTGACCTTAACCCAGGGTCAGACTAAAGCAGAATCCTATATTCTTGGAATTGAGATCTCCTGTTTATAAAGGGGATACCAATAGTTCATTATAGCAAACACACTGGCTTCAAGGTTGAGTTGCTTCATGTGTGGGGAAGCAGATGGACACTGCAGTAGGAGTAAGTTGATCAACTACTGTAGAAGACATGGGTGGAGAGGCACGAATGGATTTGTAGAACTCTCTGCCACCATATATCACTGAATCCAAGAGTTAGCAGAATTCAAAAAGGGCTTAGCCATTTGCAGGGAAAATGGAAGCATGCCCAGCTAGTATAAATATATAGGAGAATCATAAACCCTCATGTTTCAAAGCATAAGGCAGCCCCCTGCCTGAAATAAGGAAGAAACTTCCCCAGTTGACAGATTATTCCATAATTACCTATTACAGAGGCACCGGGACTTTTCTCTTAAGCATCTAGTAGGAACTGATGTCAGAGACAGGAAGTGACTAGCACTGATAGGGAATTTTCTAATAAATCTGCATTTCCCAGTGGGAAAATATTTTGTGGAAATGTGGATTATGACACAATTTTACTTTTGGGGGGAAAAAAGAGAAAGCCTTTAGTTTTGACATTTTCACAGTAGAGCACCTTGATTTATTTTATTTGTTTCAAAAAGGCACAAAAGGTTTGTTATAAAACATTTCAAAGTTATGGCTTTTTTATATAGAAACTAAACTTTTTTATTTTACTAAAATGAAACTCTTCAATCAATCCAAAAAGATGTTGTGGGGAAGGAAGGATAGTTTCCTGGGAAATTTCAATTTTTGTTCATTACATTATGGAATGGGAACAACCTAAAATTTAACCAGATTTTGGGAAATTCCTTCGCTACCAGCTTTAATCCTAGCATAGGCAGATGAGGGTTTTAGTCTGTTATGTAGTGTTGCTGCTTAGGGTACTAGACTTTCCTGTCCCACATCCTTCTTTCTTCCCTATTCCACGATGTATATATTCAGGAGAGAAAAGTGATGGGAAATGGTAGAGTTAGCACCAATTGCTTTTACCACAACTCAGTGGTTTTTCTGCACTCAGTAAAAATCCAGTGAGAGAAAAAACAGCTTCTAACCTCAGAGCCTCCAGAATGAAGGCTACGATGGAAAAAAACTTTACACAGGTATCCATTTTAAATTAGCATAGTTAGGGCTATTTTCTAGTCTCTTTAAATCTGTGTAAAGAAACATCCTAAATCACATAGTGAGTTTGAGCCTGAAGAGAAGTAAATTTACCTGCAGCATTCTCTTTTTGTCATAAGAAATGTCTTTTTAAGTTCTTCTTCCCTACATATATATCCATAGGCCAGATGCTGTACAGAGCAGCAAATCAAACACAACTTCTGAACCATTTTAATAACCGCTGTCTAATTACTAAAAAGTAACTTTTGCATTGATCAGTCATTTAGGTTTGCTAGAATCTCTTAAATTCTAAGCAGATGTAAGATTAAAAAAGAATTATCAATATTTCTCCAGTAGCAGATATAGCAGTGTCTTGAAACATGCCTAAGGACTTACATTCATCATGGGGCTCTGCAGAGGAACTTTCATCTCTGAACTTCTAAATACTTGGGATAAGAAAGGAAACTTATTTAGGCCTCCAAAAAAAAAACATTATGAGCAGACCAACAAAACAGTGAGCAACCCCACAACAAGAGGGGCATAATTCCCAGCGGCAAACAGAACAAACTGAGGTGAAACCAACTGATCAGCACAAAAGGGCTAATGCACCCACCTGTCAGTGTTTCTTCCCTCTCCCCAAAAACAACACAGTAGGGAGCAGGACCATGATAACAAGCTTGGGGAACAGCAAGAAAGGAAAGTAGGCATTTGTGTTCCATTCCCCTCGCCCAGAAGCATCTCAGCCAGGGACATGCAATATCGAAGGGGTAAGGAATTGTTTATTCTCTGTCCTTTCTCCTTCTCCAAGTGGAGCAGGGCCAGATGCCAATAGCTGGAGCTGGAGCAGGCTCCCATTCCAGAGCAGGAAGCAGGTATTTTATGTTCTCCTGTGTACTCACTCAGAAGCAGCTGCAGCAGTGGTCCAGGGAATAGCAACATGAGGCACCACAACAGCAGGCTGAGGCTTGGGTAACTTTTGGTAGGGCAGGGTACTATTTATCCTTCCTGTCTCCTGGAGTCAGCATCCAGAGAGTAATGGCAGGACAGCAGGGCTGAGGCCCTAAACCCCAAATAAGTAAATAAATATCAAGACCTCCAAGGCTCATTTCCTACAGTGAAATGGGATGGGTCAGTCCTTATGCCTATGCACATAACTCCACCAAAGGGGCTCCTTGGAGGCCTACCCATGTGTATTAGATTGCAGTCCAAATTTGGTTATGTACAAGTTGACCCTCTCTAGTCCAGCATCCTCGGGACCTGACCAGTGCCAGACAAGAGAATTTGCTGGACTATGGGAGGTCATATTGTCCAGCACATTAGCACCACTTCCACTGTTAACTGGGCTCTTAGAAGACATTTAGGGGTAAATTACAGCTAAATAACACAGAGAGCCAGGACTGGTGGCTGTAAACAAACTTTATGGGACCACAGGAAACTTGGATGCACCCATGATAAGTGGTCATCTGGTTAACTAAAATCATGCTGGATTTTGGATGTTGCTGGTCGAGAGAGTTCTGGATTAGAGAGATTCAACCTGTACCACGTAACTTACTGAGATACTCAGTGAACTAGGGATCTATGCAACTAGGGATCAAGAGCCAGATTTTCTAAGACCCTTTAAGAGACTGGCCCTGAGTCACTAGCCTATAAATATCAGCACAGAAACCAAACTGCTTTCTACATACAGGTTAGAGACCTGACTCTGCCACACTTTTTTGGATTCAGTGGGAGTTTTCAGTGGGAGACCAAGGACTGCAGGATGTTGTTCTATCACTCACTCTTCAGAGCAGAAGAAATCAAAAATACAAGGAAGAAAAAACAGATTGGGGTCAGCCACCACACATACGTGTTTTTAATTTTTCCAGGTACGAAACAAAAGGTAAACTTTAGTCACCAGTGGTCATTTCTTTTCCATGAACACCAAAATAAAACTTGGTTTTTAAAGGATTGACTGTTGCAGTTTCTAACTCCAGACCTTTTGTAGTCTCCTGCATTAGGAAAATTTGTTCACAGCAGGCATTGCTGTTTTCTCAAAGACTTTTAGGTCACATAAAGAAGAAATAATTGCAGTAAAAGTCTCTGAGACCAACTTTATTACTTTCTAAATGTGGGAAAATAGCAAAGTAGAAAGGCACATCCCCAGCAAAAAGCACATCATCACTATAATCTGTCAGCACATGATGTGTGCTGAAATACAATGAAAGCCAAAGGAGTGTCTGGGCGTGATGCTTGCCTGAGAGGGGACAAAGAAGCCTGTGTATGCATGTGGAGAACATGCCTAATCCATTTACACACAGAAGGTGGGTATGAGAGGCAAGGGAAGGCAATGCACTCCCAAACTGCCAGCCCATCTCCTCCCACAATCCATCCCCAGACACTGCCCCCTGTCAGAGCATCTCCCCCAGTTTCCTGGGGCTGCCTGGATTTCGGCCCTGAAGCATGTTGCCAGCCCTCCTGTGGGTGGGAAGGCTGGGGCCCGGCACTGCCTACCATCTCTTTGCTCTGGCCAGGTCCAGGGAAGACTGTGGCACATGCCACTTGCTCTCTACCCTTCCCCACGTGGGGGAAGCACACTGCCTGCTTTCCCTCTCACCTGTGCTCCAGCCAGGGCCACCCACCACCCACCCGCCCCCTCCGCTCCCTCAGGGGCCCCATGACACCTTCTGGGGCTGGGGTTACCTGCCTCTGCAGTGGGGGTGGGGGTGTGCCTGACTCCCCTGGAGGCTTAGCTGGCAGGAGTGAGGCTTGGAGCTTGCCTCTCCCAGGCCTAAATTCTGCCACCATCCCTGCATTTACAGATTAGCTCAGTATTACATATAGTGCTTCCTTACTGGCAAATTCCAACAGCATTAGGAATATAATTCTGTTTGGCACTGCCCTTTGCATTGCAGTCCAAAAAGGGGTGAGGCATGGAGACATAGTTGCACCAAGCTCTTTACAGCCTGCCTTGCAATGGTAATGAGGGGCATGAACTGGAAGGAGGTAATCAGCATCAATGGAAAACAGCTATTGCACCTGATGTTCATGGACACTATTGTTGCTTGGCAAAAATATTAGCAAACAATAGAAAATGCTGTGAGAATGTGACAGAAAAAGCAATCAAGTCTGACTGAAAATGAACCACTCTAAAAAGTTTATGTGGTCTGACGCTTTGTCAAAACACCAAATATTAGCTCAGGGAGAACAAAGAACAAAGCTGAAAAATATGTCTATTTGGGCTAAGAAATTATCATATGCTATGATCAGGAAGGCAATGTCTTTTGAAGAAAGCAAGCTGGTTGGTGTGCATTAAATTTTACCAAGTATCAGAGGGGTAACCAAGTTAGTCTGTATCTTCAAAAACAACAAGAAGTCCTGTGGCACCTTATAAACTAACAGATATTTTGGACCATAAGCTTTTGTGTGCAAAGACCAGCTTTGTCAGATGATGAAGCGGGTCTTTGCCCAGGAAAGCTTATACTCCAAAATATCCGTGAGTCTAACTCTACCAAGGATGTCCCTCAAGGATGGGAGGGAAATCAGCAAGGCAACACATGCTAGTATGCATATCATAGTGGAATCCTTTACCTGTTAAAGTCAATGGGAGTTTTGCCATTGACGTCAATGAAGCTAGCATTTCATCTGAGAACCACGATTGCTCTAGATTATGACCTTGCAGAAGTTACAGATGATGATCTCTATATTAAATAATTTCAGATGACAAAAATCTTAGAAAACTCTCCCTGTATGAGTGCTAAAAACACTGCATTTTGCCCTGTCCAATGCATAGTTAAGCTACTGAACACATTTCCCCCATCTTCAAAACCACTGAGGTGGTGATCTGTAGCTACAAAAGATCGACACATACAAACTAGCAACTTGATGTAGACCAGACAGCTAAAGGAACTTTCGTTGGGGGCAGTTCAGCTATTTCACATGCAATCATGCTATTTATTGATGAGTTCCTAAGATATTTCCAGGTTTTCTCCCTAAAAGCACCATTATCTATTTTATTTTTCACTTGTACATTCCATAACCAAACTGAGGGCTTTCAAATACAATAAAGTTCTCTGTTCCTTTTCTAAGTTTCTTGTTCGGTGTCAGTCTCTTATTGCTTATGACCTAACTCTCATGTATAAATACAATGTTTTTACAGTAACTAGATATTTTTACTGTTAGCTCTGAGACGCTAATTGTTAAGTAGAAGAGAGAGTAGAAAGGAGAAATGTCAGCAGGAAGAAGAAAAGCCTGAGGTATTAAGGAGGGTTAGAAATTAGATTTCTGCCCTGTGTTTTGGTAAATGGTGACAGACACACAGAAAAGTGATGTAATTCAATTTATTTCCAAGGTCTTGCTTGCAGTCTACGTGCAGGTGAAAGCACAAGGCTTAAATAAGATTGATACTTCATATAGCAAAAGAGAAGGGATTCAGTTTGCCTGTGATCTCTCTTTGGAATTAGCCACACTTCAGCTCCACATCTGGTTTGTCAGTCAGCTAATTTGAGCAGAATATCCATGAAGATTCTGAATGCCATGCAGAAACTCACATGCTGCTGCAGTGCTCAAACCAGTCAGCACGCCAGGAGTCAAAGCAACAGCCAGATGAAGTAAAGTGAGTCAGGCAACAGGTTTTTCAAGGGTGGCAATGCCAGACCACCTGTATAAACTAGCTTACACTCAAACTAGACAGGAAACTGGTCAGTCAGACAGTCTGACTGCCTCTCCTGCCTGCCTATTCCCCCACATACATCCAAATCCTCTATTGCCATAGAAATGAATCTCATATATATATATGTACACACACACAGACACACACACTCACTCATCCCTTGCTATACAAGCACAATTGGTTTCCAAATTTCTGCTCGTAGGTGAAAACTCATAAGAGGGACACTAAATTCCCATTAAAATACACGTAAACATCTCTGATTCATTCCAAGTGCTCCTAACTCGATGGAGGAGCAGTAGCATGTGGTGCTGCTTTTGAAAGGTAAGTGAACCTTGGGTTTGGGGGGCATTGGGGAGGGTTAAAGGCTGGGGGCAGTTTGGGGCCATGAGTGAGAGGGAGGGTTAAATCTGGTGGCAGGTTAGGTCTGTGGGCCAGGTTGGGGGGGGCGGGCTAAGGCTGAGGCAGGTTGGGTCCATGGGGCCAGTGGGGTTTCAGGCTGCAGCAGGTTGGGTCCATGGGGAGGGAGGTAAGGCTTGTATTAGCAGGGCGGGGGGAGTTCACTCCTCTAGTGAACAAAGGTAAGTATACGTGTTCCTTGTTTCAGTGAGTTCTTGTAAGAAAAGTACTCGTTTAATGAGTAATGAGTGTGTGTGTGTGTATATATATGTATGTATATATGGTATATGACAAAATACTGCTCATTTGCTGTCTTTATACAGTCTGTGTTCTCTTGTTCTTCCAAAACATTCATCCTGGGCTACGTAGTCTCAAAGGCTATGCCTACACTAAAGCAGTCTGTCAACAAAAGTTCCTGTCGGAAAATATCTTCTGACAAAACTTCTGTCCAGGTGGATTGAAAGAGTGATCCACTCTGTCAACAGAGTGACTGGACTGCCCAGCCACTCTCTCGACAAAATGACCAACTGCAAGCACAGTAGACACGGCTACCTAGTGTCCCAGGAGCCCTGTTAGTTTGACAGAGGGCTACCCGAATGTCCAGACCAGCTGTCTGTCAACAGAGGCGTTCTTGTGGGGGAGAAGGATAAGACTATTGACAAAAGTGCTGCATTCTGTTGATTTACTGTCAACAAACCGCCTTGGCAATCTGGATGCTACCTGGCTTTTGTCGACAAAATCCCATGTTTGTTGATAAAGCCCTCTAGCGTAGACATAGCCAAACAGGGAGGCTAAGGAGTCAGTACAGCCTAGGAGGGGTCACATCCAGCAGGAAGCCATGAGGAAGATTTAAAAGAGTTTCAGCAAGGGAGCCAGAAAGGGGTTTGAATAGTTTGCTTTGCCTTGAGGACTGAAGAATGGAGGGTCAACTCTGTATGTGAATGATCAAAGGACAGCAGTTCACAGCCTGGATATGAATCACTAAATATTGCTACTGTAGGATATGCCAGCTGCACAAATACACTGATTTTAAAACAATGGAGGTCTATCTTTTTATTAATTATTATTATTATTATTATTCACAAATGTTCATTAACTCTAGGTCCCTCCTTTTCTAGCTCCCAGCCTCATTTAGAGAGGTGCTATTTTGAGCACTCAACCTCAAGCCCAAAGTGTCTCAAACTGAGCATAAATAAATGAGGCTCCCTGCTGAGCGGGCACTTCTGAAAATGTAAAATTACTAAAATGACTCATATGAAGGCATGTGTATAAATTCATCTGAATATATTTGCATTTCCATATAATCTGCTGGCAGTATATGTTTGAAAAGCAAACAGTTAATTACCAGAAGACATTGCTGTGGTCTTGCTTAGATTTATTATTTAAGCCAAGGTAAACTGCAGAACCGTAAACCTGCTAAACCTGGTAAAGGAAGTTCTACTAAAAGATGCAGTTTGATTTTTTTTTTCTTAATAAAGGAAGGTCAACCAACACCCAGGCAACTTCATGTAAAGTGATTCTGCCAAGAACCAGCTGACTCAGCCAGTGCTCCCTCTAATTTTTACCATCCATGTGCAAAATAAGTTTTGTTATATTCACTGAAGCATGCGTGAACATGTGCCTCTATTATAAACATATGGTGCTCCACTAATCAGCTGGATGGCACCTGAATCTCTCCTAAGCAGCTGCTCAAGCACTCAGTTTACAGGGAATATTGGCTTGTAGAACAAAATCAGCTGGATACTGTCAAATTTTTAGGCTTGCTTTAGACAAGCATCTTCAGTGGGAAATATAAGTGCTCAGCTTCTCACAGGTTCAAATCCTTTAACTTCATTCAAATGATGTTTTCAGTCTGTCAGTGGGTAGTTTAAATTGGCTTTGGTTCAGTGCACTGGAGTTTCTCAGTAAATATAAAGGAATACCTGTTAGGAAAGTTAATGGTGTGTCTCTATCTACCATAGACACACGTCCTATGCATTGGTGAGATGTTCATTACAGCTCCTTTGCATGAAATATTTTTCCTGGATGGAGAACTGTACTCCCATCTTTCTTGCCTACCCATCAGTTTGGTAGGATATTATTCCTGGCTGGAGACAGAGTGCAATGCTTCTGTCTCAGAAAATGCTGGATTATGAGATGCTCTCTGGTTTAATAACTGGTATACACTATTCCCCAAGCAGAGAACTTAGTGCTTATGCATGGTATGAAGTGGAACATCTAGTACCTTTTTTGCAGAATGGGATATTATTCTTGGCTCAGAAGATGTGCCAATTGGTGAAGTCAACATTATTATGAGACTGTATTCTGCATACACACTGCTAATTATTCCAGAATGTAGCTGTAGAAGAACTGTATGTCCAGTTAAGAGAGAGGTGATAGGCCCTCACCAATATTCAAAGTCTCTCTTCAAATGGTTTAGAGACAAGCGGGGAATAAACAAAACATCATTAACACAAAAGCACTGCAGGAGCTGTTGCTCAGGCAGGCAAAGGATTTAGGAGAATGCTAATGAAAGGAGTCAAGTTTGAGTAATAGCCAGTGTGGAAGTCAGGTCTGGAGATGGAACAGTTCAAAAATCAACTCTCTTACCTGAAAAGCAAGTGGAAAAGTACAGAAAAACCTTGGCAATCTGTGCTTTTCTAATCTGCACAGGTCTCTCCCCATTTTTCAGTTAAGCTATAATAGCAGTGGCTGCAGGAAAGGTCAGTGTTGCTAACATTTCTGTTCTTTTCTCTTTTCTTTTAAGCACAAAAAATATACTCCAGAATGTTTACCAGTATCTTATAAATATCATCATAAATTAAGAGAAGTAAAATGTTAAAAATGATCAAATTACATTTTATGATGCATTATCCCATTACTTATCACTTGTATACATTGCCTTGCTAATTCGTAAAATTCACTCCTTTGACCCCTTTCATTAATACATATTTGAGATTCTTTTAGGATGACTAGATAGTAAGTGTGAAAAACTGAGACATTTTTTCAGGGGTGGGAGGTGGATGGGTGTATAATTGTCAATAAAAGACAAAGCCCCTGATATAAGGATGTCTGCTCACCTTATGTGCTACTGTACTGTACTTGTATGGCATTCTTAAATGTTTGGGTGTTATTTGGTGCTATGTTAAGGGTTTTGACATCAACAACCCTAGAGGCAGCAAAATATTTACAGTACAAATGGAAATACTGAGCTGTTCAGGTAAATTACTAACTGGGAGCTGCGCCTGCTTACACGATGGCTGAATCTGGTACATTGTGAATTCTCATTTTACATGAGATTGGTCAGTAGTAAATTCCCTGTGTAATCCCATTCATTTCACTGTACTTATATCAGCAATGAATTTTGCCCAGATGCTTAATACTTATGTTTTTAGAGAGACTAGTTTATCCGTAACCGGCGAATTAATTTCACCTTTGGGCCTCAGAAGTCACTGTA
Source organism: Carettochelys insculpta (assembly GCF_033958435.1). Taxonomy (NCBI): domain Eukaryota; kingdom Metazoa; phylum Chordata; order Testudines; family Carettochelyidae; genus Carettochelys; species Carettochelys insculpta. The sequence goes on along the minus strand of NC_134141.1, from coordinate 22,390,894 downwards.
TCAGAATGATTTTCAGCGAGGAAGGGATTTAAATTAAGAGTCTCTCTCTCTCTTTCATGGATCAAAATACCGAATTGGAAATCTATTGTGGCACTAGACGACCAATACCATACATTGATATGAAGATAGATATATTCTTTTTATCTGTCTGGGCAGATATCCAGAGACACCAATAAAATAAGCAATTATAATCTTTGAAGCAGTTTTCTCTTACAGTAGAAGTTTCTTTTTTAATTTCAAGTGTTTAACTTTTTCTTTTGTGGAGTGTGTGGCTTATACTTGGGAGCTTCCTAGCCTTCAGGTACAAGAAATATATTTCCCTGGAAAAGTTTGCTACAGGATAATCTTAGTTATGCAAGAGAAAAATCAAAAGCAAACACCTCCAAAGTACAGTTTCAATAAAGTGATGCGTTTGGACCATATGTTGCTCTCCAATTCCACAGGTGTAAATTCAGAGTAACTGTTCATGTATTTTCACTGCTGGAACTAAGGGCAGAAATCGCCTTTGGATTATATTTCCTGTAATTCATGGTTTATATAGAGACACTAGAGGCCAAGATTTTAAAGTGACTACTGATCTTGCATGCCTTGATTGCTGGACTTAAAAGGGACCTGATTTTCAGAGCTAATTATCCACGCTGTTACAGAGCCATGGAGGGTAGATCCATCAATGGTTATCAGCCCCATGCTCTGGGTGTTCCTCAGCTTCTAACTGCTAAAAGCTGGAACTAGATAATACTGAATAAATTTCCCTTCTACGTTTCCTCCACCTGGCACCACCCACTGTCAGATGGGCATCTAAAAACTGCTGTATGCAAAATCACTAGGTACTTCTGAGAATTTTGGCATTATGAACAATCTTACAAGAAGAGGCATATATTTTCTAATAGCCAAAATGGAAACAAGGCTTACTTGGAGCCAGGTGAAAGATCTGTTCTATTGGTAAGAGAAAAATAGTAATCCACAAGAAAAGAACGATAATTAACCCCACAGAAACCAGCTTCACATCCAGAGTAACAGGCCAAGGAAAGGGAAAATCTTTTAGCTTACAGTCCTAGGGTCTAGTTATCGCCATCTGCATTCTATCTGAAGAGAATTAAAATAGGTCAAAACACCCCAAGAGTTTGAAGGCAGTAAGGAGTTGAACCTGAACAGAATCATTCCTTGCTACCCCCCCAGGAGGCCATCTGTCTGAACCTCCGGGTGCTCACAAAGTTTGGGAGGGAGAGGTGTCAAAAGGTAGCAGCTAAAACACAGGGCTGTGAGATCGACCCAAACAAAGCTGTGCGGAAGACAGCTGCGGGGAGCAAGTGTTCATCCTGTCAGCATTCATTCAGATGGGTTGTCCTTCTAGACACTCAAAAGTTCTCAGGTGGAGGATCTGGAGAAACAGTATGTCCCTGGAAGGCCAAGAGAATATCATGGAGATTCTAAGTTTCTGTCCGCAGCCCTCTTGGGACATGAGTTGGTTAAGAAGGCCACAATCTCAGGCCACTCCACCATTTCCAGAAATGTCCTGCACTTCCACCCTGTTGCCTTATGTGAGACTGCAGAGTTTCTCCCCCAAAGTTGGCCATCCTCTAGATTTTTCTGACAGAAAGGAATGATGCTGGCCTTAGTTGGGCTGACACACTTGGCTAATCCTACAAACTGAATGGATTCAAGCAGGGAAAATAAAATATGTTATGATTTTGAAGTATGTGCGGCTTGCTTGTCACTAGCTGAACTATGAAACTGTACCAAGAAAAGAAAACAGAGTTGGATCTATTGACGAGTTTCTTCACCACATGAATGTCAGGAATAAAAAAGGTATTTTCATTTTCATTAAAATTCAACACACATCAAAGTTGCAAATCAGAACACCTTTCATGGCTAGAAGCAAACAGGAGCTGATGTTTTTTTAGCATCCTGCAGCATGTAGCAAAAAGCAAGGTATGGTGACACATTTTTCTAACAAATACAAGCACAAGTATCTGCAAAGACAGCTAGTATGATTATAAGTAAGATTACTTTTGAAACAGGATCACTTAAAAGAAGACAATCAAAATTTAAATGCAAATTTACAAGGGAGGAAACATTTTCAGTGCCTTGTGCAGAGAGTTGTGAGCATAGTTGGATGATGAAATTTGTGTCTGAAACTCTAGTTTGGAACAAATATCCATCCCACATACAGATAACAGAACCAAATTTGCTAAATAAATATAAAAACATGACTATTAAAAATGCTTTGGTGAATGGAGCAAATCCTTCTTGGATTACTTGGCTGATAACCTTTCATATTGCTCTCATTTACACTTGTGTAAACTGGAGTAATTCCATTTGTGTCACCTGGATCCATTGAGGTACTTACTGAACATCTGACTTTTATTATAACAGGGAATATTCAGGAGCCCCTTACTTTGTCATTAAAGCTATTTGTCCTTGAAAAGCCAAGTCCTGGGACCAAGTTGTATGAGTAAAGTAAGCAAGATTTGGCCCCATGCTGACATTGGCATTTGCTAATAGTTGCTTCATTAAATCTGTAATACCAGTAGCACAGTGCAGCACACAAAGGAAACTTTCATTCCTGCCTGTATGTCTTACCAATAATAATATCATTTGGGGCAGAGAGTCACATTTGGAGCTCACTAGCACTGATTTCACACTATTTTAAGTGCATTGGCTTTAGTGACCTTCAAACTCATTTATATCAGTGTGTAATAACCAAGCACAGAAAGATGGTGTGTGCCCACATTTACACTGGTGTAATCCAGAGTAACTACATTGTACTCAGTGCCATGACACTGTATGTATACCGGTGGAAACAGAAACTGAAGTTAGCCCATGATTCCTCTTGTTTACACCAGTGCAATTTATGGTCAACTCTATTGAGCTGCACAATGTGAACCTAATGTAAGTGACAGGAGAATTGGGCTCATTATCTGCAAAGCAATGGACTCATGGAGAAAGGAACGTAGGATAACATCTCATTTACATGACATATTTTCAAAATCTTGGCTTAAACGTTTGCAAATGCTCTTTTTCGATTTGTTGATATCTGTAACTTTGGCTTCTAAAATTGAGATTCGGCACTGACTGGGTTATCAGAAGCATCGGGCCTCATGATTGTATTCTTTGAAGAAGCTGCAGCCCTTCTTTACCTTGTGCCTTCACAAGGGTATTGATTTTTTTCTCTCCCTACTGGATGAGGGGAAAAAAAATGTGTTTTTCAGGATGCCTTTTACAGATAACCTCTGTTTGATTAGAGCAAACTGCAGGAATGTAATGATAACCGAAAGGGAAGCATATTAACTTTTTAAAAAAATACCTGTAGTTAAAACAGGAGGTTATCATTTAGTGTTTGCACTGCATGGCAATGGTTTGTGGTACCTGCTGGGATTTGGCCACTGCTGATGTGAGAAATCTACAGTGCATTCCTTTCTCTTCTCCAAATCTTTATTGAAAGCAACCAGCACATGTGTATTTCTTGAATGGGACAAATATTTTGCGCTAGTAAATAAGGCTTGTGTTTTATTTCTATATTTTACATCTGATTTTAAGGAATCTGTAAATCTTTTCTTTGCTAAGGGCCAGGCTGTTGCACGGTATGCAAATAATATACTTCCTTGCTTTAACAGTGTGGGATTGACTTTGAACTGACCCTGTACTTTATCCCTCTGTGGAAATCTGTGAAGGGATATTTATGATACCTACGGACATCTCACATTACACCAGTGGGAGTTCTCTTCATCAGCAGGTGAAGAGTAGAAACCTGGGCAGACTAAAACATGGCAGATATATGCAAAGGACAGGTTAGATAGGATTTATTCAGTAGTACGTTGCTTAGTATAGCTCTCTGGTCTCTCTTGGGTACCTGAAATGGCATTGCTTCCTGTAGCAGTAAAATATAGAACCAGGAAAAAAGAACACATAATAAAATACCACTTGAATAAAAGCAGTTTAAATCACACTTGCTATTTTCTGATTCCTAATACGGTATATTTTCCAGGAAATCTTCAACGATTTCTGCTGTTGTCACTTTCCATATGAAGGAGAGTAACAAGATTATTAACCTTATTAATTGGTTTTATTTTAGAGTACCTACAAGTTTGGCACTTTACAGAAACAGAAGGAAACGTCAGAACTCTGCATCAGAGAGTTTACAGGCCATGTGATGGACAATTACAACATAACACACATCAAACCAGGGAAGCAAAGATGGGGCGAGAGGCATGGGTTACGTATGTAGCTACACAGACACTCCATTAGGCAAGTTTGGCCTTGTCGTTTTTTGTTACATCTGTGAAAAACCTCCGTCTCTTCACTTTGGGAAAAAAAAATTAAAATAAATACATTAAATACTGACTCCTGGTCCGCATAAGAGCCCATGCCAGATCCTGCAGCAGCATACAGCTCCATGGCTACACTGAAGTCAATGATAAAAGGATTAGAAAACATGGCGTATGGTGATAAACTTAAGGAGCTTGATCTATTTAGCTTAACAATGAGAAGGATAAGGTGTGACTTGATTACAGTCTGCAAGCGCCTACAAAGGGAACAAATAACTGGCTCATCAGTCTAGGTGAGAAAGGTATAATACAGTCCAGTGGCTGGAAGGTGAAACGAGACACACTCAAAGAGGAAACAAAAGTGTGATGTTTTTAAAAAGTAAGCGTAATTAATCACTGAAACAATTTACAAAGGGTTGTGATGGATTCTCCAGCACTGAATTTTAACAGCGAGAATTGATGTTTTCCTGTAAAATCTGCTCTTGGAATTATTTGTGAGGTGTTCTATGGCCTGCATTAGACAGCAGGTCAGACTAGATGATCACTGGAGGCCCCTCTAACCTTGAGATCAGGGGCAATGTGTGAGGAGTGCCCAAGGGAGCACATGCTCTCCCAGGACCCACCCATAAAACCCGCACTCACTGTAAGTCCTGAACCACTTCCAGTGAGCGCAGGGCAGTCCCACCCCTACCCCACAGTGGGGAGGCGTGGGACCACCCCCACACTCACCAGAAGCTGCAGGGTTTTTTTTGGGGGGGAGGGAGAGGGGGCAGAGTGGGAAGAGGAGGAGAGGTGTAGAGGAGAGGCAAGCAGGGGGTAAAGGGAGCACATTGCCAGTGGTCTTCCCCCATCCCCCAGAGTCCCTGTCACCAGTTGCCACTGCTTGGGTTCTATGAATTTGGAGCAGCTGAGGATCTGGCTTCTTGACTTTTATCAGTCAGGGCCACAATCCATTAATGTGAATGAACTACACAATCCTCATTTTTATTATTATACAGAGAAACTACACTTTTTCCTGAAGAAAACAGAGCGTTCCTGTTAGGTTTTTTTTTTTAAAACCAAAATAGCATATTTTTAATAAAACATGGAAAAATGACCATTTAAAAGAGCTGCCAGCCAGCTGTGCTGGTGAGGTAAAAAATTATTCTGGTCAAACATTTTTCATAGAAAATATTTGCTGTTGGAAAATGCCATTTTGACAAACATTGGCGTTTTTCATGAAATCATATTAAAGCTAGCAAAATTTTATTTTGTAAAAAATATAATCAAATTTTGAAAATGTTGAATTGTCATATATTGATATTTTCAGAATGGGAAAATTAACGTGTTTCTGTTTCTAAGCAACTTTTCATTTAAATGTTTATTTTATATTAGAAATAAAAATGAGCGACAAAGTGAAACACTTTTAATTAGAGAGAGAGCCCTGGGACTTAAGAGGCACAGACTGTGAACTGCGCTTAAACTCAGCAGACTGCTGATTGTGATGTCCCTGTGCCATAGAGCAGGACTCTTTTTTAACCTCTCTCATTTTTCCTTATTCTTTTCTTTTTAATCAGTTGTTGTTTAATAAATTGTATTTGCTTAGAACTGTGTGTAGCAATCAGCAGCTCAGGAAAGCATCCAGTGTGAGAGAGAACACCCTGGAATGGGGACATCCTAGCTGCTGCCCTAAGCAACTACAAGGTTTGGGGTTCAACCCCAGGAAACCTGGGCCCAGCCTTGTTGGGATTTAAAGGACACTGCTACTCAGGAGGGTAGAAGGGGAGCCCTTAGGGTCAGGGAGGCCATTGGGTAAAGGAAGTGGGAGTAAGGACTCAAATCCTTTCACTGGTCCACTTCACCAGGCTAGTATACAAGACCGGAAAGTTCCCCACAATAGCAGGACCATTTCCCCTGCTTACATATAAACAGACATACACATCATATTACCAATTTCACACAGAATGACACGCTCACAAAAATAGGATTTCCACATTCAGCAGAATAGTAACAGAGAGGTAGACGTGTTAGTCTGTATCTTAATAAAACAAATAGCAGTCCTGCAGATAACACTATCTCCAGATTTGAAGAAGTTGGTCTATACCATGAAAGCTCACCGCCTAATAAATTAATTTGCTAGTCTGTGAAGTGCTACCGGGCTGCTTTTTTGTTTTGTTAAGTTACAGACTAAAACAGCTACCTCTCTGTTACTATTGTGCTAGATCTGTAAACAGAGGGCATCTTGCTGCACACAAGATCTGATGGGAAACTGTTTAATCTTGCAAGGCTGAAAGCTAAGTCTAAGGTGCGGGAAGTCTTCATCAGAGACATGCTGTTCGCGAACGATGCTGCTGTAGTGTCTCACACAGAAGACCAGCTTCAAAAACTGCTGGATCGGTTCTCCAAAGCGTGCAAGGACTTTGGGCTTACCATCAGCCTAAAGAAGACAAACGTACTCGGTCAGGATGTTGCTGAATCCCCATCAATCAGCATTGACAACTATACGTTAGAGGTCGTCCACGAGTTCGTTTACCTCGGGTCCACCATCACTGACATCCTGTTGTTGGACACTGAGCTAAATAGGAGGATCGGAAAAGCGGCCACAACTCTGTCCAGACTCAGCAAGAGAGTGTGGAATAACAACAAGCTGTACACTCACACCAAAATGCAAGTCTACAGAGCCTGCATCCTCAGCATCCTCCTTTATGGCAGCGAGACTTGGACCCTGTATGCCCGTCAGGAAAAGAGGCTGAACATCTTCCACTTGCGCTGCCTCAGGCGCATCCTTGGAATATCATGGAAGGACAGAGTGACCAACACCGCCGTCCTCGAGCAAGCTGGAATCCCAACCATGCACACCCTCCTCAGGCAGTGTCGGCTCCGCTGGCTTGGCCACGTCCACAGGATGAATGATGGAAGGATTCCAAAAGACATCCTGTATGGTGAGCTAGCCTCTGGCAAAAGACCTCCCGGATGCCCCCAGTTGCGCTACAAAGATGTCTGCAAGAGAGACCTCAGATAGACATCGAGCTGGACAACTGGGAAGAACTAGTAGACGACCGCAGCAGATGGAGGCAGGGGTTACACAAGGGCCTTCAGAAGGGCGAGATGAGGATCAGACAGTTAGCAGAGGAGAAGCGAGCGCAGAGAAAGCACGCTAAGGACTTGCCAGACACCCACCACATCTGCAAGAGATGCAGCAAGGACTGTCACTCTCATGTGGGTCTTCATAGTCACAGTAGACGCTGTAAATGAAGTCCTCAATTGAAACTATAAAGGGCGCGATCTATAGTCTATGTAGACTGAAGGATGCCTACTACTTTTGTAAATCCTATTTTTGTGCATGTGTCATCCTATGTGAAGTTGGCAATATGAAGTGTATGTCTGCTTATAGTATTAAAGGTGCTAATAACATCCATTCCTAGAATCCCCTGAACTATCCTAAGGGCAGGGTCAGCTTTCCTAATAACCGAGCAATCAACCTGATGGCATATACATGCATTTATTTGTTCTGTAGGTGTGGGAGGTTGTTGGTCTAGAAAGACGTGTGACCATGCCACCTGGTACAGGCCTCCATTTTGGAAATTATTTTTTTCTGTATTGCCTATTTAAGCAAGAGGAATCTTTTAGCCCCTTTAACTTCAGCCTGCCTTGGAAATTGCAACACTCCTTAAGAAAAAGTGAGAGCTTTGCTGTAGACCCAGGTCAGCATAAGATCATTTCTGACTCAATGTTTTCACCTGACCTAAATAGTTAGAGAGTTACCTGATACAAAGACAGCTGTTTGATGTAAGAACTCACAGGTACCTAGATTTTTAGGGGAACAGAATTATCTGTACATTTTCTCTTTTTTTTTGATTTGGTAACTCACTTTGATCTGCTTGTCCTTACCTATAATCACCTGAATCTTCCTGTTTTGCTTCATTAAAACTCTTTTATTTATAATCAAGCCCAGAGTAAATGGCTATTACCTGTACATGTATCACTTTCATTGATAAAAGGGGCTTACCTAATTCACCCTCCTGTGGGGTTTTCATACCTTCTGGGGGTTGATTCCCTGGGTGCTGTGCCCTAGAACTGCCTCCACTCAGAGCTGTAGTTAAAAAGTGTCTGTATTGCTCTGCAGAAGCAGTAACTCTGTGCCTTAGCTGGGGCAGTCCAGAGAATCTGTCTCAGCAGGACATGGTGGTGGGAGAGCCCCAGAAAGCAGGAACATAGGTGTCAGTGGCATTATCAGCACATCAGGGAACATCTCAAGGAGTCTTTTATCATCACACCCCATCACAATTATCCAGCTTTGTTTCTGAATAGTAGTCCTCTTAAATTTAACAGAATCCTGAAAGTGAAACCTACCCTGAGACTGCAATATAATACTGGAAGAAATACTGTTGTCAATTTCCTGATACACATGCTGCATTAAATGGAATTTCCAATATTAAAAAGGATTATGTGAAATGCCGACATTCTTAGAGATATGTAGCAATATGAATGCAGTCTGTTTTCAGTAGTGACTAAAAGTTCAAAATGTAGTGAATCACATTTGTTTCAATGCTCTTCTCTGGGTTTGATTTTTTTTTTTAATCTAGATTTTTTCCCAACGTCTTTGACTCGTTCATGCTTGGACAAAATATCACTTTCAAGTTTGTAAGCCATTCAGAAATATTGATATTGAACCAGAGTTTGAGGAGTTTAATTCTTCTACTAGAGTATTTAAAAGAACAAAACAGAACAACCTCTACAAGTTTTTTTGTGACATGATACTGGCCTTAGTAGAAGGATGTAACCATATGAGCCATGAGGTTGTTATGCACCCTGAAAATACAAACAACTGTGGCTGGGGCTGCCTCAATATGAGAAGAGCTTAAAGAGTGGGTAGCCTTTGCAGTTTTGCAGAGGGCAAGAGGTCCCTGTTTTGATATTTGTAGAGGATACATATGACCTCAGGTTGGCCCTCCATGAGGAGTGTGAAATCATGGATTGCAAGGCCCCAGAGGAGAATCAGGACTAGAAGCCAACTGTTCTTGAGCTGCTGGCAAAGGATAGCAAGTAGAGAAAAACAGCAATATTCTGCTTTTATGTTGGTTGTAAAATTTTGACTTCCATGTAAACTGCTGTCTTCAAAGATTTTTAACCAAAGAGTGCATTTGGAAAAAGCAGGAACAAGAAGTAGAAAACATATCCCTTGTTAACAAAGCTGGCTAAGCATCTCTCTCTCGGGGAACATTTAGAAAATTATCCCTTTAGCGTTCATTACTGATCAGCCCACAACGGTGCCAGAGTATTTGTTAATAAACTTATCTTCTAATAAACCCCCATATGCCTCTTTCCACTGAGATGCACAGCAAAACAGTGCAAGGGGTTATTACTTAATTGATAACTGTCACGCAGTATGATCATGCTACAAAGAACCATGTTCCTCATGCATCTGACAAAGCGGGTCTTTGCACATGAAAGCTTATGCTCCAAAAAATCTGTTAGTCGATAAAGCGCCACAGGACTTCTTGCTTTTGAAGACACAGATTAACACGGCTATTTCTCTGATACATGTTCCTCTGATGTTAAAAGTCTGACTTTAACCCTCAAAAAGCCAGGAAAAGCAAGGGTTGGCGAAAAAATTGTCTAAGTTCATTTTACATCTCAACAATGGATGATGTATCCATCCTGCTCCACTAATTGGAAACTCCGGAGTTTGATGTTGTTACTTTTATGTTTGGCATTTTAAAAAAACTAAAAAAAAAAAAAATGAAGATAATGGATCAAAGCCAGAATGGAACAACCCAGTTTAGTACGCAGGAGCACACATGCAAATGTATGGTAGCTCTAGAGCACAAATGGTGGTATGACTGTAGCACAGGTCAGCATACAAGTGCTGCCTTTCACACAGCTAAGCCCAGTGCGTCTACACTGACGTCTCCTCTCAGCAGTCTACAGTGTACATACGTGCATAGCCCCCTAGCACAGGTAAAAACATGTAGATTTTTTTTGAAACACATGAAGGATGTAGGCAGGCCAACTGCCAGGGGCTGAGATGGCCAGGGGGTAATTGCTCATGGCTCCGGTTCTGCAAACAGCCAGAGCTCCAGCCACCACCACTCCTACTTCAGCAGTGGCTGGAGCTCTGGGCCCCTTTGAAATTCTGCAGCAGCACTGCTCCAGGTGCCCTTGGCTGTAAGGGAGTGTTGGACAGGGGGTGCCGTGGTCCAGGCCATGCTGAGGGCTGACTGCCCTGGGTCCTGCCCTTTTCTGGAACACAGAGCCAGCCCCTCCTCTTATTTTGCCTCAGGGCCCACAGTGGCTGTCAGCACTGCTGGATGTGGGTGCCTACCCTGCACAACTCTCTAGCTGTCCAAACTCTGCCTGTCCATCTACACTGTTATTTTGAATGTCCTTTTGCCTCTGAGCTGCTGCAGCCTCTTCAGGAAGAGACTCCAGCACTCAGAGGCAGTACGGAAAGACTCTGGCTGTTACCCATGATGCTCCAGCAATCCCTTTGCAGTGTGGACTCACCTATTGACCATCTCTCAAAAGAATTAATTTGCCTGACAGATGTCACTTCTTTCAGAGTGCCCCAAAGGTGTTTAATTGGTTTCAGGTACAGAATTAGTTAATAGATCTCTGCCCTAAAGAACTCGCAATCTAGGTAGGAAAGAAATGAACAAGGGTTGGAAAAAGGAATGTAAGTTTTTGACACAGATCATCCTGGGCACATGAATTATATTGTGTTGCCTTCTTTTTCGTCTTTTCCTGCACGTTTATCCCATTGCATAGTTTCCCACCAACTCTCCCATGACCTAATGGCCTAGTTCCAACCCTCCATCCCTTACAACTCATCTAGTACAGCAAGTAAGTATTGTTAAATACTAGTTAATTCCCACCCACTTACCTCTGACCCTTCTCTTCCAAGTCAGTTTCCCACAAAACACAGAAAATCACACATAATCCAATCCTGTGCCCCCACCCCATTACCTCAGTTTTTGCAGGTTTTGCTACTAAAAAGGAGCAGGGGTCTTTCTTACGGTGACCAGCTGTCCTGTTTTTTAAAGGGACAGACTCATATTTAAGCTCTCCAGCAGATGTCTCTACTTTAAAAAAAATAGGCCAACTGTCCCTTATTTTCTGTCTCTTCCCTGCCATCAATACTTGTGGGTCTTACAGCTAGCCGAATTCTTGCTTGCCACCCATCCACCAGCGGTGAGTCAGGGGTCCAGCGGCTGGCAATGGGGGTGAGCGTGTAAGGTGGGTGGTTGGGCAAAGCTGCCAGAGACACAGCCAGCTGCTCCCGCTGCTGCATGCCAGCTCTTAGACAGCAGGCTTCCCCCACCTTCGCCTCAGCCAGCACTGGTTGATTCTTCATCTCACGAACAGCCTGGCTATCAGGCGCCTTCATTCCCTCACTGATTCTGCCTGGACTGGCACCCAGGGAAAAAGCTCAAGACTTTCTGCCCCAGATTGCTGGCCAGGAGAAGCCAAGCCCTGCATGTGTCAAAGTCCTACACAGGCCTGGCATGGAGACCTTCTCCGTCCCTCAGCTAAGCTGTGGAGTGGTAGGGACGAAGCTATTCCAGTCCGTTTGTGCCCCAAGCGTCCAAGTCCCCAGGTGGGAATGCTTAGCACTGTCCTTACACACTGTCCCCTACCCTACATCGTGCCCCCAAGGTGTGCAGGGCTGCTCTGTGCCCTAGAAACCCTCCCCTGATGAGCCACCTCTCTGTCCAGGTTTGCTGAAGTCCCTTCAGCCAAGTTCCCTGGGCCCTGACACTCAATGCATCCTTAGGGCTTAACCTCTTCCCGCTCACACTGCAGCCAGGGGACAGGGCATGGCTGGGTTATATGATGGCCAGCAGCAGCTTGAGGGTGTTATCTGCCTTTCTGTACTGTCCAGGCAGGAAGGGAGGGGAAGGAGGGAAGAGATGATCCCTGGAAAAAAAATGCACCTCTGTCCCGCTTCAGCTGGAAGCTGCTCCCATCCCTTCCCTCCTGCCGATGCTGAAAGGCTGCTGCTTGCCATGTTGTGGTGTGAACCCCAGCAGAAGTCTAGGGAGATGGGGGGGGCAAGCAGGGTCACAGGCTCCCCCCATGATGCCTTGAGAAGATGTGGCACCAAGTACCAGGACAGGCAGGTTGGTCCTGCTGGCCCAGCTGGGCATAGAGAGTGGAGAGCACTGGATAGTGAGGGTTGAGTCAGGTGAGTCAGTCGGTCACCCCCATCCCCACATAAGAGGTACATGTGAATGTGTGTCTCACCTCTCCCCATGTAAACCTTAAATATAAAAAAGATAAAGACCCCAGCCATACAGAATTTCATTTCAACAGGGGCTCAGTTAATTTGATATTAATTTGAATGTTTGTACGGCATAGTTCTTAATGATTGCCATTGAGCTTGCTTGAAAAAGGAGTAACTTTACTAGGTCCCCTCCGCATAGGGAAATATGGTCACTGTAGTCTTGTCAAAGGGCCACTTCCCCACAAAATAACCCGAGATTTAGCCCTCATAGTAGTTTGTGTACTGGACAGTAGAGCGATGGGTCCCCCAAATCCTACCTGCCAAGGGCTACAAACTCAAAACTGGCCCTTTTATTTAAGGCAAACACTGGGCTCATTTCCTTATGCAAAGAGGCAGGTTTTTTTGGAGCTAAACCAGGTTTTGTTTGAAAGTGAGAGTAGCATTTACAATGGTAACATCAAAGCTACACATTCTGGCTGGGTCAACACGTGCCCCTTCCTTTCGAAAGGGGCATGTTAATGAACAGGTTTGAAAGATACTAATGAGGCGCTGCAATGAATATGCAGTGCCTCATTAGCATCTTTTGAACCTGCTCATTAACATGCCCCTTTCGAAAGGAAGGGACACGTGTAGACCCAGCCTCTCGGTGTTAAAATAGCCATTTTGTCAAAGTTGAAGTAAGGCACAATTACACAAATGGAAATGATGATGTCCAGGTTCTGAGGGTTTTTAAAAAGTAATATGGACCAGGTCATGCTGGTATACAAGTGACATTTTTCATGCAAGAAATATCAAAAAGAAGTGAATTTCACATATTTCTAAGAGAAATGATAAACAAAAAACAAAAGGGACTTGCATTAACTCCATTTTTAAAATAACTGAAGAGTTTCTGCTCTCTGCAATATTGTTTGCCAGGTTCTAACACAGAGCTAATATTTACTAAACACCACTCTGACAGTCTGAATTTATCATTTAAATTGGTGGTACAGGTCGAACCTCTCTAACCTAGAACTCTCTCATCCTGCAGACTCCATAGTCTGGAATGATTTTTGTTAGCTGGATGATCGCTTATCATGGGTGTGGCTATGTTTCCCAAAGTCCCATAAAGTGTGTTTCCAGCCACCAGTCCTGGCTCTCAGTGTTCTGTGCTGTTATTCAGCTCTGATTTACCCCTAAATGTCTTCCGAGTGCACAGTAAGCTGTGGAAGTGTTGGTGATACTGCTAGACAATATGACCTCCTGTCGTCTGGCAAATTCTCTCATCCAGCGCCAGTCAGAGCCTGAGGGTGCTGGACAAGGGAGGTTCAACCTGTATACTGAACAGACCTTGAGCCACAGCAATATAAACCAGTGCTGACCTAATTTATGCTGAGGTACTGATTCTAATTAAGTAATAGTAGGGCTTGCCTTTGAATTTACGGGGCTATAATCAGCTCCCTTGTGTTCAATAAGTGCCACAACTACAGTCTTTGGTGTTAACTTCACACTACAGTGGGAGTTGGTGATTGTTGCCAAGTATAATCATAAATCACAGGCAATTTGGATTATTGCTGTAGTGTACAGTGCACAGAGAAATGAGTTAGTTCATAATCTCATTTTAAAGTCGTTACCCTGCATCTGAAAATTGTAATTCTTCGATCTCTGATAAAGCATAGTGTGTCTGCTCTGCCTACAAATGATCCACAGATGTAGTAAGTACCTGTGAGCTTCTCTGTCACATATGTGTCTGTCTCTAGGACCATTAGGTAGTTGAAGCCCGGTGTTCTCTCTGATCAATGCCAAATGGGAAGTTCCTGTTCCCAGACCTGAAGTCTAAAGCTGAGTCAGCTCAGTCTGGGATTTCACCATATGGAGCGGCTGTTCAAAATTGAGAAAGATGTTTATACTCTGCTGCCTCTGGATTCCAAGCAGAACACTCTCTCTGTGTGGTTTAATGCTGAAGTCATATTAATAAAAGTGTCAGCGAGAAAGATGATAATTGGATGAAGCAGCTCAAACGAGCATGGAAACTTTTATCCTATCTTGGAAGGCTTAATCTTGCTATTTGAGAAAAATGGAAACACTTCACCAGATTCTCTTCTTAGTCTTATTAGAACAACGTCATTGGCTTCGAAAGTGGGTGCACTGGCTTAACTGAAGGGAAAATTTGGTCAGTACAAGTTATGTTTTTCCTCACATCATATGTTAAAATATTCCCCCACACACTTGCCTCCTTTCTTAAAATGAAAAAAAAGAAGGGAGAATATAAGATCTGGCAGACACCCAGATGGCATTTCTGACCATTATTTAGAGGTCACCTCTATTGCCTCAGTGCAGTTTCTGGCTGTACTTTACCTCCCAGATTTACCCAGCACATGTGAGACTTTTGAAAAGGACTCTGTATATTTCATAAGGACACCATTTTTAGAAGAGGAGCAAAGATCATAAACTACAGGTCAAGGTATTAAGGACCAAATCCCACGCCCATGGAAGTCAATGGATATTTTTCAGTTATTTCATTGCACTCAGAATTAAATTGGGTGCCCCCTCCTAAATATTATTGTGGGGGAAAACATGAGACACTGACAGTGGGCTACACAACTACAGCTGTCTATTACATGTCCCCTTCTGTGCTTGATCCACAAAGGATGAGGGTCTATTACAATCCAGTTACAGAGGTTCTTATTTCAAGCTGTGGAGTCATATGCTTAGCACAGCCGTAAGTGTCTGCTAAAAATGGTGGCCCTCACAGATGCATGTCCACCATTGTGGCCGTGTTTACATGTGCATGCTACTTCGAAGTAGCAGCGCCAACTTCGATGTCTCGCTGCCTAACATCGATTTCAACTTTGAAATAGCGCCCAACACATGTAGCCGTGACGGGCGCTATTTTGAAGTCGCTAACCCCATGAGGGGATGGGAATAGTGCCCTACTTCGAAGCTGAACGTCGAAGTAGGGCACGTGTAGACGATCCGTGTCCCGCAACATCGAAATAGCGGGGTCTGCCATGGTGGCCATCAGCTGAGGGGTTGAGAGATGCTCTTTCTCCAGCCCCCGCGGGGCTCTATGGTCACCGTGTGCAGCAGCCCTTAGCCCAGGGCTTCTGGCTGCTGCTGCTGTAGCTGGGGATCCATGCACAGGGTCTGCAACCAGTTGTCAGCTCTGTGGATCTTGTGTTGTTTAGTGCAACTGTGTCTGGGAAGGGCCCTTTAAGGGAGCGGCTTGCTGTTGAGTCCGCCCTGTGACCCTGTCTGCAGCTGTGCCTGGCACCCTTATTTTGATGTGTGCTACTTTGGCGTGTAGACGTTCCCTCGCAGTGCCTATTTCGATGTGGTGCTCCGCAAAGTTGACGTTGCCAGCCCTGGAGGACGTGTAGACGCTATTCATCGAAATAGCCTATTTCGATGTCACTACATCGAAATAAGCTATTTCGATTAGCGTGCACGTGTAGACGTAGCTTGTATGAAGGAAAGCCTTGGGATTATGTTGATTTTGGGAACATGTAGACACATCTGACAGAATATACATCTGTATGCACATCCTATACACTACTGTAACAATCTTTGTACAAAGCATGGCTGTAAGATACCATTTGAAAACTCATAATTTGGTGATCAGTACTGTCTCAGTAAAATCTGTGTGGCAACACTGTATGTGAAATTATGAGATTCCACTTAGCAGTACTATTCTTCCAAACAAGCTTGGAAAATTGGTCTGTCTCAAACAAAGCATAGTATGTTCTGCTTAATTTGCATTTAAACAGTAAACAAAATCACCAAGCAGGAAGGGAAACAATGGAAACCTCATACAGTTGAGGAAAGTGTCGCAGGGAACATCTCTCAACATAGACCTTTTGTCTAGGTTAATGTTTTTCAGAAGGGAGATTGAAACTATCTAGGAAGGATGAACAAATTCCCCAAAATGACTCTTTTTTCCTCTCACTCTGACCATTCATGACAACTAAAGCAACAAAGGAAGCCTTCATTGGACTCTGGAAAAAGACGTTCTGACCTAAAAAGTTTGGTCAGTAAAACAGCTGAAAGCATGTGGTGAGAAAAGTTTGCTTTAAGTTTAACTCAGTTTGCTAAATCAAGTATCAATTGTATTTTATCTTTATTTTTCTTGTAACCATTACCAACTTTTATACCTTATACTTGTACTCTTTTAAACTCTCTTTGTTAGTTAATAAACTTGTTTTACTGTTCTTTATCTAATCCAGTGCATTAAAATTGAAGTATCTGGGCATTCTTATCTGAAATAAAGTGATATATTATTCTTCCAAAGGGTGGGGTGGGAAACAGACCTAATATCACTTGTATTGTTCAGGAGTAGGTTGGGCAATATAGGACATACATTTGGGATTTCGGAATCTTCATCTTGGGTGTGTGGAGGGCATTCTGCAATACAACGAATGGTAGTGAGAGCCAGAGCATAACCCAAGTCTGGCTGGCAGACTGCACTTACACAGATGCTCAAGACATAGCTATTAGTCTTGAACCTCTGTTGACCATGATAAAGAAGGTTTGGGTTATGGCCAGCTATGTCTTTTTCTTTCCTGAAATTTTAATCTAGAAATTTCAGGACTATCCCCATCAGCAGATTTTCAAGACCAACAGTAAGCTAACTGCAACTAAACTTTGAACATTCTCTTGTTTGCACAATCATAGTAAATTGAAAGACATGACTGGTTGGATCATAGAGATCCCCTTGAGACTATCACCCGGTATGCTGATCATACCTCTGAAACCACGTACCTGTCCTCCAGAGCACACCATACCCTGTTCTGCTGGGCCAAAATCTCTGGTCTCCTCAAGCAAATGTACAGAGTTGGGGTAACAGCCCCCAGCAGAATAATACAGACACTAACAGCTCAGCTCTTGGAGAGCCCAGATTTAGGGACTTGACAGCATCCAGGAGCCCTCCAAAGAGACCCCAGCACCCCCACAAAATTCACACTTGTTCTGTATACAAGTTTTATACAGACAAAGCTCATAAGTTTGCCTGCTTCATCAATGACACAGATTCACAGCTTCCCCCACCCCAGGTAACATTTATTTACACTGGGTTTGATGATGAACGAAGTGTTTTTATTAAGCATAAAAAGTAAGATTTAAATGACTGCAAGTTCCTAATCTAAAACAAACAAAATGCACCAGCTAGGCTTGCACTAAGGTTGTGTCTACACTACAAAAATAACTTCAAAATTACTTACTTTGAAGTACAACTTCGAAGTAACAGACTTCAAAGTTGAGCATCTACACACACTCTATTTTGAAGTTAAACTTTGATGTAGGGCACTACTCCATTCCCAGGATTTGAGTAATGGCTTCGAAGTTGGGCTCCCTTACTTTGAAGTAAGGGAAAATGTGTCAACGTTCTGCAAGCTACTTTGAGGTAGCCCCTAACTTTGAAGTTAGTTCCTAGCGTAGATACACCCTAAGAGACCGTTACAAATATATTTCTACTTTAGTCCTTATTCCAGGTAAAATCCTTCCAGTGAGAGCTGATCTTTTCTCTGCCCTGGAGCTAACAGCTTCTTATATGTTCTCTTAGGGTGGGGAGGAGACCATTTTCCAAAGCCATCTTAATTTAAATTGCTGATTGCTTCCCCTTCTTTAAATAGAATTTCCCTCGGAAGGATGAAACAAAGGATTCCCGCCCCTCCCCATAGAAAAATACCAGATTCAAGATGGTTTCCAGCACCAGGTGGCATGGTCACATGTCTTCGTAGGACCAACCACAGTTTGGGCTTGTAGAAAACCATTTACAGATCATTGCCTTGAGCTACAGGTCTTACCTACCACTAATGGTTTTCACTGGCAATTCTAGGGCTACATGTATACTACCACAAATCTTCAAAATGGCCATGCAAATGGCATTGTCGAAGACTACTAATGAGGCACTGAAATGTATATTCAACCCCTCATTAGCATGTCGGTGGCTGTGGCTCTTTGAAATTGCTGCATTTCGCTCCTGCGCCACTCATCCAGATGGGGTTTTTTTTTTTGAAAGGACCCTGGGAACTTTGAAATCCCCTTATTCCTAACAGCAGTTTTATACTAAAGTTTTATACAGACAGATTACTAATGAGGTGCTGAATATGCATTTCAGCTAGTGCTAGTGTAGACATGGCCTAGATTAATAAGCACACAAATAGAATACACGCATTCAGGGTATCCCAGGCTCTCGAATGATGTTACTTGACCTGTTTTACATAAAGCATATATGAGCTATGCATGCTCACCTTCAAAAAAAAACACATTTCCAAAAAAAATATGGGGGCAAAGTGTCACAATATGCCTGTTAACTACTGGATTTTTTTGTAAATAGTATTTGATTTGCTTGCATTTTCCTTGTTTTTCTATTTAGGGGTCTTCCCTCTACCCTCATTTATCTTTTTCCTCTTGATACATTTCCTACAAATCTGACAGGTTAGCTCACAGACTCAGTGATGTTCTTAAGTAACATCAACTCATTTCATGACTCCCCACAACTGACCGACAACAGTTATCCATTAGTCTAACCCTATACAAGGGAGAAATGCTCCAAACAGTGATTTCCCCCTCCCATCTTAAAATTAACAAATACTGTGTTGAACAAAACATAATCCCATATGGAAAAGGAGTTGAATTTTCTCAGTGAGTTTGTACATTGTTGTAATCCACTAGAGTAGCTGAAATTCAATACTGACAGCTGTATATTACCTCTCATATTATTAGCAATGTTCCAAAGTGTTTCAATGCCAATCTTGTGTTTTTAATAATTTAGTATCTCTGAATACAGAGTATTGTACTACAATGAGTTCTAAAAGCATTAAACTATTTCAGCGCAAAGGCATATGACCTACTTTAGGGAAGAAAAAGAAATAAATAAATGGACCTAGCAGGGCTAGTCCAGGATTTTCCAAATAATAAGTTTATTTAAATTACAAACAAACCTAGGATAGAAGAGAATATGTAGCTGTAACCTTGGGTGGGCATTTTATTTCCCTTCTCCAGTGCCTTAAAAAATAAACCCCCATAGAAAAGTAACTGGAGACCTAGAGTTCAATCTACAGGGATTTTCAGCAAGGATTGCATAGGGTCAGCCTCCTCCCATGCAAGTCCCAAAAGAAACTACAGAAGTGAATGGCAACGAAGGGTCCTGTGGCACCTTATAGACTAACAGAAAAGTTTTGAGCATGAGCTTTCGTGAGCACAGAATCACAAAAGCTCATGCTCAAAACTTTTCTGTTAGTCTATAAGGTGCCACAGGACCCTTGGTTGCCGTTACAGATCCAGACTAACACGGCTACCCCTCCGATACACAAATGAATGTAATCAAATAACTCTATAAAATCTATGATGAAGTAACAAATCTAATTTTTACAACATAACATAACTATTTTATGAATCCAAAGATACTGTCTTGACAGTTACAATGAACACAAAGGGAAACAAAAAGTAAATTTGAACAGTTCAGTCCACACCAAACATAACCAGCAGAAATTGAGATCCCAAAAGCTTGGGTTTAGTTCTCCTAAGTCTCAGTTAGTGTTGATTAGATCACCAAAGCTATACAATTTGCTGAGTCTGAACCATCTTTCCTCCACTTGGCCGTATGAATCTTCAGTTGGTACCCCTGCAGGTTTGCCTCCGCTGTGGATCACTGGTAGACAGCTGGCTAATAGATTGAATTGAGTGACTGGTCAGTCACAAGCACACAGGTTTAAAGGAAACCCTGTTATAAGAAAAATACACAAATTGAGAACAATAACTAGAAATGACTCTTTACTATATCGACACTGCCCATGTTCCCATCACTACCTGCTGCACAATGCTTCAGAGTGAGGGACACCAGCTTGCTTTGTGCTCCTGATCTCAGCTTCTCCCTTGTCTGTTGTCCCTCATGGAGTCTGACCCAGCAACACACACAACCTATTGTGCACAACCTCACAACTACCAATCCCAGTTCCAGAACCATAGGAATGGAGGGCTAACTCTGCCTGGTGACAATGACCCAGACACAACTCACTTCTACTCTAACCCAGGGGTCTTTTAAAGAGTTATCCGTCTCCCTTTTAGCTACATGGGTTACATAGCCAACCAGGCAATAGGTGATCAGATCTAGTGACAGTTCTATATAGCAGCGTTTCTTAAATTCTTTGAGACCATGGAACACCAAACAATACTATTTTTAATGCAGAACACCTATGAACATTTTCTTCCAAGAATTACTGTCAAATAATTGTCATAAAAATAAAATTATTATAAAAGTAATTATTGTCAAATAAAAAAGTAATTTAATCAAGCATCATAGCAATGAAGTAGTAATATTGTATCTGGTTTTAATAGCAGAAAACACATATGTAGAAAATATTCTTCCAAATGCTCGTGGCACCCCTGCAAGATGTTCACAGAACATAGCTTAAGAAACATTGGTATATGGCATTTTAAATGGATCATGACACAAAAGAAATCCACAAGATAGCAGATGAAGCTACTTAAAACACAAGAGTAATCTCTTTGAGTGAAAGTGGCTCAGAATAGACATAATACTTACACCAGAAAGGACCCTTCAGTGAAAAACCACCACACAGCCACCAAAACCCACACAATGGACCAATTCAGCCTGTGTCGTAGCTCTACTGACACGGGTGGAGTGACCTAGAACTCTATTGTTTTTTGTTTCTTTTCAGATACAGATCCACTGAACTAGACTGTGACCCCAGCATAAGTCTTGTGCAACAGAATAAAGAGGCAGGTTGAACGCCACTACACTCTTTTAAGCCAGTTTGGGTTACATTCAGCAATTATGTATGCTGTGGTGTGAGTTTTTCAGCTGTAAACTGGTTAGAAAATAGGTTAAGTAGTGTAAGATGAACTCTGTAAAGCAAGAGAGATTAATTTGTATGTTCTTTTAGCCGTACTATATCGTATTTCTGCCTCCTGTCTAAACCAGGTTGTGTTAACTTCATTAATTTGAATTGCTCTTATTTAGTCCAAAGAGTGAAATCTAGCAACAGCTACACGTGGGAAGGAAAAAATTACATTATAGCAACATGCATGGATCCAGTCTTCAGCAGTTGGTAAAAGATCAGAATGTACAGGATGTAAAGAAGGATAAAGTCCCTCCTGCTTAGGCTAAGGAGTCTCTGCTGCTATTAAGGAAAAGACACAGATAGAAAGAACTGCTTAGGCTATATTTACAATTGTGATTTTGGGGACAAAACAGGGGTATTGTAGAAAAAAAAACTTGGATTGTGCGTGCGCACACACACACACACAAAATGTGTTTCGTCAATAGAAATGGTTGACAAAAAAGCTGCGTAGACACTCCAGGGCCCTTTTGTCAACAGAGTGGATCAAAAGATCTATCTGCTTTTAATGTGTAAGCACGATCTGTCAACAGAATTTTGTCAGAACATTGCTGTAGTGTAACTGTAACCTTCGTGATTCTAATGAGAAAAGAAGGGTGATGTAATCTCTTTTATCAGATAACTTCTGCTGGTGAAAGGAACAAGCTTTTGAGCTTACACAGAGCTCTTCTTCAGGAGGTTCTAATGCTATTTAATAAGGCCATTGGCTACCCACACATGTTCCACAGCAGTACTCTGAGATATGATCTTTCATGGGTTTTCCCACTAAAGGAACAGTAACAATACAGGAAAGTATACATGAAAAAGAGGTTATAGTGGTGGTAAATGATCACCATTTTCCTGCCACTGATGTCTCACAGAAAATGTATGGCACTGGCTCAAAAGGTAATGCATCCCAACTGCAGCCTCTCCCAACAGCACTCTTTTTGGAGGTCCTAGCAGAACTTAAAGTTGGCTGCCTCCATCTAATCCCTCCAAGCCACAAAAATACAGCTTTTTTTCTGGAACACATCATCCCTCAATGGTGCAAAGCGGTGCCACTTTCAGCTTCCAGCTCCACAGAGCTATATATGGCCTGACTTTGCTATTGGAGCAAAACAGGGATAAAGGTTGTCTTCAGTGCCAAACCTATATTGCACCCTGCTCCAGTCAGATCCCATAGGAATTCTCTGCTGTCAATAGAGTGTTAGGGCAGAATCTGTTCCTAAATTTATATGTATCATAATAATTAGTTTATACTGCAGAACCGATACAACGAGCCAAGCTTTTTGAATTTTTTGCCACAAACATAAGCCTTTTATGGTGTAACAATAGCATTGGGAAGATGACTAAACTATACCTCTGGCAGACTTGCACCATGGTAGCCTTACTTTGCACTGCAGGCAAGATGAGCTTTACAACTGTTAGACTACTTATATAGACATGTTGGTTGCTGAGGTCTGCTCATATAGCACACAAATGAACATTAGCCAGCTATTTTTGAACCACTAATTCATCACAAGAGCTTTGTTAAAAATGTGTTTTTCATTCTTCAGAGGAGAAACATGAAAATCTGGTCTCTGAAGACATCACAATTTATTGTTAAAGTTGGCAGCTCTGACTGTGAGCAGTGCTCGTAGAGGAGAAGCGGAGGGAAATTACATACTTTTCAGAGTGAGGGTGTCTTTTATCCACTGGAGGCATTAAAGTGTTAAATACTTTGTATAAAAAATTAAAAACAACATTTTGAAAGAAAGGAAAGCACATTATCTGACTTGATTTCAACACAGGGCACCTCTCTGACAGCAGCAGAGAGACATCAGAGCATCTGACACAGAGCCCTCTAGATTTGGACAGCTTGAAGCTAGTTTTACCATGCAGGTTAGATACTGAAGCATCTAGTGTTTCTAAGCAAGCAGCTTCTATTCCCCTACGTTCATACTACTTCTAGCAGAGCAGCCCCAAACGATTGTATGGATGGCATAAATCAGTGTCTCTCAACATTTTTTTTTTTGTTTCATAAAGTATCCCTTCAAAAAAAAATTGAAGTACTCACAGACTTCTTTCACGTACCCCTAAGGGTACTACCTAGTTACACCTCACATAAAACATGCAAACATATCACAGAAGAAAACTTGCTGACTTTCTATCTTATTGTCAAATAAATGAATTAGATTACAAATACTGTACTTACATTTCAGCATAAGGCATATGAACCAGCAGAAACAAGTCATTGTCTGAATGACCCTTTAGATTGTACTGACTTTACTAGTGTTTTTATGTAGTTTGTTGTAAAATTCAGCAAGCATCTAGATGAGTTGACGTACCCCCTGAAGACCTCTGTGTATCCTCAAGTGTACTCATACCACTAGCTGAGAAACACTGGCATAAATTATACATTCAGAAAGCATTGACATGTTGGCAGTTACATGGATATACACCACATACCTCTTGAATATATAATACAGCTCCCGCCATAAGTAACCTCAGACTTATGTGGTTTTCCATGGAGGGACTCATTAAGGCCATTTAAATGGGCTTACAGTTTATTCCTACTCCCACTCAAGTTAGTGGAAAATAGCATAGGATGAAATCCTTAGTTTCTTACTGTCCATTGTCATTTTTATGGCACTGTCATCTAAGGTGCAACCATACAGACTGTGAGCAGTGTAGGAAACTCTCAAGATGACAATCCTAATGAAACCTAATAGGTCTCATTTAAAAATAGGGTTTAAAAATTACAGCGATAAGTAAAAAATGGGCTGTGTTAGACTAAATGTTTAGCCATTGTTTAGCCAGACAGAAGTGTTATATTTCATTAGACAAGAATACTCACATACACTACATTAGTGCTACCACCTCCGAGAGAGAAGTGGGATGCAGAGGGCATGGAGGACTTGGTTTTTTGTCTATGAATCATAGTTACAAGAACAACTTGTTCAGAGCCAGTGTGAAAAAAAAATCTAGTGTTAATAGCCCTTGAAAGGCTTTATTTCTTATCAGCAGAGGTGCAGTGGAGGAGGATGAATTTCTACACACTAGGCTTAAATCTCATACATGTAAATATAGCAAAACTGATTTAATACCCTGTTAAAAGTACCCCAGTCTATATTTGTCAATAAGTTCATCTGTTCATTCCCAGATTTCTACTGAATGGGCCAGATTCTGATCTAATTAACATCTCTGTAATGCCAGTAGCTTCAATTAGGCTATTCTGGGTGTATGTCAGTAGAGAAAGATCACAGTGTGAACAGTATGGGTGCATCTACACTAGAAACTAACTTTGAAGTTAACTTCAAACTTAGGCATTATATCAAAAGTAGCCAGCAGAGAGTCTACAGACATTTTCCCTTACTTTGACGTTAACTTTGAAGTTGGGCTCCCTACTTCGAAGTCCTGACTCCATTCCCAGGAATGGAGCAGTGACCTATTTCCAAATTTAACTTTGAAGTAGGGTGTGTGTAGACGCTCGTCTTCGAAGTTGCTTACTTCGAAGTAAACAACTTCAAAGTTATTTTTGTAGTGTAGACACAGCCCATGGTATGTGAATGCCCAGAAAGCTAAATCCACAAAGTTGTACAGACATTGCAACACCAACTCCTAGGTATCCTGCAGCCTAGAAGAATCCTCAGCTACAAGTTAGGCACCCTCACTATTATACATGGAAAGAATAAGGTGCCTAAGGAAAGAATCCTCACAAGCCAGGATGATGAGCAAGGAGCTACCTCTGCTAGTCAAGAATGAAACACAGAGAAAAAGGCAACAATGACTTCAACTCTAGATATTTAGGTGCCTACCTGATGGGCTGCAGGAGGCGACTAACTATGATTAGGATTCTCAGCTGCGAATGCTTGTTTTGAGTTAGGAGCCTAAGTCATTCCATACCACATTGTTTCTGAATGAGCACTCCATGGACTGGCATTGGTCCCTGAGATCTCCCTGACACAGTTTAGGAAGGCACGAAGCCAGTCCCTGGTATTAAAAAGGTTGAGAAACACTGCTCCACCAGACGACACCTATGAAAAGGGGAGAGAGACTACCCCACATCCATTCCTTTATAGCCAATAGGCTGGTGGTTAAGGCAATCACTGGGGAATCTGAAGGACCCCTTTTCAAGTCCCCACTATGACTGATTTGAAGCAAGAACCTGCATTCAGGCTCCCACATGGCTGGTGATTGCCCTAAGCACTTGTGAAATATTCCCAGACAGTGCTGGCAAGTAACCCACATCCACATGTTACAGATCAAAGCAATCCCTAATCCCCAAGGTCACTGCCAAACTGACCTGGGGGAGAAATTCTTTCTGATCCTGTGGTGATCAGCGAGACCATGAACATTTGAGCAAGAACCAGCCAGCCAAGTCCCTGACAGACACAATTTTGGTGCCATCTCAATTCACTGGCCTACCCTGTTCAACCCACTTCCAGCTCTGGCCATCCCTGAGGTTTCTGATAAAGGAAATAGAAAAAGGCTCCTTTCGTTGTATATATTCCTCTTTGTTGCAAGCCCTGGGAATTAGCTTTTGTCCCCTGTCATTTATTGCTTGCATTTTGGTCCCTGCCCTTCTTTCTGACAAGGCCCTCAGGCTCAGCTACTATATGGTTCCCCTCCCCACTCACCCCCAAACCCCTTCCAAATTATCTAGTTGCTGCTTCTATATCTGTTCAATTTAAATTCATCTTTTTGACCACATATTCCAAATGAGGTCTTATCAGTGCCTTGTGCCTGTCATGTCCAACATGCTAACCACTAGCCACATGTGGCTATTTGGCTGGTTGAGCGTGGCTAGTTGGCTTGAACAATAAAAACTCAAAAATTGTTGCATTGCAAAGGTTTTTTTTTTTTTAAATTAAAAATTTTTCAGAGAATAAAAAAGTCCAGAAGATCCTTCTGAACTGTAGACCCACTTTCCTTTGACCCACCTGCTGGATGGGTCAAATATATTTTCAGAATAATGTGGCTCATTTGCTAAATAGCAGCCCCTATAGCGATTACTGCTTCAGAGCTGGTTGGACACCATGACACTGTGCAGGAAATGTCTTGCCTAATAGATCTTGTGATCACATTCACCTTTTCCACAGCCATCATCATGTGTATGGAAAGTCACTTCATTTTTTGGGCCATCTCTAGATTATTTTTACTCTCCTTCCCATCCACACTGTATAGCAGCCCAAACTTACGCTTATTCTCTTTATTTTTATGTACTGAAAACACTTATTTTATGTTTCTTGTCAAGAGCCAATTCAGCTTAATGTTTCAGAATTCTAACTTTATTCCTACATTTTATAACCGGTGTTCCCTCTAATTTTTTATGTCCAAGTCTGGAATGAGGTTTGTTATGTACACCAATACGGAGGTGAAGTATCAGAGGCAGGGACGGGAAGCTAGGGCAGAGGGTTGGTTGATGGGGGCATGAAGGCACCAGCTAGTGGGGTTGGCTCTGTAGTGGTTCTGGGGATGAGGGGTTCAGAGCTCAGAAAGGCAATCAGGGCTGGGGCAGAGGGCTGGGCGGCAGGAGTGGTGAGGGCTCTAGTAAGGAGCGCTGGGTTTGGGATGCAGGCAGCACCAGAGACAGAAGACTGTCCCCAGCTGTCACAGCTCCAGCAATGTTTGGCATGTGTAGCCCTATATAGCCTACTGCATGTCCAGGAAGCTTAGACAGAACTTAGTTTGTAACATCACCTATGTCTACACTAGAGCAGTTTGTCGACAGTTATCTTCCTACAAAACTTCTGTTGACAGATCGCAGACAGACTGCCAATTAAAGAGTTACTAAAAAAATTCATGCAGCACTGAGTTACAATGATGAAAAGCTTCCTAAAATATCTGCTGAATAGGGGAACTACCCATGAATCATTTCACTATTCTAATGCTGGTCATTTTATTTGTAAAAATAAAATCCTGAAGTGGGAGTCTTCCAAACATATGTGCTAGAACTGTGGGATTCAATAATCACTATTTCATTTTTCAGCTTTTACTGTTTGTTACTCACTATCTCCTGTTTGATAAGCATCAGACATGCACCAAGACAGCAGAAACAATACCGTATAACTATAGATAGTATATATGTCACAGACAATGAAGAGCAGACAAAAACAGAACTGATGTCAATAGACCTACAGGCTGAAATTTGTTCACATAAGCTTACTTTTAGTAATACTAAAATTGCAAGAATTAGGATTAGTTTGCAAACCATTCACAAACAGATGGAATTATCCAACTACTGTTTTATTAATGAGACCAACCAGTTCTACTTATATAGAATTGTACAGTTTGCATGGATGTCCAGAGTTATAAAAATAGACATGCTATGACATCTGTAACTTCAGGAACAGTTATTATATGGTTGTCATTCGAGTGCCCAGTACTACAGTACCTGAAATCAGTGGCACAATTCCCACCAGACATTACATGAATCATGACTGAACCCTTCCACATGACTCAGAAATGAGCAGCCTCTAGTTTATACTTAACCTCAGCCTGACACCCATTTTCTTGTGTTGTATAAGCAATTATTGCTGTTAAAAATTTACAGGCCTATTTTATAGTAATCCCATTCTGAAAGGGTAAATGCTGTTACCTAAAATGCAACATTTTAAATTGTATAGAGCTGTAGCTAAAATTGCAATTAAGCTATAGAAGTCCAATACATAATCACACATCAATGAGATGAGATAAGAGATATTTTCATTCAGAGAGGAACTTGCCTAGCACACTTACACTTTTGCTTTTCTGTTTCTCTATCGATCTCATATTTAACTTGTAAAATACCCCATCATACTCCCCCATAGATGTGTACATATTTGTTGCATCATTTTTCTCTCTTCTGTATTCCCAATCTATTTTATGTGGTTGTCTTACCTTATTTCTTCTAAAGTTTACTCCAGTGCATAACAATGCCTTTCAAAACAAGTCATAAAAAGTACATCTTCTTGTGACTTTACATGAGGCAATGGCAAAGTCTTAAAAGGTGATCAAAAAGAAGGAATAAGTAAGAAGATAGCATGACTATGATTATTTATGACATAGTTTAAGGTCAGCTATAGTAAAAGTGTCAGTTTATATCCCATTATCCTACTGGTCATGAACATATAGGAAAGCCAGCTATGTATCTTAGAAAATTACAATTATTTCACCCTCCAAACTTCTAGCCATCTTGAGCTAATAGTACAGTTGATTATGTTTAGAGAAAAGGATTTCTGGTTTGACAATTTCACTGAGACGACCCACAGTATTAAAGTTAAACATATGCAAATGTTCTTGCAGAACTGTGGTCTGAATGGTACAAGTTACATGAAAAAAAATGTAGGTTTTTTATGCCTTTGCAAATTATCAGCCAACTGATTTTTACAAATTTCTGACTTCTGGGGAAACACATTTCAGCCTATGGTTCATTCACAAAAAAAAAAAAAAAAAATGGTTTTAATGATCACATTTCATTTTGTCTGTGCTGTTTTGCATGAAATGCCAGACTGGTCACATAAAATTCTTCACATGAAGCTAATGATCAATTGTCAGTTAGCTCAAATGTATTGTTTTAAAAGTCTTAAGTCTTTAACTCATCTATTTCAATCTTCACAGAAGTGGTGTTACAGTAGATGGCACTCTTTCCTTTGAGTCAGTATTGAGCCAGTGCCCCAGCGTGGTGTTAGAGACAGAGGTGCATAGTCTTTGTGGGTAATTTAAAATCCTTACAGATTTGATGGCATTTTTATTGGGTTGTTAATTCAGGTGTCCTCATCAAATTCCTCTGGATGTTATAACCTGATCTAAATTCATCCTTCAGTTTTAGGTGCATATGATATTCTTCTCCACCTGTGTACTTAACTGTTGCATATGAGAGCTCTACTCCTCCAAGTGTATTGTGCAATATGTTGTATTCCTCCAGTCCTTCAGCTTGCTCCCCTGTCCTGTGGCTGCACTGGAATAGTTAGTGGCAGTCTCTACAGTCATTACTCATCTTATGGTGTTAAGAACTGTTGAGGCTTAGCAAGTACGTTTGTATATTTAAAGCATTATCAGGGTGCTACAGAAATATGAAGCATGTTATTCTATATTAGTTCTTGTGTACAGGGAAAAATGACGCTGATCCAAAAGGAAAAAGTTTCTGTTCAGGCTTCTGTCATCACCCTCAGCGACTATGTGGAGGTCAAATTATACTCATATAGCTTTCCAATACACCACAGAGGTAATGAAGGCAGTAACTGCTGGTGATCAAGGCTGAGAATTCTAAGAAATGTAAATCAAGGGACAGGGTGATTTGATCAATAGGTGAGGGGGAACAAACCGTTTGTCTTCAGAGGCCGGTAAAGAAAGATCATTAATTTCTCGCTCAAGTGATTTTTTTTCTGTACTCAGGAAATCTGGTGAAGGTATTCGTTTTTGTTGGTGCCATCCACCATGTTTCTTGCACTATTTGCGTGTCAAACGCATTTTACTGGCTGCAGTTGCAGGCAGACAGCCACAGCTCAAGATGTCAGCTCAGGATTAGGTTGTTGTTTTGTATTAAATTTTTGCGCTACACTCCGAAAGCTTTTGAAAATGTATTGATGAAGGGGCTGAGCTGGCACAACTAACAAGAAAACTAGGTGGACTCTGCACAATGAATAGCTTAAAGCTGAATCTGGAAAATAAAAGTTATTTTAAACAGTAAAATTACTTGTTAGAGGCAATATAATGCAAAGTAAACAAGTTGTTACAATGTATTCCTTTTTCTTAAGGTCACCTAATTTTAATCTTGGCAAATATTGCCTCACATGACTCACTGAAGTGAGAATATGCTTAAAATTGCAATATGGTAGTATAGTATTTGCAACAAAAGTCTGGAAAGGTAAAAAGAGCCTATGTATCTTTTTCTGCAAGAGTTATGAGGTTTTCCCCCCTGCCCCACTTCTCCCGCTCTTATTATGAGAGTCTCATAAGAACTTTATATATAGGCCTCACTAATTTCTGAACTAAAATGACCTACTGAGGAGAACAAAAGAAGTTTTAGTGCTTGGTGTGGTCTTGAAAATAATGCAAATTAGTTTTTCCATCTCCCTTAGTAAGAAAGCAGGGCTTCCATTCCCCATACCCACTGTTCTTTGAGATTGACTGACGGAAAGGAGCATCAATGAAGAAACCCCTTCTTACTCTTCTGCAAGCCTCCTGGCTACCACTGCCCTCTGGTTATCACTGCTTTTAGGGGAGCTGTGCTTCCCTGACTTTTGTTGACCTTAGAGACCCCATCATAACCCCTAAAAGCTCTCTTTCCTGTGAGAGACAAGATGGGTAAGGTAATGTCTTTTTGAACTAACTTCAGTTGATGAGATAGACTTTCTTCCATGTGCTCCGCGGACTAAACTGCTCTGACTCTTCAGTGGCTTGGCCCCCCGAGTACAAAATATCATTATAAGCCCTTAGGGCTGGATTTGCAAAGGCAGATTAGTGCTTTAGAAAATCCTACTAAGTGCCTACACAGGTGGTATCCAAAGAAATTAGATGCCTAATCAACTTGGGGGCTTCTGGAATCTTCCACACTGACTGTAGGCAGCCAATTATATGGGCCTACATAGCCCCATCACCAGGAATATTCCAGGCCTGGGGCTGAGCTCCATCAAAACTCTATGCCAATCGGCCTGTGCTCCCTGCCCCCAGTGTCTCTCAGCTCCCCTGCCACCTCTGCTCCTGCCTCCCACACAGGGGTGGGTCTCCATGCTGCTCCAGCTTCCAGCAGTGCACAGAACAGAGATCCTGTTCCCCTATCCCCAGCCACAGGGACACACATGCCAGCAGCCAGGGCAAGCTATGGGAAAGGCTCCCTGAGAGCATTTTAAATCACCCTGGTGTGGCAGGCAGGGCTGGGAGGAGTGCATGGGGTAGCAGCACCCTGAGACCTCTGATCTACCCCGCAGCCATTGCTGGGGTGGAGGGGGAGAGGCACAGATAAATGTGGCACCCCCTACACTGCCTCGTGCACTCCACTCCCTCGCAGCCTGCACTCTTTCCCCCCCCGCCCAACCCTTATCCTGCCTCCACACTCCCTTCCAGAGCCTGACTCCAGGACCACCACCTTCTGCCCCAGGCCAGAGTCACCATCTACAGTCCCTCTCAGAGCCTGCACCCCAGACTTCCACTTGTACCCAATCCACCCAGAACTCCACCTCTCACCCCTTCATCCAAACTGTCTCTCAGAGCCTGCCCTCCCCCACATCCTGTCCACCAATTCCCTGCTCCAGGCCAGAACCTGCACCCAGAGCCATCCCATCCATAGGATGGTTCAGGATGGCTGCCCCAGGTCCTACTCTCTGAGGGGCCCCAAGACAGCCATCTCAACCCTCCTACAGACAGGTCCCAGGAAATATCTGGAGGAGGGGCTTGTCACCAGGTGGCAGCAGGAGCCCCCTCCCTACTTCCCCACTTTACACACTCACCACGGCAGCGGTATCTGGAGTGATCCACCTGTCCGCTGCCGTCTCCCAGCCTGCTAGAATCTGCTTGACCACCACAATGGAAAGCAGAGCACCTCAGCCACAGGGTGCTTTAACCCTGCCAGCCTCCCCGCAGCTTGCTGTGCTTGGTTTCTCTGTGGCAGCAGGAGGTGGAGCAACCCAGAGCCAGGGCCCTCTGCTTTCTGGGCTGGGAGAGAGCAGGAGGGCAAGTGTGCTGCTGGGCTGCTCTGGCTCCCACCGCTACAGTGAGGCTGGGAGGGGAAGGGGAGATGTATGGTGCTGTCCTGCACCTGGCCCACTCCCCAGGTAATCCCCTGGCTCATGGCGCTCAGGGAAGGGGCTTTGGGAAAGGTGAGGGCAGAGCCTGAGGGAAAGAGTGGAGTGGAAGCAGAGCGTAGGTTGGGCAGAGAAAGTCACTTCAGGCCCCACACCCCACTAGGGACAGCCCTGCCCACACCCTTCCCACCCCCGCCAAACCTCCTCTCAGAGCCTTAAGCAGGTTGGGGGGGGGTGGGGGAGGCGTGGAGGCTCTGAGCTTTCTGGGCACCACCAAACTTTTTTCAAACTTGCGGCCCCTGACGCGGACCACTTCTAACAATGTTTATATCAAACTTCTTAAGTTGAAATGCCAGTACAGGGGATGAATGGTGCTTGGGGGTACCCTGGGGCATAAGGTCTTGTGCTTTGGTGAAGCCACATGGAAAAAGACAAAATTTGTGCTAGAAGTAAGTGGACAAAAAAAGTTTTTACCAGTACAGAAAAAACAAAGATTTGTCACATTCACATTTGAATGCTTTAAGATGTTTATAAACTGGATTATTTATAAAGACTTTTCTTTTAAAGGGAAAAGAATTTTAGTAACATAAATAAAGGTGTATGTATGTCATGTAAATTGCTATTACAATAGCAATGGAATAGAATGACTGGGGAAGGGAACAAAAATATAAATTTACTGACAGGATCTCAAACAAACAGTCAATTGAAAAAAAAAAATTCAGTCCTGTTATATATAGACTTTGAAGCAATAGGGCTGCATTGATTTACACTTGCTGAGGAGACAACTCCAAACTCCATAAAACCTTTAGCTCTGCTACTAGATAGCTGCCACAGAGAATACTTCCTTTTGCAGTTTTAACTTTAAAAAAAAAAAAAAAAAAAAGAGACATCCTAATTATAAGCATAGTAATAAAAATTTACCTTTCTTCATCTTACTGTCCCTTTTGCAAGGTGCTCTGTTTTTATGCGTTTTACTTTCACTCCCTCATCTTACTTGGATTTATTTGTATATATATAGTCTCCTTTTTCTTACCATCAGGGTAATTTAAGTTCAATTTTATCAGTTCCTCACTATTTCCTTGCCTTCCCCCCCTCAGAATATTTCTTTCATTTCTCTACTCTATTCACAGCCATGTCTCACATCCATCTTTTAATTTGTTTTTACCCCACTAATGTCTGTCTTAATTATTTTTAATTAGCATATTTATTTATGGTTTATATTACAGAGACTAAACAAGATTGCTTGTACTAGTGGTTCTCAAACTTCCCCCTTTCAGGAGTCTGCGTCTTGCATACCCCAAGTTTCACCTCACTCAAAAAATACTTGCTTACAAAAGAAGACATAAAAATACAAAAAAGTGACACACCACACTATCAGTGAAAAATGGCTTACTTTCTCCTTTTACCATAAAACCATAAAATAAAAATCAATTGGACTATAAATATTGTACTTACATTTCAGTGTGCAGTATATAGAGCAGTATAAACAAGTCATGGTCTGTATGAAATTTTAGCTTGTACTGCACTGACTTCACTAGTGCTTTTTATGTAGCCTGTTGTAAAACTAGACAAATATCTAAATAAGATGATGTATCCTCTGGAAGAACACTGCCTACCTCTCATTGAGAATCACTGCCTTATACAAAAGGCTGTTTCCAAATAAAAGTAAATGACTGTCCCTGATCCACAAGTTTACAGAGAAGCCGTATAAAGGACAGGTGAAAACGTTCTTATCCCCATTTTACAGAGTTGAGGTACAGAGAATTAAACTGCCTTTTCCAAGGAGGATTATAGAAGAGACTTGAACTCATAAACCCTAAATCCTAGAACAGCATATTAAATCGCAAAATTTCCTCCTCAGTATGTCAGGTGCTTCGTAGAACAGGACCAGTACAGACCGAGTTGCAATAGTCTAACCTAAAAAAGGTAACAGAAAGATAGCTGTGTTAGTCTATATTCTATCAAAACAAAAATGCAGTCCAGTAGCACTTTAAAGACTAAAGAAGGTGAAAGTGTGTATCACTGTGGCTAGATCTGGGAAAATGGATTTTCAGCCAGTTTTCTCTCTCCTCTGGTAGCCTACATCTCCATAAATAATTGAGGGAGTGCAGCAAGACGAAGTCTTCACATCACCTTGATGATCTTTGATATAATACCACAGATTATCAGGTGGCATGAAGGTACTAGCAATTCCTCAGAAAAGTGATATCCCTTTCCTATTAGCATTCCTATGCTGTTCTCCATTTTGGATTGGGTTTGAGTTAGCAGCTTTCACTTTCCCATAACCTAATTTTCTAGTCTCCTTGGCTACGTCTACACTAGCCCCAAACTTCAAAATGGCCACGCAAATGGCCATTTTGAAGTTTACTAATGAAGCACTGAAATGCATATTCAGCGCTTCATTAGCATGCGGGCGGCCGCGGCACTTCGAAATTGACGCACCTCACTGCCGCGCTGCTCGTCCCGATGGGGCTCCTTTTCAAAAGGACCCCGCCTACTTTGAAGTCCCCTTATTCCCATCAGCTGACTTCGAAGGGGACTTTGAAGTAGGCGGGGTCCTTTCAAAAAGGAGCCCCATTGGGACAAGGCACGCGGCGGCGAGGCGCATCAATTTCGAAGTGCTGCGGCCGCCCGCATGCTAATGAAGTGCTGAATATGCATTTCAGCGCTTCATTAGTAAACTTCGAAATGGCCATTTGCGTGGCTATTTCGAAGTTTGGGGCTAGTGTAGACACGGCCCTTGAGGCACAAAAGAGATTTTTGTAATGGTGGAGGCTACATTGCTGAAGGAGGAATTAGTGAGCATCTCAGCAACATGTGAAGTGATACAAAAGTATGTTGTCACAATTTCCCTGTACACTTTTATATAGGCAGTGAAGAGGAGAAGACAGCCCTTGGACATGTGGAGGAGGTCATGGAGGTGTGTGAAATTTTATAAGTGGGGCACAGCACAACTGGCTGCTGGGTCTGAGGCTCATCCATCTGATTAAAAATGTTGAGCTATGTTACTGTTTTGGGGTATGTGTATTCTCAATCTCTCTCTCTCTCTCTCTCTCACACACAGATTTTACATTCTACAGACTTAATTTCTTACACATGCCAAACAGGTTTTGTTTTGTTTTCATATGAACATAACCAAAATTTCCATCAGTTTGGATGACATTAGACAGGTTGGAGGGGGGCCTGCTAATTGCAGGGATAAAAAGTGGGACCCAATATAAAAAGCTTGTTCACCACTGCTCTACATCGTTCTTGCAATAAGTGTGTTGAATCCAAATTCTAAGATTGATGTTACCTTGTGCACCTGATACAATCTCAGAATTTCCATGAGTTTACACGATGTTCCAGATATGCTGTTTTATGTCCAAGAATCCAGTTCCCTTTTGGTTGGTTTCTTGATTTTTTAATTTAACATTTCTTGTGCTGTTCACATTGCACAAAAGACCAGTGGAGGCATAAGGAGGGAGGAACACTAGCTGAAAGTTCAGTCCTGCTTTTGTGCATTCAGCACCATAAAAGAAGTGCCACTCTGGTATCCACTAGGTAACACTGAAATCAGTGGGAGACAAGGATGTTCTGTGCCTTGCAGATGCAGTGTTTAAAACACAATCCTAGACTAATGAACAGCAGCACTTGTGGCTGCAGCAGTGGATAACTGATAGAAATGTCACATTGTTCATTTTAAATAAGTCAAAAATTCATTTTTTGAAAAAAAAAACAGTGGCTGATTTCAGATTTTTCTGGAATTTATTTATGGACATTTCTTTAGGTTCATCATCTCTTCCAAAGGTCATGTTTCTGAGTCTCCTTTGGAATCATATAGCTCTTTAGACTTGTTCAACTTTTAAATGATCCAGCTTAGTATGTATTTATATGATAACTCCAAAAAATGGTTTCCAGAAATGCTTATCTGGCAACTCGCATCTCTCTGCAGAAGTTCTCTTTCCTTACCATTGCTGTGAGGGAAAAATAAAAGGAAATTAAAATCATTTGAAACTGTGTCTATGATTTAGGAGAATAATTTCAAGCTCACACAAGTTAAGACGTTTGTATTGAAAGAGGATACTTCACTTGCCCTTAGGTCACTCTACTCCATTAAGAACGTCCTTGGATTAAAAAATCCGACACAGCTGCTACATCATCTGAAACTCTGGTAGGCCATGTTAGTTTGTAGCTTCACAAACAACAAGCAGTCCTGTAGCACCATACAGGCTAGCAAATTCATTAGGTCATGAAAGCTCATGGCCTAATAAATTTGTTAGTGTAAGGTGCTACATGACTGTTTGCTATATATTCAGAATGTCACCTTGTAACACGTGGCCAGTCATTAGATGTTTCTTTATGGATTAGCACTGCATAGATAGGGTTGCCTGGTATACTCTGGACATTGCCAGCAGTCTTACAGGCATTCCAATACGCCGTGACTGATAGTATCTGAGCAGTCTGGGTCAGCAGACATCGTTAAGTCTTTTGGGATATGATCGAATTTGCAGTATCTACATGTATCCTGTTTTAGAACAGCCTTACGTTAATTTGGAAGTTATTCTGTCTCAAGTCTTAGTTGGTACAGACATCTGATTACACATATACATGGAGTGCACTGGGAAGAGAAGTACATAAAAGAGAAGCCCATTTGGTGCAGTAACAGTCATCGGATTCCTAATTAGAAAAACAACTGTCTAAACAAAAGAAAGACTTGCATGCCTGGCTTTGTTGTAGCAGAGCGAGACGAAGCATCAAATTGCATGATTCAAAGAAAATGGCACTTTCACAAGAGTGGTAGCATCTAATTAGGGCTTGGTGAGATCGCCTTTTTTTTTTCCCATAGTGATAAAAATTGTAGATATGATGGGTCACACTTTTCTTGCCCTGCCATTGGTAAATCAGAGGCTAAACATCTGGGATTCCATGTATCTTTTACTTCACTCATCACCCAGAGCAGAGAAGAAAAATGCTTCATCTAACAGATCCTTAGCACTGGATTCTCCCTTTTGCATATTCTAACCAGGTGCTGAGAACCTTTGGCTCCTATTGACTTCAGTAAAGACTGAGCAATCTCAGCACCTCTCAAGAGACAGCTTGGCTGTCACAGGAACATGTTCTTAATGCAATAATTATACTCATAAACCTTTTCTTTTTAACCATGCCCCCTAATCCAAAACGAGGATATTTAACAAAAAGTGTCAAGTGCAGGGTTTTGAT
The DNA here is from genome assembly GCF_033958435.1 of Carettochelys insculpta. Lineage (NCBI taxonomy): Eukaryota > Metazoa > Chordata > Testudines > Carettochelyidae > Carettochelys > Carettochelys insculpta. Next base: position 22,353,699 of record NC_134141.1, on the reverse strand, counting down.
TTAATTATTTGCAATTCAAAGAAAAAAGCCCACAGCCCCCCCAACATTTTTTTTTTTTTTTTTTTTTTTTTTTAAAAAAACACCACACACCTCTGCGAACACACATTATTTTAACCAGAACGCTCTCATATGATTTGATACGTACCATGGTACCATTCTGTATTTAGTTATTTGTGTCCAGAGATGAATACATCATACAAAATCTGTCAGCACAAAATACACAAAATAGTGCTGCCCTGGGCTACAACAAAAATATGTACATTTCAAAATGCGATATTCTCCCTGCCTCCCAGGGAAGGGTGTGGCTGGATTTTGGCACAATTTTAAGCTCCATGGGCTCAGTTCTCAGGCATGTGCTCAAGCAAAAAGTCCATTAATTTCAAAAGGAGTTGTGCCTGGGTATGGAAAAAAAACAAAAAACAAACCCAAGGTCTCGGCCTTGCAATATCCAAAGCACGCTGGATCTGACTCAGCAGCATATTTAAATTTAAATGTTCTTCTGGGCTAGGACTGAAATGTTCCACATCGCTATGACAGAGCCTCAGGTTTGATTGAATTGTTTTAGTACAATATGGAAATACTCCCTCTCTCCCTGACTAAAACAAACAAGCGAAAAAAGTCATTGAGTCAAAGGAAGCGATTTTAAATCCCCAAAATAATTGGTTTCAATTTAAGCAAATTAACTAAATGACTGCTTATCTTGAAATAAAAAGGTCACCTTCATTTTTCAAAATTTCAGAACAAGAAAACTGACCTTTTTGCACAACAATCTTTTTCTTTCCCCCAAATTGAAATTATTTGCCAAATTCAACCCAAATGAACAATTTGTCAGAGAATGTTGGCACATCCCTCCAAAACAGTTGTGCCAGCGCGCAGCCTGCATGTGAAAAAGCCTGGGATGAAACGTCCATTTTCTCTGCCCCTACTTGAGCTTCGCTCTTGAGGTCAAGATTACAGCCACCTGCAAATCCTAATCTGTGCAAACAGGTTTCTGTCCTCCACTACCTCACGCTACTCACTTTGGACCTAATGCCCTACTTCAATGCAAAAATGAGGGATAATCAAGTTACACGAGGAAGGCAGGAAGGATAAATAAATTTGAATTAAGCAGAAAGAACAATATGCTTTGTTTTTTCCTTGGAGAAGGTTATGTATAATTCCAAGGAAATTCAGTTGCCTGTGCTCTGAATAATTATTAGTCTTTGACAGAAAGGTTAATTCCTTTCTTGATACCATTTAATACATTCCTAGTTATGAGTAACAATAATTTAAGTAAAACGTAGTGACAAATATTTGTAACTGATTTAGCTGGAAAAAACATTGTACTTTTAAAAATTATAAATGGGTGTTTTTCCCTTTGCAAGCATGTTTTTAGAGCTGGATATGAACAGTATAGTTTCTGAAAGCCTCATCTTGACTTTAATTTTACAAATTCAGGTAGAACTAGTCATTTTGTCTTTCTGTTAAAAGACAATGCTAATTAAGAAGAAAAACCAAACATATAACTCTGTGCTTTTTAGGAAACAGCCATTCTGTATGTTCATAAATGAAGCCTATGACGAGCAGGTTGCAATTGCCTGTTGAATTCAACTGTCATTAACATGAGCAAACAAGAAGTTGTTAAAAAATATATTTTTTCATTGCATTTCAGCTGCAAAACCCAATAATGGTTCTGATATTGTTGCATAATCCTCAATTGGCATAAATCAGCATAAAACCTTTAGCTTCAGTAGAGTGATGTCAACATATAAACAGCTGAGGACCTAGCCTAAAAATCACTGAAAAGCTGCTATGTTTTCATTTTTATCTGTCTGGTATGGCAAACTAAAGCCTTCCAAAAAAGGATGGCGTTGGGGGGAGGTGTGTGGAGGATATGACAAAGACCTCATACCCTGGGGAAAATCTATTTAAGGGTTGGGAGGCAAACAATGATGGTCTTCAGCTAACGTTACTTACTGCTCACTATGTTTTGGGAGTAAGAGAACTTCTAAGTTGCGCAGGTGCTTCAAAGTGCCTGCGGCTACAGGGCTTGCTGGCGCTTCAAAGTTAGCGATTTTGAAGTTTGCGTGGCAAGAATTATGCTAATGAGGTGCTGCATATGCAGTGCAGCACCTCATTGCTATTCACCACTTGGGCTCATTTACACGCCCCCTTTGAAGAAGAGGGCTAGTGTAGATGAGCCCTTTGTGTATCAGGCTTAGTTCTTGTGTTTTGTTCATTTTAGCTTAATGACTTACTTGGTCTACCTGTCATCACCTGCGACTACTTAAATCCCACCTTTTACACTTACTAAATATCAAGTTTTTATTAAATCTTCAAGCCCAGGGAGGCAGGGGAGGGACAGCAGCTGAACATCTCTCATTCATTGATAAATGGGGCAAACTTGATGAGCTTTGTCCATGCAAAAACTGTTACACGGAGTAAGACAGATTTATCTGGGAGGTTGAGTCCCACTTGGACTGTGCTTCTGAGTGCTGTGTAGCTGCTTCAGCTGAACCCTCCCATAGTTAGGCTGTTACTGGCATCCGACTTGCTCTACTGCAGAGCTGTTACCTTCAAAGCTGTGCCTTTTCTGGGGAGACTAGAGCTTCTGGCTCAGCAGGACAGGTTGGTAGGGTGCCTCAGAAACCAAGGAGGTGGGCTCAGCGGTATGATCAGCCTATCAGGTGGCAGTCTCAAGGTGGTCTCTGTGACCCAACCTGTCACAAGTCCTTCAGTAGGGAAGGGTAAGAGGAGGGTGTATACAATCAAACTTTTGGTCAGCAGTGTAGGTCATTGTTCAAGGGCAAGTGCATTCTCAGAAAGCGCCAAGGGGCATCCCTGAGAATTAAGGGTATGTCTCATGGGTGACAAACCCTCGACTGTCCCTTAGGGGACCTGCGCTTCCAGGCGGCTCCTTGTGTGTCTCAGAGAGGCCCTTTCATTGCCCTGGAGCTTTCCAAGGGCAAGTGTCTCCCTTTACCGAGGCATTTTCATCACATGCCAGTCTTGAGTGAGGGCAAAGTATGAGCCTCTCCACTGGACTCAGGCTGCCCCAGTTTGGCCTGAGTCGGGTACCCCTCCAGGGGAAGGGGCGGGGGGGAGTCTAAAGTATGAGCCTCTCCACTGGACTCAGGCTGCCCCAGTTTGGCCTGAGTCGGGTACCCCTCCAGGGGAAGCGGGGGGGAGTCTAGTCCCACCCACTGTCCTGGACTCTGGCCCAGGGACCCTAAGAAAGAAGGGAGCTAGCGGGGCTTTCGTCCCTGCCCCACAGCAGAGACCTTTCCCCAGGGCTTTTCACCCATCACTTCCCTCCGGTACCTGGTGGTTGGTGTCCCTCAGTTTCACTCAGCCTGTCCTGCTCCATACTTCTCTCGGACCTCCATCCTCCTCCTGTCTGGGCACTGCTCTCTTCCTGCTGCCTGGGGAAAACCTTTTACAAGAAGCCTGGAGGCCTTAACTGGTAGCAGGTGCTTGACTGCAAGCTGACTCCTAATGAGCCCCAGCTGCCTATCCAGCCTGTGGGTCTGCACCCTCTGGGAACTTAGGAAGGGAACAAAAAGGCGTTCCTCCAGCATCCAAAATGCTTGCCCCCGGAGGAGGGGGGGCAGGGCCGAACCTGCCTAGGCACTCAGGTCCATGTCTTCCACCTCCAGGCCCTGTAGGGACTCCTTAACACCAATGGTGCAGATGATCCGTCATGGAGCTCACCAGTGCACGCTTTCCTCTGTCACTTCCAAGGGCTCCAATACGACTGGCAGCCCTTTATTTGCCCTTGAGAGGCCATCTGCAAGTCCTCTCAGAGCTGCTGGCCTTCTACCAGGACCTCCTCTGCACCTGGCAGCTGCTCTCGATCTCCAGGTCCTTAGGGGCCGCCGCGGGGGAAGACCTCCTTGCGGAGCCCCTGATACACAACCCCTATCTCCACGTGCAGGCAGCGGAGTCCCCTGCGGTGTGCCGGAGGTTGGTCTTGGATGGAATCACCAGGGTTGGAGACCTCCTGGACTACGACCGGGGAGACTGGATGGAGGCCCTGGCGCATGTGGCTCTCCATCCTAAGCTCTCCGTGGTGCATGCTCAAGGAGGTGAAGGCCACCTTGCCATCTGCTGCTCATGTCTACCTCAGCCGGGCCCTGTGAGAGGGTGCACCCCACCCCCCTCTAACTCCTGGCCCTCTAGATCTCTGTGGCCCCCAGTCCTCCAAGCCTCCCCCAGCCCCCCCCACCATCCCAGTCGGCTGCACGCCTTGCAGACATTCCCCTTCCGAACCATGCCTACATATCATCTGTACACGCTTGTGCTTCACATGTTCCATTTCCCCACCCTTGCGTCCCACCCTGACCACAATTGGCGGGACCTCCTACCGCCATCGGAGGGTGGGGAGCCCTGGTGGGCCAGCATCTATTCCACTCTAGTCGCACGGCCTGTTGGGGACATCGGTTGATGAATCCTCCACGGGGCAGGAAGCACGGGTGTGTACCTGGTGCAGTTCACCCCCCTCCTGGACACTTGTTCCTTTGGTGGCATGAGGGAGACCCTGGCACACATCTATGTCTAGTGCGCCAGGTTACAGTCCTTCTTCCGGCTCCTCCAGAACCTCCTGTTGAGGTTCTGGATGCAATTCTCTCTGTACCTTCTGATCCTGGCATATCCCATCTGTGGCCCCACTAAGTCTCAGGACCTTCTCATCAGCCTCCTCTTGGCTATGGCAAAAATAGCCATTTATAACTCCAGGAAGAGGAGGCTGGACGGGGGGAGGCCTGCAACTGTGGGGCCTATTTCCGCTCCTTCCTCTGCTCATGAATCCAGGCAGAGTTCCTCGGGGTGGCATCCACTGGCTCCCTTGATGCCTTCGAGGAGCAGTGGGCACTGTCTGGGGATCTCTGCTCGGTGTCCCCCCTCTGGCTCCCTTGTTTTAAACCTTTGACCTTCACTTCCGTCCCTGTTTTTCTTTTTAGTTGTCCCTCAAAACTTCTTGGGTCTATGTCTTTTAGTGGGCTCCCCCTCATCTTGAGAGGAGCCTTTTAGGCGCAGCCTGCCCACTTCCTGGTTCCCAAATAGAATCCAAAATGTTTGCCCTCTACCAGACATTTGCTGGCTACCGCTTCTGGTCTGCCACACGTCACAATGCATATAATTGCCTCATATAAAATAAGGTTTTCAACATGAACAAGAAACCAACCAGCTATTAACTGTACCTCCACAGTGAAAGACTGGGAAGAAAATGCTGGGTCTAAACAGACGAACATTGCAAAACTCACTACATGTCCTTTGTGAGCAGCTGGTTCACAAAGAACATGAGGCATCAAGTATTTTTATGAGCAAAGCCTAAAGAACATGACAAGTGACATTAGTCTGCTCTAAACAAATACTACATGCAAAACCTACTACAATGTTGTTGGGATTAACACTTTACTACGGGGGTGGGGAACTTCCAACACACAGTCCAAATCTGGACTGCAGATTGCCTGGATCCAGACCACGAGACTCAGGGCTCCCTTCCCCAGCATTCAGCCCACAGCGGGGTGGGGAGCACAGACCCCTGAGCCTCATGAGACATTTCAGGCAAGCTGGGGCTGGACTGTGCCCACAGGCTGTGCCAGGTGGTGGGCAGGAAGCAGCTCTGTGCAATGCCACTGCTGCTCTCTAACATTCCCCCAGCCGGGGGAGTGGCTGGGGGACGGGGAGGGGCAGGGGGCAGCTGAAATGCTGCCTGGAAGCTTCACCTTGCCGCTGTGATTGGTCATCATTCCAGCCAAACAGAGCAACACAAGGTGGTGCGTGGGAGTGGTGAGCATGGAGCCATGTGCATCCAGGGATGCTACACAGGTAAGCTGCACCCCTGTTGCTCAGACCCTGCACGCCTCCCACCCAGACCCTTCCTGCTCCTGACCCCTCCCTCCCAGACCCCATATTCCAAACCCTCCCACTGACACCCCACGCCTTCAGCCTGCTCCCATCCAGACTCCCACCCCCCCTCCTGCACCCACTTCTGCTCAGACCCCCCCCACCAGCAGCCTGGTCCCATACACCTCCCTACTGGCCAGACCCCACATCCAAAGGGCACTTCCTGGCAGCCCCTTCCCACACTGAACCTCTCATTTTTTTGTCCCACCACAGAGCCTAGAGGAGCCCTCAAAATGTACTAGCCCTGAACCCCTTAGGGTCTGGGTCATTTTTTGTTTTTTCAGTCAGGGACCACATCAATGAGGGGTTTGTAGGTCTTTGTTTTGGATTGGCTTGGCTCTTTTTTTGCTTGCTTAGTTAGCTGGGGGTTCTTTGTCTGTCACTTATTTGGCCTTCAACTGATCTGTCTATGAGTCAGTTGCCCCTGCCTGAAAAAGGGTTCCACACCCTGCTTTACTGTGTTCCAGAAATTATGGGATAAGGCCTTTAACAGCATATCCTTTTTTCTTGCAGGCTCCACACAGATACAGCGGAAGAAGGGAATGCTCACGCAAGTGAGAGAAAGACATGTGGATGAATTTATCTTGAAACATGACACCACATTCAGTCATCTGCAGATCTTTTGATTTAACAGGGGCCAAGGGAAAGGAGAGTGTCAAGGGAAGGATGAAAAAAGGTAAGTGATCTTTTTCAATATTTATAGATGACTACAGTGTTCAGTGAAAAGCAGACTACAAGGGGAGAATCCTATTGTTTTTAGAAGGGCCTCACAATAAAATTCGCCCTGGAATTCATATGAAATCAATATTAGCCAAACTATCAGTCCTCCCAATTTCCCCTCCGCTACTCTGATCCTGCCTGAAGGGGGCATTACTTCCCTAAGGGGTTACAGGTCAATATGCTTCCATCTATCTCAGGTTAATATCCCGTGTCATTTTATGACTATTTTAAATGCAAATTATCTGGGGCCCTCATGTCCTTTCAAGTAGCCAGTGCGATCCTTGGTCCACCAAACATTGTCTCTCACTGTGATAAACCAACGGTACAGGTTATGTTAATTTTCTTCTTCCTCTTCTATTTGCTGATGTACAAACAAAGTCAGAGATTTTTGTGTGGGAGGGGAGGAGGGAGACTCCTACTTTTGTTATCTACCCAAGATACTTTATAGAGTAGACGTATTGCAGCAGCAACCAGTAGACCCATCATGGACCAGCACTCTTATCGTGGAAATTGTTGTACATACCTCCACTGTAAGGTATTTATTATAAGGAATATCAAAATTGTTCCTCCTTGTTTTTCCTGGTGGATTTGTAGGAGGAGTTTAGATGATTTAATCACAAGCTCTTATGCTGATTGAATGGGCACAGCTGTCGATTAATAAAAGCTTCCTATATCCAAATTGTTAGCTAGCCACTGAAGTTAAACAGGAAATAAGGAAAACAAACAAAACAAAACCCCAAAAGTTTTTAAGCTATCTACTTAAAAATCTCTTCCATTATCAGCTGCTCATCATTCAGTCTCTTGGGTGTTATGATGTCACCAGTTAATTGGTTCTTCAGTCATCACAGAATCATGCAACCTGGGAGGGGAAAAAATGAATCATCCCTAAATTTCTAGTGTACAAAACAACCACTCTCTCCTAAGAGAGTCCAGAGACCACCACCAGAGTAGTTCTGTGTATGTCATAAAGCAGCACAGAAAGGGCACTAGCTCGTTAACTTTTTTGCAGATTAAGACAGAATGGTTAAAACCAGTGGCTTTTTTTGTAAAAATGAATCAAATAAAAGGAGCCAATACTCAGCCTGCTTCCTGCACCCACCCCCACCCAATCCCACGGCTGGGGCTGCAGAGGTGCCAGTACTGAGTACTGGTAAATACCAGCACAAAAGCAGCACTGGTGTAAACCACCAGTATCAGTGTTCCAGCACCAACTTGTTTCCTGACACAGCTTTATGCGATATATTTCAGGCAAGTTATTAAAAAAATTAAGATGATAATGGACTGAGAATCAATCTCTTCAGCCTTCTGCATGTTTCCAACAAAGACAAAAGGTAAACAACTATTTTATGGAGGCTCATCACATAATGGCTGTACCCAGGTCAGAGCAACGGTCCATCTAATCCAGCACTCTCTCTTTTGATAGTGGCTAATGCCACAAAGACAATGGGAAACCAACAGCTGTTTAATAAAGATGCAAATAAGAAAGCTTTCACAGTCACAAATTAGGATTAGTTAGATTAAAACCTTTCACAGAAAGGCAGTTCAATATTGGGTAAAAGCCTGCAACGAACTTACTCATTACTGGCATTCAAACAAAAGGAGTGATTATTACATTGTCAGGCAATTTGGTCAGGGTTATTCAACATGTTTAGTCTGATGCTAATGTTTAGAGAGGAACAACTGGTTCAAATAAGCAGACCAGAGTTAGAGTAAGAAAAATTAATAGAAAAAAAAATGTTGGCAGAGACAGGGCACATAGACATAGATGCCATGAGTCAGATTCTGATATTCCAGAAGAAAGAATAATGTCAGGAACTGTACTGTATATTTTCGTGAAGCCCTGTTTGGATTAGAGCACACACATTTTTGCCATGAAGAACAGGACAACATGTAATGTTTTGGCATAATTTAAGCCGTTTTCTTGTGTGGATATAACCAGTAGGCAGTAGTTACACTTCAAAATACTGAGACAAAAAAGTCAGGCAAAATAGACATTTACTGGTGGTATTTTCAGAACCAGAAAAGAGAACTGCACCATAGATGACAATAAGCATTGCTTTGAGAGAGAACTGTGTACATTCACTTGAACAGAGCAAGCAAGACCACTTGCCATAATGATATTTGGTGATGCTCAACACCACAACACGAGAAGCGCTCAGATAAATATTGTAACTGGAAAAAGAACCTAAATCATAAAAATCTTAGGGTGACCATATCTCCCAAGGCCACATACAGGATGGGAGGAGGGTTCTCCCCTTTCCCCAAGCCTCAGGGAAGCGGCCGGGACAGAGAAGCCACGGCGCTCCCACTCCTTCCCCTTTCGGGGATGGGGAAAGTAGCTAACCTCCTCACTCCCTCTGTTACAGCACATGCTCTCTGGCAGGCAGCTGCACCTGCGCAGCAAATACATGACAATTAGTCCCTTTTATAAAATAAGTTGGGACACCTTTTTGGTATTCCGAGTATGGGACTGTCCCACTGAAAATGGGATGGATGGTCACCTTATAAGTGTTATGAAATACAGGGGGGTTTCAACATTCATGAGTGTTCCATGTTTAGAACCCTCGCAAATGGTGATTTTTTGCAAATACAAGGGGTGTCCAGGGCTCCGGGGAAGTGGCGGCTCAGCTGCTTGTGAATAATTGAATTTGCAAATATTAATTTCATGAATCATGAGACTCTACTGTACTGAAATCCTAGGTCTTGATCCCATGAAGATGGTGCTGAGCTCCTCCAATCCCACTTCGGTGAGTGAGAGTACAGAGCACTCAACATCCCTCTGTAAAGCTCAAATGTTCGTGTCTATTGGAGGGAAGGAGTGCTTAGCAGTTGAAAGAGGAACCCTGCACACTGTGGACCCATAATGCCTCTATGGACAGAAACAGTAAAGATTTTATTCCCCTCTTCAAAGGGTGGGAGGGAAACACTTATCCTAACAGCCTTAAGTGAAGCTGTAGAACTGATGAAAATATATTGCCAGTTCATGGAGCTGTAGCTGAAAGCACCTGGGGCAGATGTATCTTATTCACCATCTACTACAGTACTATGAAACACACCCATAGGTGCTGGATCGAGGAATGTGGGGGGGGGGGGTACTGCAGCACTCCTTGGCTTGAAGTGGTTTCCATTATATATGGTGTTTACAATGGGGTTCAATGGCTTTCCACATCCCTGCTACAAAAGTTGTTCCAGCATCCCTGAGCACGCCTTATACAAAACATGCCGAATACATCAGCTATCTTGGTTTTAGCTATATTTTTCTTCTATACGCAAACAACAGAACTAGCATGAGCTTGTTCCCAGCTGCACACTGATATATCCTTAGGGATAAGTCAACATTACAGATAGTACTGAGTCACAACATCCCAACGAGAACCATGCTCCAGAGCTCTCCTGTGCTGAGGAAGAAAAACATGTGCTGTGCCTTCCCTTAGGATGATGTTGCATACTCCAATCTCACAATCCATCCGCTTTGCTAGACTTTCAAAGGGAGAGGAGGACCAACTCCCCACCTTTTGCTTGCCCCCCATCCTCCGAAATGGCTTTCACACCCAAGCTTGCTCTCAGAGAGCACTCCAGTGGTTTCTCACAACGCAGAGGAGCTGCAGTTGTGCTTTGCCTTTGCATGGGAGATTGAAAGTGTTCTTGCATGCTTTTGTGTCCTATGCTCACTTACCTGGGCAAGCATAATCCAGTCTACAATGAGTCTCAAAACACATTTTGTTTTCCTTGTAAAAATAATTAGAAATATGCATTGTTGGAGGCTAGTAGATGTAGGCTTATAAATGTGAGAGGACATCAGACTCAATCAGAACTTTATGTGGGGGAGGGCAAGGGTCACACGCTCTGACTCAGAGGCCAGCTATCAAGGGAAGAACCTGTTTCAGAATGACTGTTCGCCTCTGGCAATTGTGGGCTGCTGAATTCCCATATTTATAAATTACATTGACTTTCCTGGGTGCAAAGACACCCCCACCCCCACATGGTATTAGCAGATCTGTGTGTTTGTCACATAACAGGAGTGTCAGATGTGCATGGTTAATAGCTGCATTATTATTCAGTGAGATGTATAGCACAGCTCCCTGTGGATTCAATTTATGTCGTGGCTCTATGCGCTCTTCCTCTCTCCTAACAGCACTCAGCTTTTCACCTTTAATGTCACACTCAAAATAGAAATAGCAGTCTATTTTCAAAGTGACAGGACCAATGAAACATCCCTGGTCTATTAGTGAAAATCAAAATGTGGTCTTTACCCCACCTCCCCTCAACAATGCAAACTATCTTGATCTGTGTCACGTCTCCTGTTTTCATTTTTGCTATAGTGACATTAAACTTGAAAAACAAAGTCAAAGGCAATATAAACATGCAGTAGTAGCTTGTTGGAAAGTTGGTTGGTGCAATGAATTGATTGACCTGTGTTCAAGTCTCGATTTGGAGTCTTCTGGGCATACAGGGAGTGACTTTTTTTAAACTACTGTATTCTAAATTAATAGGGCAGTGAAAAGTGTTATCAAGAGCAGCTGTGCTTTTATCATTGTTTCCATTTTCACTCATTATTGCAAAAAAAGATCAAGCCCTTTTTTCTGTTCTGCGTTTTGCAAAGATATTCATTATTCACAGTTAATCCTTATTCACAAGCAACAACCTGGGTCCAGCAAAGAAAAGCAGATGACAGACTAACGGTTCCAATGTGAATCAGCCAGCTTCTGTCAGTCAAGGAGCTGTGTTATCCTTCCTGACCCTTCCGTAAAATAATAGCTGCCCAGCAATCAGTAGGAGTTCTGCACAAGCAAGACAAGCCAAATATCAGGGTTGAGGTCTTCCATGGGGATCTGAGAACACTGCTTCCCTCATTGTCTCTCAGGCTATAACAGTGCACCTCCTTTTGTTAACGGGAAGTTTGTATTATTAGAGTTAGGTAGGTACAGTCAAAACAAATAGAAAATATCTGTGTCAGAACTGGTCTTCTGAATAAAAAAAAAAGAGTATACCTAGTTTTCATAACCATAATAGCCCCCAGTGAACAGCTTGAGTCTCAATGGATCATATGCTATGCCCCCTACCACTTTTTTTTTTCCCCCCTAAGACTCACAGTTCTGGACACTGGACCTGATCCAAAGCCCTTTGCAGCGGATAAGAAGTCTCCCATGGTCCTCAGTGGTCTTTGGATCAGCACCAACATAAGATAAGGCAGATGCATTTTTAAACATTATAATATTTAATATTCCACTTGTCCCACATTTTCAGAACTCTTAGACTTGCTATGAAGACCTGAAAGCTGAATCTTTGTTTTAAAAGATTACAGCTCTCTTTTATAAGAGCAATTCCACAGCTGTACTGTACAATATACTATTTTTCCCTTTTTGCTTTGCCAAGGGAGTTTACACTTTTGGGCCCTGATCTATCAGGGACTTATTTATATGCTCAATTTTAACTACATGTCCTATTGAAGACAAGGACATTTTTCAGAAGCTTGAAAGTTAACCACAGATGTAACTTTATTGAATCAGGGCCTCAGTCCGAACAGCACTTGAAATACTATAAGTAAAAATAAAATGTTATATTAGTTGTTGTTCATCATCATCGTTCTTAGTTGTGGTCATTTATAGCCTGGTACACTGAGCATCTTAGTAAAGGAGAAGAAGCCATTAAGGAAAAATAAACACATGCAAATATATGTATGTTGAAAAGAAGGCTTTAGTTCATTTGGAACAGTTTAGTGTTCTCCATACATAGAGGATTGTTTTGCAAAAGCACAGGGTTAATATTGTTATTGCATAAATTGTCAAAATGTAGGACAGTTTTGCCTCTGCCTTCCTGACAGCTGTTCCAAAAAAAGAGTATTTTAAGTGTATTGGAACAATAAAAGGGCTGACTGGCATTTCACCATGGAAAAGTACATTAACTTGTCATGAAACTGGGACTTGGCATACCTGAAAGTGACTGGATACCACATACAAAATTCAGACATGTGCGCCACAACAAAGATATAATAGTAAAGCAGGAGGAGAAAGGATTTTTACATAGAGTAACTATTTTGACAATTCCATTAATAATAGGAAAAAATATTGTAATTTATCTTTAGTTTACCTCAAAAAAAACACAGTTATGAGCAGCAAACTGCTAGAAGGCCAAATGCTGTGGGATGCTGAGCTGGTGTTTTGTATCTCTTGAGATTTGGAGGGGTAAGCAGTTCCTCAGCTGCTGCAAAGGGTCTGAGTTCTCCTGGAGCACTGACAATATACACTAGATAAAGATCTGCCTCCAGGTGCTTTGCATCTCTTAGGATTTACAGGTGCTGTTCCAAACCTCTCAGAATTTGGCTATAAAATTATAGCCTATTCTCCCTCCAAAAGAGTCCATTAAAAGCAAGGAATAAGAACAGCATCTGTGTGAAAGCAAGAAGTGAATATATTAGCCAAAGTGTTTCTGCTTTTAACCCATTGAAAGCATTTCCTCAGGGTTCCTAATTAATTGTGACATGCTGGTATTAAATGCTTTAAAAATCAGAACAGAAGGGTATATTTTAAAGATCCCCTCTTGATACATAATACATAACAAATTACAGAGAAATGCATGGCAACTCCTGTTTTTCTTAAAAAAGAAATGAAGAGTAAAGGTAATTGGGAAATTGTAATACAGTGGGACATAATGGAGTCCTCACACTGTGGATAAAGCATCCTTATAGCCCAGAAACATGCTCAGCAGGATAGCAGAATGCAGTTGCTGAAGATTATGATTCTCCTTTGAGTACTGTAAATATGCCTTTGATGATTAAAATCTCCTTTCTCAAATTTATTGCTAGGCAATTGCTAATTTAATTGATGTGCATATTTATATTGAGATGATGCCCAGAGGCCCTAATCAAAATCAAGGTCCCATTGTGTAAGGTGCCTTACAAACACCCCAAAGGCCTTATATTCACAGTTATGTCTGCTTTTTAAAACTTGCATCATACTTCTCCAGGTTTTGATGAGATAACCAAAGTATATCAGAGTTTTTCAGCCATTTTAGGCCTATGTTAAAAGAAGAGAAATAAGTAAATAAAAGTAACTCTGCCAATATCAATGAAGTCATAGTGATTTACATCAGCTGAAGATAAATGGCCCACTTTTTTTCTTCCTCATGACAAGATATGAAATAGGCCATTAAACATGGTGGTGGGATGTCTTTAAGTGCATTTTTCCTTACACTAAATGTATGTTCAATCTTAATATACAGTTTTGTATGTGGCCTTTATCACATCCTCCTCAGCAAAATGCAACTCTTACAGATATGCATGTGTTTGACTTTATATTCATCTTTGTGCTTATGCTAGAACTGGAGCAGGGACATAAGAAGCAGCCTGTATGCAGCAAAATCCCTTCTTTAGGGCTGTTAGTTTGCCTCGTTGCACACTGTAAAGGGGCAGGTCAACAAAGAAAGGCTGGGGAAAAGTTCTTATAATAAGGTATCTTTACAATAAGGACATTGGGTAGTCATTAAGGATGCTATTCCTGCAGAAATGAATTCCCAGCTGTGTATGGTCACTATGTCTTTCAAGCATTCCTACCATTTATGTGCCATGGTAGAAATATTTACTGACATTCATTCTCTATGACCAATGGGAATTTGTAAGGCAATAAAGAGAACTACAGAACAGATAGCCAGTGGGGCCAACAGCCACCAAGGGACCCAAGGCAAGGTGTGTGGGAGGGAACTGCTCTGTGCCCCTGGAAGGGGCAGGGCTTCAGGCAGAAGGTGACCTTCAGTGCCAACTGGAGCACGATGTGCGCCCCTTCCCCAGCCATATGAGCTGTGTGGAATCCCTAGGGTGGCACTTGCTTCACTTTAAAGGGGCCTGGGGCTTCAGCTGCTGCTGCAATAACAGCAGCAGTGGCTGGAAGCCTAAGGCTACCAGACCCTGAGGCAACTGCCCTTTTTACCACTTCCCCGTTGGTGGGACTGCACCTAGCTAAGTAAATGGACTGGGTGAGGTGCTGGAGCAAGATATGAAATTGGTACAGGATAAACTTCTCTCGTCTGGCACCCTGGGGATCTGACCAGTGCCAGACGAGAGAATTTGCTGGACAAGAGGAGTTTACCAACACTTCCACTGCTTACTGGGTTCTTAGAAAACATTTAGGAATAAATTAGAGCTAAGTAACAGCACAGTATACTGAGAGCCAGGACTAGCGGCTGTAAACAAGCTCTATGGGACCATGGGAAACTTGGCCAGACAAATGGTAAGTAGTCATGCGGCTAACTAAAATCATGCCAGATTATGAAGTGTGCCAGATGACAGAGTTCCGGTTTAGAGATGTTCAACCTGTATTAGTTTACAAATATTCCCCATAGTGAAGTTACAGATAATTTTAGTTATCCCTAGTTTAAATGAGCAATGACACATTGCACCTATAAGAGAGCCATGAGTTGCTAAATACCTATGGAGCTGCAAAATGCTTTAACTTGTATTTTATTGGTTACATCTCTACTGTACTACACTGTGTGCCAACCTGTAGAGGAATTAATTAATCAAAGGAATACACAATGTGTTGGCTACTGTCAATTGATAACTCAGTTAAATTTTTAAATCTTAAAGTATAAGTTTGATAAGTTAAAATCTATCCATAAAATCCTGGCTCAGTGAACGGGAGTTTTACCATTGATTTCAGTGGGGCCAGAAATGTATCATCCCTATATTTTAAAGAAGAAACACATTTTCTTCCGAGTATTATCACCAGTAACATAGGTCAGTGGTGTTCTATATGTGGCCTGTGAGATATTTAGTTTACCTTTGCTCACATGCAGGATTGCCAGATTCTGCTGGTTTCCATCTGTATAGGTTTTTGCCTACCGGTGTTATTAAAATGACATGCATGTAAAGGAAGGGCGCATGAAGTGAGATGCATGGGGATTGCACACAACATTGACTGCAAGAGCCTTGTGATCCCCCTGCGTCCAGTCAAATTGCTTTGATGTTTCAATTGGCACACCCCATAAATTCTAAATATGCAAACTCAATTAACAAAACTACCCTGTCCCAGGAGACTGTCTTAATTATGACAATCTTGCAGCCCACTGCCAGACGGTTTCTTTGGGAATGAACTGGCCCTTAAACAATGCCTAGGCAGTTATTCTGAATTTTGTATTTCTACTTTATTATTTTTCCTTCCACAGTACAGTATTTTGAATATATCTTTACTTTATTTCATTTGGTTCATTTCAAACTAATTCTCCAATTGTTCTAGGTCATTTTGAATTCTAATTCTGTCTTCCAAAGTGCTTACAACCCCACAAAGTTTAGTTATGCTCACGAATTTTAGAAGCACACTGTACTCCATTATGCAAGTTATTAATGAAAATATTGAATAGTACCAAACTCAGGACAAACCTCTTCAGGAACCACCAGATACGTCCTCTCGGTTTTACACACCACCGTTACTATTCTCTGAGTACACTTTGCCAACCAGCAGTACACTCACTTCTTCACAGTAATTTTCTCTAAGCCACATTTCCCTAAAATCATGTCTATGGCTTCCCCTTTACCCACTAGGTCAATATTCCTGTCAAGGGAGGAAATCATGTTGGTTTGACATCATTGTTCCTGACAAAGGAGAATCCAAATCATTCATGTGAACTTACTGGAAACATGCAACAAAATTTAAATAGCAAATGCCCCGTAAGCTGCTTATTTCCTGTCTGTTTTGAAATCACTTTTAACTCAAACACTAGAGTAGTCCCACTGAATCACATCCCTCCATTTTATAACCAGAGTAAAAAAGGTCAACAGAGTTACATGCGGTTATGACTTTGGCTCATGGGAGCTACTCATGTATAGTGAGCAGATCTTGGTTTCTGAGCCTATACAATGTTTTGTTTTGTTTTTTTCCCCCCTGGTTTTGTTTCTATTTGTTTCTTATTGTCATATTTTAATGCAGACTGCCATGTCTTGTCTGAGGAAGAAACATTTTCTCAAGGCTATTCATCCAGAATAGAAAGCTGAGTGATATCTGTGAGTTAGACAGTTTAATGGACCAAATTTTGGCCTTTCACCTCAGAGAGTCGTAGAAATGTAAGGCTTTCATTAATTCATATTACAGGTATGGCAGAGGCAGCGGTGAAACAGCCTTCCATAAAACTTCTCTACTAATGACTCTGGCTGGTGACTTGGAAAACCCAATCTCTCATAGGTTTTATATGGGGGAGGGCTGACGGGAGGGTTGGGGGGAAAAGTTTCTCTAGATTTGCTCCTTTTTCAGTTTTTCTGAACAGACAGAACTGTGCCAAAAGTGACTGAATTATGTCAGAAATTGGTGTGGTTTTTAATAGATTTCTTTGTGGAACTCAAGATTTTTCCACTTAATTAACAATAAGTAAGAAGAAAAAAAAGACCCGGGGGGGGGAGGGGAGGAGAGGGGTATAGCTGAGAAAATTAGAACAAGAACTTTGAAAGAAGAGTGTGTTATTACAAACTGATTTTAGTGCATGATAACGGGATCTTTAAAGAGAAATATAATAATTTAACATGCTAAATACAGAAAAAGAGAGCTGTGACTTTTATTTTAATGTCATATTTTCCCTTTACAAAAATCTATGAATCACCAGAAAAAAATCCTTGAATTGTTCAGCAGTGCTGATGCATGCATAAAAATCCTCACCAAGGAACTATTACATCCTTTTTTTTAATATACCATTCACTATAAATGAATTCTCCCTGACAACTAGCTAGGGAAATAAATCTATATAGACAAGATCATATTCTTCTATTTAGCCATTTTAATTTATGTATTCCTTTAACATGAAAGATTTCATTAAGGTTGAGGAGTGATTTGCAAATTAATGGTGTTTTGAATCCTTCTAATACAGACATTGATGTTTTTTAGTTTATCTGTTGAATTAGTCCCCAGTGGTGCACATTAAGTTGGAAATAATTTCGAGAAATGACAACAAAATTGAAACTAGGTTCAAGTTTTGACTACCTTTATCACCGTTCTTATTACTTTCAATGCAAAAACTATTTAAAAATCATTTAATTTATGTTGGGACTTGGTAGAACACAACAACAAATATTTGGCTTCCTTGGTATGTTATGTGGAATCAAAAATAAAAGCAAATATTCCAAAGGAATTAAAGGCAATGTAGTAAAGAGAAAAGTATTTCTTGTTGTCAGCAGTGCATAGATTAGGCCCGTTACTACAGAATAATATTTATTTCAATGCAAGGGATATTGCAGGAGAAATTATATTGAAGGAACACAGGGCATAAAACCTCAGCAAATTAGCTGTTGTTGTTGCTGAACATTTTATTTTCCACAAGCATTCTTGTGGTGTTGAGTGATTGCTGGACAGAGTGATCAAGATGTTGAATGTCTGTTTTGAATTAGTGCCTGTCTTGGAGCACTAGCTAATCTGGCTTTGTTTCTTCATGATAAAACTCATTTACTGCTTACCTTGTCTTAGGATCTGTGCAAAGTTGCTTGGCACATGCTGCCACTCACAAGAATGAGATTCTGAAATAGTAACTAGCTAATTCAAATTAGGCTATGCCTATACTAGACATAGAAAGTTGACCACAGATATGCCGATTTAGCTATGCCAATTGTGTAGCTAAAAATCAACGTGTCTGCACTTTGCTAACTTGTCTGTCTTTACAGAGGAAGGTCGATGGGAGAGTTTCTCCTTTTGATCTCCCTTATTCACATCTCATGAGGAGTGCAGGTTCAACTGTGACCTCTGAGAGTTCAATTTTGCATGTCCAAACTAGATGTGCGAAATCGAACCCCGGAAGATCGATCCTGAGTATGTTGATCTTCCCCAGTAGTGTAGATAAGCCCTTAGTAGAGTTAAGACTGGCCTTGCCTATCTGTTTTAACTCAGATGCAAACTTGCCTTGACCATATAACCTCCTCATCAAAAAATCATTTTTTTTTGCTTGCATAGAAAATTAAAAACCAAGGCACTATGATCCCGTTCTTTGCAGCTCCGAATGATCTCTGTCACAAAGGGCTTTGATTTGGCAGCATACTTGCTCTCTCGCTCAATCTCTCTTTTAATCTCTGGTGGAAAAAGTAGGTACGACCACCAAGGTACTTTAATAAAACGCAGCAGACACCACAACCACAAGGGAACTTTGCCAACTAATCATTACCTGATAATATTTAGTAGATGACAACAGGTGTATGAGACACAGGCACAAAAGTGTAGATATATATTTAGTTAATGTATGTATATCTATTTCTATGGCTAACACCAGTCATGGATCAAGTTCATTCTGCTACGTGGAAAAATGGAGGGAGCAGGGTGGAGATTCCCATTGTGGAGCTCTCTCAGTGCTGCTTTCTTGGTTGAAGACAGATTGTTCTTTCAAAAATTTCCAGGCTTTTATATTCTGTCCCGTCTCTGTGCCTCTGCATAGTTTCCAAGCCCTTGTGACTCTTCACCATTTTCCTGCCAAAATGGCTCCATTAGAGCTATCTTCCAGGCTATGTTGCCCCAGAGCCTCCCTGAAGATTTACTCCTGCTACAATGAATGTTAATAGCAAAGCACCCATTGGCTAAATATCTGGAGATATACACCTCTCATAGAATTGGAAGGAACCACAGGAGGTCATTGAGTCCAGTCCCCTGCCCTCTTGGCAGGAGCAAGCACCATCCCTTTCTTTTATTCCTTCTTCTATTTGTCCCATATCCCTAAATGGCCCCCTCAACAATTGAACTCGCAACCCTGGCTTTAGCAGGCCAATGCTCAAAACACTGAGGCATCCCTCCCAATCAGAAAGTTAAAGTAGAAGGAGGAAGGGGGCTCCCTGGTACGCAAAGGAGATTTTCTCAACCAGCTAAACTGTATTGACACTGACATGAATTTCCCAGGGGAAACAATGTGTGATATACACCAAACTCCCCAGTCCTGGATAACAAACTCTGTTCCCATCTCCTCTCCATTTTTGTGCTAACAGTCCAGACAGTTTTTTGCTGGGAACGTGCTGTGGAGGTATCTAACCCTTTCTTCATGAGCAAAGGCAAATACAGTAATCTGTCCCACAGTGACTGAGATTTCTCAGCATTCGAGTCAAGAATCCATTAGCTTCACTACACTGCCTTCAAGGAAGGTTTTACATCATAAACCATATCACTGATACTTCTAATTACTGTCTGCCAAGCTGAGGGTTCACTTTTCAAAAGTACATAAACACAAAGGCCCAAAATCACGCTCTACTGACCTAATTAAAAGTCCTTGGCATTTAGCTCAGTGTAACTGAGAACAGAACTTGGCCATTGGAATGTGTTACACTTGTTCTGTACACCCTCTGACTGTCAGTGGTGAAATTCTCTGCTGGTTTAATGCCATGGATATCAGTGGAATGTGGCCAGCAAAGAATTCAGCCCAAAATCTGTGCTTGTAATTACCAGCCTACATATGCTTTTATACACAGCCCATAGTTTATCTTTGTGGTTACTGCAGTGCCCCATTTACTGTAGTTGCCTGGCTCACTTAACTACCTCCAGTGCTCAAAGGGAGAAGAAAAAAGGGTTAGTACCAAACACTGTAGTTGTTCAACTGGCAAATAGTGTACTGGGAGTACACAGCCAGATAGGGTGGCCATTGTAGAACAGGTTTCCTTGGACTCTTGCACTAATTTTCTATTGCTTTGCTTCTCATTTCTCTTCTCCTGTTTCCTTTACTTTCTTCTGAGTTATTACTCTCAACACAGTTTGAGCTATTTATTCTTCTTGCTCAAGTGAATAGGTTATTTCATTTTTTTTTTGGTGGTGGGGGAGTTAAATGCACCAGGACTGAATTATTTTGGGCAAACAGAGAAGACTGTGTTCCACGGCTGAAAGCTGTACAGTACCCTGGTGGAAGCTCTCTTTTAAACCAAGGGCCATCCAGCTTGACAGTCCCTGCTGACCACAACTACAGGATGCCACTGGGAAAGAGGCAGGTCTAAAGCCATGTGCTTTGAATTTCAAAATACATCTCTAGGAAGCTTGTAAAACCTGGATTATAGGCCTGACTGAGCCTGATAGTTTATCCTGTCATGTAAACATTTCCCTAAGGATGATACAAAAATTAAGACGATAGCTGGCAGATAGCAGCATTCACACAACCGTATTTTCAGAATAAAACAGAAGGCAATTTTGTGGTGAACTTCTTTAGGATCAGGAATTACCCCCCAGAGAAAGCAAAATGATCACCTACTGTTTTTCCCAAAGGGCCCTGCCTCGTTCCAGACACAAAAGGGACTGTGTTTATTGGATGCAAAGCTACTTTTTTTCCTGTTCACTCCTCATTGTTTAATGTGTGACTCCAAGCCTTTGTTAATAAACACTAGTCAGACTCTGTTCTTCAGGCAGAAAAATATATTTCCTCATGGGATTTTCTGTGGCACCCACCACTGTAGTATCTGACTTTCACAGCATCTTCATTTCCATTCCAGCTTCCATCTGCCCTGTCTCCCTCTGTTCCTGAATCCAGGTCCAAGCTCTTTGCTTAATTTATCCCAGCCTGCCACTCTCGACCCCTGACCCAAGCTCTTTTACGAAGCCCACTGCCCCATTACCCAGGAACAGCGCTTTCAGGGAAAGATTTTCAGTCTCTGCTGCCCTGATCTGGTGAATGATCTGCGTAGATGGACACTTCAGCAGCTAAATATACTTCAAACTCAACAAGTCTCCACTATACCTAGCTGAAAATAATTTTTCAAAAGGTCATATCTTGACCAAAGTTGCACAGTTTTTTGCATGACAACAAGAGACACATTCTTGATGCTACAACAACCTCCCTGCCTTAATCTCTATTTCTCCTTCCAAAACATGGCAGTGCTAGGGCTTCTCAATGAACAGTTTTCAAGATTTTTTTTAACCTGAGCAAAATGATCATTTCCTTTTCACCTTTTCTGTAGGAAGATGTCTATGTCACTGAAACTTTCCAAGAAGCCTCAATCTGAAGCAGACACCCAGCATGAAAAATTTTAGCCTTCATGGTTAATGGTTAGGAAAGTAGTAAGCTAGTGGTTCGCAGTCTGTGGTCCGCAAGGGTATTGTGGGTGACCTGTGTGAGGAAAAAAGATAACCGCATCCCTTTCCACAGTCCAACAGACGACCGTTGGATGCTGGGACATTGTTGAGGTAAGAGGAAGGTGTGGGGAGGGTGCTTTGTTTGGGAGGGTGGCCAGAAGGGGCTGTGCTGAGGAGGGGGGAAGAAGGAAGGCCCCCTGCAGAAGCCTGATGCTGGCCATGCTGGGTGTAGGGGGAATAGGGTGGCTGGGAGTGTGCCTGCTGGGCCACAGGGTGTGTGTGTGAAGGGTGAGCTTAGAGTATGTCCGTGGTGTATATTTTTGAGGGAGCTGGAGCTGGGCTTGTGAGGCAGCTGGCAATGCGCCCATAGGGGGCATGTGTGTGTGTTGCAGAGAGCTAGAAGTGTGCCCACAGTGTGTGTGCTGGGGAAACCTGGGAGTGTGCTTGCATGGAGGGTGTGTGTGAGGAGGGGAGCTGATGATGTTTCCTCATATGTCCACATGGAATATATGTGTGTGTGTGAAACGTTTATGGTGGCACGGTGTGTGTGTGGAGTGCAGGAGTGTGCGGGGGGAGCATCTCCCCAGTGTGCGCATGTGCATTGGTGGAGTATGCCCTCAATGTGTATGTTAACGGCCTCTCTTTGCACATTGGGCAGTTAGAACGTGGGAAACCAAAAATGGATGGATGGATGGCTTTTACCTGGCACAGGCCAAAGAAAAGAGACATATGGTCAAAATGACAGTAAGACATCAGTGAAGGAAACTCAACACAGCAAAAGTAAGCAAAGAGTGCAGAGAAAATACAGCAGTGAATACTTAAACCTGGGATTTGCTTCCATTGAAATTGAGAACGAACTGTTACCATTATGTGTCGTGTGCTATGATGTTCTACAAACGAATGCTTAAAGCCTGCGGCTCTCTGCCATCATCTTGAGACTAAACATGAGGACTACAAGTCCAAGCCAACTGATTTGTTTTAAAAAAACAAGCTCAAAGAATTTCAAAACAGCAAGAAAATTATGGAGTGCACAGCTCAAGGCAGCGATAATGCTAATGCAGTGGAGACCTTGTACTGGGTAGCTCGGCCCATAGCAAAGACTGGGAAGCTGCACACAATCAGGGAGAAGTTGATATTGCCAGTGGCTACAGAGAGAGTGGGTGTTATGCTGAGAGACAGGGCCTGTAAGCAAATTGACATAATTTCATTGTCAGATAACAAAGTTCAATGCAGAATCAATGAGATGGCCCACAACGTGTGTGATCAGCGACTAGTGATAATACAAGCCAGCAGATTTTATGCACTTCAGTTGAATGAATCAACACTGAAAACCTTTCAAACCTGCTCATCAATGAAATGTATTAACACAATGGAGAAATACATTATAACTTTCTCTTTTGTAAATCATTGCCCACGTGTTTAACTGCAGAGGCTATTTTTGACATGTTGAAAAGCTTCATAAATGAAAATGGGATTGATTGGTCAAAAACATTTCAGATTTAGCATAGATGGGGTCCACGTGATATTAGGCCAATCTTGTGGGGTTTGTTACACCTGTAAGGGCAGTGGTTCCACAAGCAACATCCATTCACTGCAGCATCCGGACCATTTTGGTGGAAGCAATTAAAATGGTTACTTACATCAAGGCCCATCCACTGAATTCATGAATATTTGCAGCTCTCTCTGATAAGATAGGTAGCGATCAGCATCAAATATTTCTGCACGCTGAGTTCCACTGGCTGTCCCAGCGAAAGACATTCTCTCATCTTTTCAAGTTGCATGATGAGATGAGAATTTTTTTTACTTGACTCAAGAGTTTGAACTTTCACATCACTTCACTGGCTTTCCAGATTGGCATATATGGCAAATATTTTTGATCCTTTGAATGGTCTCAATCTGCCCCTTCAAGGAAAATCAATGACATTACTTCACTTGCAGGACAAAATAGAGGTGATGTTCAAGAAAACAGAGATGTTAGCCAAACAACTGAATGGTCTAATTACCACTTGTTTTCAAATCTGTCAGATTTTTTGGCCACAGCAAAGATGCGGCTTCCAAACCGTGTGAAACGTACCATCACAGAACACCTCCAAAGTTTGAAAAGAAACCTACATAAGTACTTGCTCTGCCTGACACAAAATTCAAGTGGATATGAAAACCCTTTGTGAAATTTGATGATGTCATCCTCGCAAGCCTGACCTCAACAGAGCAAGACAGCCTTGTGGCACTGTCCTGTGACAGTACTTTAAAGCAGGATTTTTCTTGGCAATATCTGACTGACTTTTGGCTTAAAGTTGCTTCGGAATATCCAGCAATGTTTGATAAAGCAGTAATGTTTCTGATGCCTCTTCCCACATCCTATCTTTGGGAAACTGGATTTTCAGTGTTTGTTGCATCGAAGACCAAATATTGGAAGAAACTTCAGGTTGAAGCAGATCTCTGGTTGAGGCTGTCATTGCTGGAACTTAACATCAAATGTTTGATGTCTGTGAAACAACATCAGCCCTCTCATTAGATAAGTGTTATCTTTTCCCCACTCTCAGACTTACTGCAGGTAAATGTATTGAGAGAGAGAGCAATATGTTTATGAGTGAACATAATACGTTTTGAAATAGCTGAATTTTAAATACCTCTTGTTATACAAGTCTGACTCCCGTTAGCTGTAGACTATGTTAAAATTTTTTAAAATAGCCTGCTTATGTGGTGGTCTGCAAAAACTTTCACTGATGCCATAGTGATTCATACAAAGGAAAAAATTGGGAATCACTGTTAAAAGCAACTGAAAATAGGACCTTTAGTCTTGGAAGTTTCAGGAAACCTTAATTATAGGCTGCACTATCAACCCTACCTATAATCAAAAGGAACTTACAGCTTCAGAAAGGCACTTTTTATTTTTGGGTAGCTATTAAAGGCCAATCCTTAAAGTAATTTAGTTGAGAGACTATAACAACTTCAATCATAACATTTTATTTAACTGCTGTTGAAAGAACACAGGCAATCACATAATAAATGACCCTAAAATCCTGGCAAAGGTAATAAAAAAGCCCTAGACAAGAAACAAAATATAAAAAGAAGACTATTTCTCCATCTCCTATTCATGCCTAGGTACTAGGGTCAGTTATTACATTTGTATTGCAGTAACACTTAGGGTTACCAATCAAACACCAGAACCTCATTGAAGTAGGTGCTACACAACACATTCCTGTAAAAATCCCTGTTCCAAAAAAGCTCATAAAATAGGTTATAGCAAGATGCATTAGATAAATGACACAAACATCAGGGAAGAGGAGGAAGCAAGTAGTAAAGCAAGACAAATAATTATGATACAATAAGCAAAGGTCTCTGTTGGTTACTTGTCTAGACAGATTGTGTACTAGTCTCAGAAGAAAACTCTATCACTTTATATTGGGAAGGTGTCAAGAGGGATTCGGGATAGATCTTTGTAATTTAAACATCACACTGGAAAGGGCACCCATAAGCACAGCTAGTTGCTGCTGACCGGCTGTCTGCCCAAATTGCAACACACATGAGTTAGGCTGAGTGGACAAAACAACTGGTGATGTGGGGAATAAATTTCAGTCTGGCATCACACTGCTGAATGATTGACCTGATGGCAGGAGGGTAATGCAGCCTGCAACTAAGTACAGCCTCAGATGGGAGAAAGCTTCCAAGCTGGGTGGGCAGGCACATGCAGGCAAGCACAGGCTCCCTCTTAAAATTGATGTTGGAACTTTTGGCCAGGTTTTCCATTACCTGGCACCATCTGCTAATGCAACAAGTGTGCAAATCATTCCAGTCTCATTTGACAGGTTTGAACTCTCTTTGAACTAGTCTAAAGGGCCACATTAGCTGCCTGGCAGCAGAGACTCAAACCCCTTAATGGAATTTTCTGTTTCTAGGATTAGGAGCTCACTTGGCTGTGATGGATTCTGGTAATGCAGTATGGCCACCTCCTGCCACCAATTTGTATGTGCGGCTACCCATTTTAAATACCAAAGCAACCTAGTATTGCAGAAGTTGGAAGGTTGTTCCCTCTAGTGGGATTGAAGAAGTGCCATTCCCACAGGAATGATGGCACAGCCTGTCCCCTTCTCACAGGAAATATGCTTCTACCTATCTGTCCCAAGCAGGGACATAAGCTTTCTTTCACAGCAAACCCAGCAAAGGGGTGTGTGTGGATATTTTGCAAACTGAAAAAGCCTCCAGTAGTATCTATCTGCACTCCTGTTATTTCAATGGAGAGATAAGCTGTGAAGTCATGTTTTAGACCAAGAGTCAGGAAAGCAGAGGAGAGCAGAAAACATGCTAGAAAATTCTTTGAAAAGTTAAAGCTTGCTGCTTTTTTCAAAGTCTCATGACCACCTCACCCCATAAAAAAATCCACAATGGCTTGTCTAATTAACACAAACTCACTACAACCAGACAGGAGTGCCCATGGGAAATATCTTATCATCCTCCTGTCTTGTTCCTAGAAATTTCAACTCTTCAACTTTAGAACTATAGGAAGCAGATGTTGTCCAAGGATGGGAGCGGGGCATGTTCTACCAGTGTCTCCAGCATCACTACTAGAAGGACCTACAGAACTCAGGATAGAAGTCCAAGGACAAAGCACAGACATGAAAAATTTGTCATTGCCGGCCACTCACATAGCAGAGTAAAGCTGAAGATTCTGGCTAACAGGAGGAAACACTCAAAATCCACTCAAAATGATCATGAATTTAAAATGAACTTTTATGTATTCCTCTGCATTATTTGTTCATCCATAAGTCTACATGTCATAGATACCTGTACTTTGATAAAAACACACTCAGATTATTGTGCATACGTCATCCACTTTCTGACAAAAATTACCCTCAATTTATACGAAAAAAATCTCCAACACAAACTCATAACTTTACAAGCTTTTTCTAGTCAGTAGAATGACTTCCATTGAGTTTATTGGACAGTAGATTAGGCCCCGAGAGAGCCTATTACACTTTGAAAAGCCACCTTTGCAATTAAGAGAAATGTCTTCTTTTAAATGGAAGTTTGGAACAGGGTGAAGTTGAATTTGCAAAATTACCCAATGCCTTCACAGGCATCTATAATATTTAGGCAGAGCATTGTGATGAACAAAAAAAGTACAGTACAGCTTGGTAAATATAGCCTTGCAGTATGCATTAGTTCTCACTGAGTGCAATTATAGGTTTCCATAGGGTCAAGAGCTGACAAAAACATGCTAGAAAATTGTTTGAAAAGTTAAAGGTTGCTGCTTTTTCAAAGTCTCATGACTACCATGCTCCCTGCCCCCCCACCCACAAAAAAACCTGCAATGGCTTGTCTAATTAACACAAACCCACCACAACATCATCAGTTGGATGATGACTATATGTACAAAATGTAAGTGGGAAAGGTATTAGCTTCAGAAATCATGCAAAATTGCCCTACTATTAACTAAGCAGACACTAAGCTATTAAATTAAGACAAGAGAACTGGACAGGAAGGATGTGCCATACTGTGCCTTTTCCTTGTGGAGGTGAATAAAGTTTGGGATTTTTCTCCACCCACTTGGATGCATTCCATCTTCAATTACAATCCCTGTGCATTCCTAGGTTCAGATATGGCTTTATTCCAGGAGCCTCAAAATAAGGGAAGGAGCAGGCTGAACTATATTTCCATCTTTCTTTGTACCAGACATCAAAGCTGATGGAGGATAGAGAGAGTGTACCTTGTGCCTTTCTGCATGCTGAGTTGCTCTAGGAAGCAATGCAGCTCCCTAAAGGGTATTAGCTCCAGGAGCATCTTTTGAGATAGCACTGCACCAGCCCAAAGCAGACCTGTGTGCTTCAATGGCACAATCTGGCCCCTTTGGTTCTGTTTGCAATGCAGACTTAATATTACTTGTACATCTGCATGGGATAATGTATAAATAAATCAGTTAAACACTAAATTGCAGTCTCACTGCATCACTTTGGGCTTTAAAAATGTTTGCAAACAAATGGTCTTGATGGACTTGTTTTGTGGCATCTTCGTCAGAACAGAATGATTGCCATTTCCCAGCCTGCATTCCTAGACTCTTGTTCACAAGGCAGATATTCCAATCCACTGAAAGTATGTCTCTTCCTTGGCATTTCAAATTATTCAGCCAGGGTAACAAACTAAAGTTCAAATTGGAAAACTAATAAAGTTTTGCCTGTTATTTTTAAATGGAAATATCCTGCCAGGGACAGTTCAGACAAGCTACTAGGACATGCATTGGAAGGAGCAATAATGTATCAAGTGAGGGAATGGACCGGATAACTTAATAGGTATTTTCCCACTTCAGTTTTAATTATAATCAGAAGTCACAACTGGAATTTTTAATTAATAACATTTGGAGAACAGACACATTTTAATGGAATCGGAAGTGCTGCTTCTGGCATGAGGTAAGCTGTGTGGTTAATAAAATGAAGTTTCTGCAAAGTTAAAGATAGGCAGCAAGCAGCATTTTAGTTAGAAATTAAAAAACTGATATCTGTTTTTGTTGATTTATGAATCAATTTTCACCTGAATTATGAAGAGTTACTTCCAGTTGGAACAGCCATTGAGGAAAAGTGCACATTGACATGAGACTCCTCTCTATTGCTGGAATAAAAATAAAATTTTTAGACTGAACTATATCTTGTCCCAAAAAGGAAACTACAAACTACCAGGTGAACAAACATAATTTGTTTATTAAAACAGAACTGTAACTGTTTATTTTAATGGAATTCGACCCAGTGGAAGTAAGGCATTTTATGGAAGGGCTTCTAATGTAGACTAGTAAAGTGAAACATAAGTTTATTTCAGTGCCAATTCTGTCCTTGGATAGCCATACACAATTTCTACAACAGGAGCTATGACTACCTACGGGAGAGGAAAATTTGGCTATGTAGTCTCTGTTTAGAATAAGTTGTGATTCATGTCTCTCCAGCCATTTAAGCTCCTTAGGTAATAAAACAGAGCAGTTAGGGACAGTGTTTCTCAATCAGGGGTACATGTACCCTTGAAGGTAAACCAACGTCTTCCAGAGGGTACAGCAGCTCATCTAGCTATTTGTCTAGTTTTACAACAGGCTACATAAAAACACTAGTAAAGCCAGTGCAATCTAAACATTCATTCAAACAATGATGTGTTTCTGCTGCTTCATATGTCTTACGCTGAAACGTAAGTATAATATTTCTATTCCAATTCATGTATTTGGGTACAAGATGGTAGAAAGTCATCAAGTTTTCAGTAGTAGTCTTCTGTGATATTTTTGCATGGTTTTTAAGTAAGTAGTTTTTAAGTGAGGTGTAGCGAGGAGGCACGCAACACAAATCTGACTCCTGCAAAGTAATCTGGAAAGGTGGAATGGCACTTGTTACAAGACTTCAGATTGCCTTAGGACCAGGTTTCTCAAGCAGTGGTACACCTGCCCTTAGAGGAAAGAAGTCTGCAGGTATTTATAATTTTTTTCAAAGGGTAATTTATAAAAAAAAAACAAAAGAAGGTTGAGAAATGCTGGTTATGGAGTCTAGTTGTGACAGACAGAACTATATTTGCCTCCTGAAGTCCATTATATTAGTTTCCTCATGTACAATACAAAAACTCATTTCCTGTCACTTAGTGTGTGTATTTCTTTCCTGGAAGCACTATACATATTGGCTATGTCTACACGTGCACCCAACTTCGAAATAGATTATTTCGATGTTGCGACATCGAAATAGGCTATTTCGATGAATAACGTCTACACGTCCTCCAGGGCTGGCAACGTCGATGTTCAACTTCGACGTTGCTCAGCCCAACATCGAAATAGGCACAGCGAGGGAACGTCTACACGGCAAAGTAGCACACATCGAAATAAGGGAGCCAGGCACAGCTGCAGACAGGGTCACGGGGCGGACTCAACAGCAAGTCGCTCCCTTAAAGGGCCCCTCCCAGACACACTTTCATTAAACAGTGCAAGATACACAGAGCCAACAACTAGTTGCAGACCCTGTATATGCAGCACGGACCCCCAGCTGCAGCAGCAGCAGCCAGAAGCCCTGGGCTAAGGGCTGCTGCCCACGGTGACCACAGAGCCCCGCAAGGGCTGGAGAGAGAGTATCTCTCAACCCCCCAGCTGATGGCCGCCATGGAGGACCCCGCTATTTCGATGTTGCGGGACGCGGATCGTCTACACGTCCCTACTTCGATGTTGAACGTCGAAGTAGGGCGCTATTCCCATCCCCTCATGGGGTTAGCGACTTCGACATCTCGCCGCCTAACGTCGATTTCAACTTCGAAATAGCGCCCGACGCGTGTAGACGTGACGGGCGCTATTTCGAAGTTAGTGCCGCTACTTCGAAGTAGCGTGCACGTGTAGACGCAGCTATTCTGAATAGTCAAAGAATAAAAAACTTCACTTAGAGAGGAAACTGTTAAAGTGGTGTCCCCTTTGTGTAGAACAAGATCAAAAATAAGGTGCATATGATGGGGCACATAGGCCAAGCACTAGCAATGAGGGGGTAAGGAGAGCTTGCAGACTCAGATTACCCTGTCTTGCTAAACCTGCAGTCCAAATCAGTCATGGAGAGATAATTAAAAGGAGACCTTGCCCTGATCAGGGCTGTTCAGGAAGGAAAGCAGAGTTCTGCTACTTCCTGGATGAGGGAAGCCAACAGCCTGTGACAGGTGGCTCGGTAAGTTTCAGAAGACACATAGAAAGGGACCAGCCACATGGAAACAAGCCTGGAACAGGAGGGGAGGTGCCAACAATGAATCCAAGGATAACCATTATTTTAATCACAGATTTCCTTTTTGGTTTATTGCTAATACCCTGGAAGGAGCAAGACTCAAATGTGCCATACCTGGATAACTAAGGCCTTATGGCACTGGATCTGTTGGAGGAAGGGGATTTGTGAAGAACCACAGAGGGACAAGTTGTGCTCTAATGGCCCACTGAGGAGTGCTGCCTAGGCAATCTGGCTACACAATCTACTGTACAATGTTTCTGGGTAATGCAGGAAGCAGTCCTTCAAATGTCAAGCAAAGTCATTTTGCATCTGCAGCAATTTTTATCAGCCTTGTAAGAAATGGTCTTTTTGGGGGTGTTGATCCTACAGTCTTCAATTGCATTTTCTTTGAGAGCCATTGTTTGAAGAATGCCTTACATTGTACTCGATCCCATGACATGACACTACATACACATGGACTAGGTGGCAAATAGACTCAAACCATGCATGGGGTCCTGATTTGTAGCTGCCCCTCAACCTGGCTTCCAAGTAACTGTGCTTACAGTTGCCCATGAAAACTTTAATGACCTTATTTGCCAGGCAGTTGGGTAGTTACCTTTTAAAGGAGTGCAGCACCATCCAAAGCTTTGCACTCAAACTTTATAGGCAAAAATATCCGCAATATTACAGGCAAAGCAAAAAAAAATATTGAGAAGTTTTACATCTTCAAAGCACTTTTCAAATATATTAACTGACCCTCTCGGTACAATTACCACTATATAAACTAATGCTCACCGTACAATACTATCTCAGGGCTACAGATGGGCAGACAAGGCATGGAGTACATAGCTTGTTGTGGGTCCCAAGGAAATTGAGTGCAAGACCCAAGAATATATTCCACAATTCCTGGCTTCTAGTCCCCTATTCTAGCCACTAATATTTCCTCCTAAAAAGAGGGATTCACTTGAGCTACATGCTCAATAGACATGACAGCAATGGTTAATGTCTACTTCTGTGTATTTTTCTCCCTTGTCATACATTTCTCTCAGCATTAGGATGGACTCATTGTCCTTCAGAGGCCTTACTAGATGGATGGCATTCTTGGGAACAGTTCCTTCTGTCTCACCTAATGTGAGTACCTGATTGCTGTTAGTCATTAACATGTGTCCTAGACAGATGTTGGTATGCCCTGAGTTATATATAACCTCCCTGAAATGTCACCTTCTCACAAGAGGATTATTTTGATCTATATAGGAAACAACTCCACTGTTTTCTATTTAAGGTGCCCTACGAGACTTCCTGCCGCTACAGAATAAGAGGCATGCTCATATTTACAACTCTGCCATAAAAGTGTATACTACTTTACATAAGATCTTACATCAACCACCACATTGGCTTCAGTGTTTGTTATAAAGTATTAGAAAAGGTTGAGATACTGCTGTTTCTTCTTACTCTTAGACTAGGAAAGAAACAGGTTATTTAAGCTACCACAGAAAGAAAGCCAGCATGTACCAATAGTTCTCAAAGTGGGAAGTACTCTGGGCTAGACTGTAATTCCATTTTTGCAGGCTTCAGTGAGATTATCTCAAATTGGAATTCTGCAAACAGAAAGCAGAATAAATATGTAGCAGATGACAGTGTAAAGAAGACAAACACTGACAAAAGGAAATGCTGTTTATTTTGTGTGCTGTGAAAGTCGCTGTCCTACTGGAGTGTCCAGCTTTGATGATGGATCGACATGGTCTCTGGGATTAATCACACAATAAAACATGAGCTTCTAACCTCAAGCCTTCCTTTGAATTGAAAGTACCAGATTCTCATCTTAGAAACATCAATGCAACCTTATTGACTTGTACGGAATTGCAATGTTATAAGCTCATAAACAGTAGACCATGGGCCAAATTGTTCTACTTTTGGTCCTTATTTCCTTTTATAAAGGAGACCAAAGGACTTGTGTTCAGTGAAATCAAGGGTTGGCATTAACCTGACTCCCATCCACACACAAAGATCCCTGTCTTGAGTATTATGCTTTGAAGTCATACTAGTTGGCTTAGAAGGTGATATAGGTTGAAGCTTAGTGACTGCTGCTGCTTAAGTTACTGCACACTAGGTAGATGCAGCTGGAATCCATAATGTTCCTCTAGTATCTTACCACAACTATCCCTGCTCCTTGGTTCCAACCCAGAAGCTAACTCCAGCCAGCAGAGTCTGCTTGGACATTCAGCCCCATTAACAAGTGATTTTCTATAGCTGTAACATTTGTATAGCACTCTTATTGCACTTGCTTAGATCAGATGGTGTCCAGGAGAGCATCCTCCTAGCATGAATTTGACACCAAAGTTCTTGCATACCTATGGTGTAAGGTGAGCCATATATGATTTTGTGGGGACCAGAATCAGCAGTCCAAAGTGCCATGGAGCTATCATACTGGAGATAGCAGAGCAGGGGGATTTGCTTAACTCAATGCTAGGAGATGAAAATCCTTGGAGAACCTGTGCTGTCAGATGAAGGACCACAGCTCCTGGGCCCATAACTTCACTAAAATGTTAGGAGCAAGACTAGGTGCTCAGCAGTACCTCCAAACATGGAGCCTTTGTACCCTCTTGACAATTCAATGGCCCAAGACAACCAAGTACTAAGAATTTGGAGAAAGAAGGAGTCAGGACTTGTGTGGACATTGGTCACAGCAGCCTCAGCTGAGGTGGAGCAGGTGCTCGCCATTCTTGGCATATCCAATCTGAGCATGCTAAGGAGTCTCTGACCTGTTTCGGACAGAGGTGGAGGAGTTAGGGGAAGGATCAAGGAGAACATTGTAGAAGAACGAACATTGTCTCAGCTGGGTAGTCACAGAATCATAGAATAGTAGAACTGGAATGAATGTCAAGAAGTCATCGAGTCCAGTCTCCTGCACTCACAGAAGGCACCACCTATATCAACCCTGACAGATGTTTGTTTCACCTGCTCTTAAATATCTCCTATCATGGGGATTCCACAACCTCTCTAGACAATTTACTCCAGTGCTTAACCACCCTGATAATTAGAAAGTGCTTCCTAATGTCCATCCTAAACCTTCCTTGCTGCAATTTAAGCCCATTATTTTTTGTCCTATCATCAGAGGTTAAGAATTTTCTCCCCTCCCCCTTGTAATACAGTGACTCGCTAATGTTGGCATGGTTAGTCCATCTTTGCTGGTTTAGGACACTCTGTTACTGTAGTGAGGCATGTTGCTGCTGGAAAGTGGGCTTCCCACCCCCCTGGGAATGCAAGGTGTACCTTCACTTGAAGGCTGGAGAAGTGCCATCTCCCACCTAACTCTTCTCCCTCCTTTTGTGGTCAATGAAGGCTTAAAGAATAATGAACTAATCCCCTTTCTAGTTTGCATGAAAATGTTCATTTGGAGGGGTCAGATATGGGTACAAGCATCATTGTTGGCACCAGCCCAGTTCAGGAAGCCAATTTACTCAAAGCTGCTATTACCTTAGGGACAGTGCCAGCCTTAACCACTCATAGGTGAACCAACACTATAACTTTATTTACAAACCTCCATCACCACAGCTCCAATGCTGCTTTCTGATGCCAAACTGGTTAGCCACTGACCTTCAGCATTTTGGGATTGCCAGCTTTCAGGTGGCAAGAGTAACCCACTTCTGGATTGCCATGGGCTGTCTCTACTGCCTATCTTTGCATGGGGGCTGGCACAAACTCTCAGCACAGGTCCAGGAAGGTAACCTTACTCATGCAGAAGTTCTGGGTCACTGCTTGTCATCCCAGATCTGCACACTAATGTAGTCCCAACACTCTGTACCTGTGATCCTGCTCCAGGACCACCAGTCATCACAGGAGGATTCCTCAGCTAGAAAAATCTGGATGAGTTTCTCTGCTCTTCCATCAGGGCTGTAGGCAGCCTGCCTGATTTCCTTAGCAAATCATATTACTGCCTTCTGACAGCAGCCAGACACTGTGAAAGCTCTCCCACCACATCTCATGCTCTGTATAATGACTCCTGCTACTGAAGTAAGCATTCGATGAATGTGTGTTAAGTGTCCTGAGTGGGTTGCATGCCTTCCAACTGGAACACAGGCCATGAACACAACACCAGAAGTGGTATGCTGTAATGAGTTGCCAGACTAACCCACTTCTGCCCATGTGTGACAACAAGAGACAATTTTTATTGCAATATTTTGCAAAACATTTTGAAGAGTGATTCATACTAGTGCAGTGCTGGGAACCCATGGATAACACCTCACAGGGTTCAGCACAGTGCCACTGTGCACAGTACCTTGAATATGACTTGAATTACCTTCTGTGGTGTGGACGCTCACTTTAGCTAAGTTTACCTGAGTTTCTTCACTCTAGTAAATGACAGTGAGGACTCACAACCTAAAGAGACAAAATTACCTGCAAGAATGTGAGACTTCAAGAGATAAGAACCTCCTACACCACCTGTTAAACACAAAAGACAGGAATGTGGAATTGAAGCTCAAAATCCCACTTCCCCACCTCACTTCATGTCACCATACAGTTAACACTGAAAAGCAAGAGGACCTCAAGTGATCAGTTTAAGAATTTTTAGGTACTCACTTCTCTAGCTGTCTGCTACAATCCTTTGCCCAGGTCACTGCCCTCAGTGCCTGGATGAGTCAAAAAAGTCAGACTGCCATACCAAAATTTTGAAGAAGATCATATGGTTTCACACCTCGTACAAGAGCTAAAGGTATGCACAGCTGAACAACTCACTCTCCAATCACCTTTCTTCATGATCTGTCCTGTCAAACAACGGAGCCAAGGTAGTGCAAGCATTCAAGATGAGGGCACTTGTGCCCATACCATACTTTCCCCAGACTCTTGACCTAGTTTGATGTGATTTTCCCATGTGAGGATAAGACAACATTCAATGTTGTGGTCTCGCCCACAGAAATATAGCAAATGTCAGACTGCCCAGTCATGCAAAAGAGGGATTTGTTGTTACACTTCATAAAACAAGAAGTTCTCACCCCTCTCTCCATTCCCGCAGTGTAAGTGCAAGTCCGTGAGGAGTTAATTGACTCCTGTGGGCTGCTGAAGAGGTATCATCAGTGGTCCCAATTACCAGCATAGAGCATTGCAAAGCTGTGGTCACTCTTCCACTGTGTAGGCTACATTGGTCACCAGTCCTGCCTGGCAGGTTGAACTTGCATCCACCATGAGGTGGAGAGGATTTACCCATAGAAAATATTTGTACAGATCTGACAAACAGGTAAAAAAATCTCCAAAATATGACATGAGTTTACAATTCTCAGGGGAAGTATTTGCTCCAGTCTGTTGCACAGTGTGTGCTGGAAGAAAGAGGCTATAGTTGTCAGATGAATTTAGTATTCCAGGTAACACTGGCTCAATAAAATCTTTCAAATCCTTTATTCAATCATTTTTGCTATATTTTGAATACCTGATTCAATCATTTTTTTTAATATTCAGTGAACTTACAGAACAGAAGAAATACATTCCAGCCACACCCTATTATCACTTAAGTATCAGGAAGTATAAAGCTATGCTATTATAATAGTGTACAATATTCAGCCATTTCCCTTGCATAAAGGAAGTTCCCAGGTAGATGGTTAAGGCAATTTTCTGGTTTCTTGTTACTCCTGCAAAATGCCTGGGGTAGGGACAGATTCTCCATTTAAAGATTAGACCACTATCTTTTGTGTAGCTAGCATTCAGACTTTAATAATAACCTTTAGAAACACATTAAGAAAATGTATTGACTCATTCTAACTACAAGGCATGAGAGTCAGGAATAACTCTGTCCTAAAATAGTTTTAGGGGGAACACAGGGATTTATATTTTCTATTGTATTTCAGGTTGAACGTCTCTAGTCCAGCACCCTCAGGACCTGACCGGTACCATCTAAGAGAATTTGCCAGACCATGGGAGGCCAATATTGTTTGGCACATTACCAACACTTACACAGCTTACTGGGCTCTTAGAAGGCATTTAGGCTATGTCTACACGACAGAGGAAAGAAGCCCTTCCGGAAGATCTCTTCTGAAAGAACTTCCTGAGAAAGAATGCATCCACACATAAAAGAGTGATCTGCTCTTTTGAAAGAGAGTGTCCACACAGCCCCACTCTTTTGAAAGAACGGGCCAGGGATCAAAAAAGTCAGGTGCCATGAGACTGCTCTTTTGAAAAATATGGCCTGCAGAGCATCTACACACATTTTCTTTCTAAACAGAAAAAGAAGAAGGCATTCTTCCTGAAATGGGAGTGAAAGAGCGCTTTCCAAAGAAGCTCCATGTTCTTTTGATTTACTTTCCAAAGAACACTGTTTGTGTGTATATGCTCCGTGGGATCTTTGGAAAGAGCCCCCTTCTTTTGAAAAAATTTTCAAAAAAACTTGCTAGTGTAGGCCCAGCCTCAGAGAGAAATTACAGCTAAACAACAGCACAGAACACTGAGAGCCAGGACTGATGGCTGTAAACAAACTCAATGGGACCAAGGGAAACTTGGGCACACCCATGGTAAGCAATCCTCTGGCTAACTAACATCATACCAGGTCTCGGACGCTGCCAAACAAGACAGCGACGACTTAGGTGATTCAACCTTACTTTGTATTTTTTAAAATGAACCTGCCCATACAATTTTTGTACTTACAGTTATATGTTTACATTATTGTTTCCTTTCCTTATACCTACTTAATCTTTCAAAGAAGTCATGATACCGAAATTGTAACAATCTAATCCTTCCCATAATAGCAATTTGATGCCATAAACATAGGACTATGTCATTTGTTCCATCATATCTGCACTGTACTACTTAAATGAACAACCCAGTCATAAAAAGTGTCCAAGTTTTGTACTGTAATTTTGCCTTGTAATCAATTGCAAAAAAGTCAGCATTCTGCAATTACAAAATTTCATCAGGTGTCTAGCTTGTAGTACTAGCAGCCATAGACAGTGACACTGACACATCTGGGGGGCAGGAGCAGATGGCTAATTTAGAGCCCATTTAAGAAAAATCAGGTATTCAATATTAAGCCAAAATATTCTTTGAAGAAAGAAATCCCATTAATCCTAGGTTTGTAGGTATTCCTGAACTTTGACTTTGCTGGGGACTTATTTATCCGTAATGGGGTACACCAGGGATGTATTTAGCCAATGGTTAAAATATGGCCCTCTCTCTTCTCCAAACTGTACATAGCCAGAAACCACTACAAACCAAAATGGAAAAGTTAAATTTCTATTGACAAATTCCCCCTCTCACTGCCAAAAACTGTGCATACTATAGTCTAAACTGCACATATTCAGAGCCAATTGGTCCCGCTATAACATGTCTTGTGATTAAGCATCTGGCTACAGTTCCAGATGTTTACATCACAAGAAGAAATCATGCATGAAAACTAAAATTTAGAAGGGAAAATAATGTTCTAAAAATATTCCAATGCAGATGGAGAGATCAGATACAGAAGGAAACTAAATTTAAAGGGGAAGACCGTATAGGCTTTCATAGATTTCAGTCTTACTTAGAGGGCACACTAGAGGGCACTGATATTTAAAAATAGAGCACAGAATTATTAAGTCACCCATAGAGGAAAGTCATGCATTGGAGAGAAGCATTCTTCTTTTCTGGAATCTGAAGAGCTCTGTGTAGCATGAAAGCTTGTTTCTTTAATCAATAGAAGTGGGTCCAGTAAAAGATATTACCTCACCCACCTGGTCTTTCTGGAATCTTCAAGAACAAATTGTGAAATGTGTGCCTGTTAAACGTAATATGTAAGTTATGATCCTGTTTATACTCATGTTGATATCTGACTCTACCTATCTTTTTCCTTATGCAAGTCAATTGCTAAGATTCATGAATAAAGCTGGTTAAAATATTTGACAAAAAGCGACTTTCATTCCAATCAAGAACAAGAACTAAATAAATTCAAGATACTTGGGTTTTGTCAGCCAAAGTTTATTTCGTGAAACTTGATTTTTTTTACAAAGAATAGCTTTTGAAAACTGAAAATATTTCAAATTTTGATTCAGTTTTTCATTTAAAAAGGGAAATTTCTCAGAAGCTTCTAGAAAAACTGTTTGCTTTTCAAATTGCCCAATGACACATATTGGTATTTTTGACGCACTCTATCTATGAGTGAGATTTGCAGAACTACCTAAGTGATTTAAGTAGCACAACTTAATAAGATTTATGCTCCTAAGCCACTAAAAGAAAATCCAACCTCATATGAGATTGGGCACATAACAGCAGTATTACCACTGAGTTTCTATACTACCCTGCTGCCACAATGGCAGAGGATTACTTACGAAATCACAAATGGGGAACATAATGTGACTAATTACAAAATGAACTTTCTCAGGTCAAATACTCTGTAAGTCACAGTAAGCTTGGTCTATATCACAAAGATCTTGAAGCTAGTTTTTCGCATGTCGGGCATATACATCAGTGTGGTAGGCATCTTTCAGTCTGCATAGACTATGGATCACGCCCTTTATAGTTTCAATTGAGGGCTTCATTTACAGCGTCTACTGTGACTATGAAGACCCACATGAGAGTGACAGTCCTTGCTGCATCTCTTGCAGATATGGTGGGTGTCTGGCAAGTACTTATTGTGCTTTCTGTGCGCTCGCTTCTCCTCTGCTAGCTGTCTGATCCTCATCTTGCCCTTCTGAAGGCCCTTGTGTAACCCCTGCCTCCATGTGCTGCGGTCGTCTGCTAGTTCTTCCCAGTTGTCCAGCTCAATATCTATCTGACGTATCTCTTGCAGACATCTTTGTAGCGCAACTGGGGGCGTCTGGGAGGTCTTTTGCCAGAGGCTAGCTCACCATACAGGATGTCTTTTGGAATCCTTCCATCATTCATTCTGTGGACGTGGCCAAGCCAGCGGAGCTGATGCTGCCTGAGAAGGGTGTGCATGGTTGGGATTCCAGCTTGCTCAAGGACGGCGGTGTTGGTCACTCTGTCCTTCCATGATATTCCAAGGATGCGCCTGAGGCAGCGCAAGTGGAAGACGTTCAGCCTCTTTTCCTGACGGGCATATAGGGTCCAAGTCTCGCTGCCATAAAGGAGGGTGCTGAGGATGCAGGCTCTGTAGACTTGCATTTTGGTGTGAGTGTACAGCTTGTTGTTATTCCACACTCTCTTGCTGAGTCTGGACAGAGTTGTGGCCGCTTTTCCCATCCTCCTATTTAGCTCAACATCAGTGTGCGGGGAGGCATACTAGCAGTGCCCGTGTGCATTGTGCCCATTTTCAGGTGAGCACTATTAATCTTTTGCCTTCATGAGCAATGCAACACAACACCTGAAAATGTCTGAGGAGGGGGAAAAAAACAAACAGAAAAATGGAAGATCATGAGATAAATGCGTGGAAAGATTTACACCTTTCAAATATAAGCCTGCAAAGAGAAATCTCTCATTGACATTCCTAAAAGTGACTACCTGCTAATCCCGAGAAATCATTTAGCACTCAGGATAACAGTGCCACTGAATGATGGAGTTTGCTGGCAGAAATGTTGAGAGACTGACATCGATCAAAGTTAAGTGTGGTGCCTTTGCTGATGTACCTTGGAGTGCTGCCAATGCCTCTCTCAGATGCCCCTGATGAGGAGGCTATAGGTAACTCTGGTGAGGACTGATGTGAGCCCTGCCAATGCGCAGCTTCTGATAGAAGGCTTGGTGTCTTCTGCTGTGGAACAACTCATTGTATTATTTTCTTCATTATTTGGCTTTACCAAATGTGCGAAAAAGACCGGACTCAAAAAAATTGTCACCTAATCCTTAGGAAAAAATGTTTTCTCTCCCATACCTGCTCTCTGATACTAATAT
The DNA here is from genome assembly GCF_033958435.1 of Carettochelys insculpta. Classification (NCBI taxonomy): domain Eukaryota; kingdom Metazoa; phylum Chordata; order Testudines; family Carettochelyidae; genus Carettochelys; species Carettochelys insculpta. The sequence continues at coordinate 22,313,597 of NC_134141.1, read as the reverse complement.
GTACTGTCTTCTAAAGCAGGGGGTCAGCAACCTTTCCAAGGCAGAGTGCCAAAATGTGACCTTTGGACCAGTATGTATGGTCTGAGTGCTGGTGATACTTTTTGAAGTCATCAATCATCCTACTTACAGTGGCTTCATTAATAAACCAATTAAGATGCAGAGCTTTACTGTTTACATGGTGGTTGGCAGCATTAGCTGGTCTTTTGTTAATCCATTGATGGCATGTCTTTCAGCAAGTTCCCAGCTATTTGGAGAGACGGAGGAAGAGCTGAGCTCCTGCCTCGTGTGCAGATGAAAATCAGCTTGCATGCCACCCTTAGCACCCCTGCTGGGGGTTGCTGACCCCTGTTCTAAAGCCTGAGGGAACAGATTACCATTGCATTGTCCCCTCAAGAAAAATTAGTGAGCTACTGTAACAAAGGGGGGAGGGAAAGGAAGTCTTCTGAAATCCTGCCACCAATCAGCTCCCAGAGTATCTTTATTTCTAGGGCTTAATTTGATCACAACAGTTGCATTATCACTTCAGGAGAGAAGCCAGCTCTCGTACCCAAATGTGGGACATTTTGAACTTTTCAGATTAACACCAGCCCTGTTATTGCAAGCTGAAGCCTGTATCTTGTGTGGCAGTTCCACTAAATTGCAAGTACCATCCTTGGTGAGATATGGTTAGTAGCAGCTCATTTCCTTGTTCTTATTTCACGTGCTATTGTTTGATGGCAAATAAAAAGAAGGGCTTGAGACAGGAGGAAGGTGCTGGAACTGCATCATAGCTAACACTACAGAAATGAAAAAAACATAGATGTGACTACAATATTGTATGTACACATTTATGTGCAAGACTGTATGCATCTGCTAGATTGACCTAAAATTCTACAGCAAGACCCGCACATTTTGCAAGCTAGAGGTTCTCTAGAGGTTTTAGGAAATTTAAAAAACTGATGACTTTACTAAATATGAAAAATACAATCCCTGAAGTGTGCCCTCTGCTAATTAATATGACAATAAATTCATTTTATGTTGCTGAGCTGATCTTTTAATTTCCAGCATTGCAGAATAGCGTGTTGAAATTGTATAACTGCATTATAGAATTTGTCAGGGACATGTTGAATTTTCTTGATCAGTGCAAAAGCCAGCAGGGAAATTGTGTTTCTCTGCAAAACGTGAACAGGATTTGATGGGACAAACAATGAATTCCTCAAGCCATAGGTCTCTCCCCCTGCCTATTTCAGAGGCCTCCTGCAAACAAAGGAATCGTTAGATTTCAAAGTCCCAAGAACCCAGCCCCAACAACACCCTCATAAAAAAAATTAATTACTTGCATGGTAAAATAATCAGAAGAAAAATGTTGAGAGTGAAATTGGCATAATCCATTTTCAAAGCTGATCCCCTATTGAAGATGCAGTTCACAGTTTTCAGAGGTTTTATTTCAGGCTGCCTGCAGGCTCAGTAACCAGAATATTGAACATGTACACAGCACTTTTCATTAGTAGATCTCAAAAAGTTTTACAAAGGAGATAGTATCATTGGCCCCACATTTTAGATAGGAGATGCAGCTTCAATTTTGGCGTGCCTCAGTTCTCCGAGTCCTAGCCTGGCACTCTATCCAATAGGCCATTGTCTTCATTGTATTACTCAGATGAACAGCACTGCTTCAGATTACACTTAACTGAGGTTTTCTTTGCAAGGTTAAAACTTAAGAATTTTTTAAATGGAAGTTTAAATCTAGCTGTACAAGTCTGTAGCAAGAAGTGGAATCTGCAGCAAATGAGTATATTGGGCCTGCTTATGTTTGCTGTCTGGTGCAATTTAGCTGCTGCCACGGCTGAATATATCAAATGGATGACAAGGAAAAATTTTCTGTTTTTCCCATTGTTATCAAACAATGTCACTCTACTTGATTGGAAAGATTTGTCTTTTCTTTTCTTTTTTTCTTCTGTTTTTTTTTTAAATAAAGAATTGAATTGCATGCTCACAAAAGGTGCTGAATTGTCAGCTTTGAAAAGTGCCTGAAGCTGACTTACCCTCAAAATAAATGAAGCATTTACTACAGACTAGTCCTGCCCTACCCTGTCCATGTGTTCTACCACTAAACTGACAGGAGCACCTCAGATCAGGAGAGAATTTGATTTTTGGGTTTTCCCCTAAACACCTGTCCCACCAGACTTAATAAAGAGAAATGGTTAAATAAATAAATAACAATAATCATTTTAGTAGTGGTTAATAATAAAGGCCATAACTTGTAGTCACAACCATAGTGGCAATACCTGAGACACAAGACCCGAAAGGTGATCGTTAAAGCTGGATAACAGGTTTCTGTTATGGATGAAGGAATCCAGAGGAAGTGGGCAGGTCTAAGATGACCAAAATGAATATGTAAAACCATTGGAAGCAGGATTTGAGAGAAGAGGCAGATTTTAGCAATAATGCCAGAACTGTCCCATGGGGAGGGGTTACATGATGAGGGGACTCAACCTTTTCCAAAAAACAATGAGAAGTCATGTGGCACCTTATAGACTAACAGGTTTTTTGGAGCATAAGCTTTGGTGGGCAAAGATGAAGTGGGTCTCCAAATAATCTGTTAATCTATAAGGTGTCACAGGGCTTCTCGTTCTTTTTGCAGATACAAACAAACACAACTACCCCTCTGATACTCAACCTCTCACAAGTGGCACGGTTTGTAAGGACTTTAACCCGGTTACTTGGATTATCTATTTGTATTCTGGCAGTTCAGGGATAGCTCCTCTGTGTTCTGGCATTTAGTGGTGCCATGGAGAAAGGAGGCCCTATATCTCAGAGATTTTTCAGTCTAAAGAAGTAGGTCAGATGAAGTGTGGAGGGGAAAGGAGGTGACGTACAAGCTGGCTGGTCAGTGATGGAGGGGCAAATGTCATGATATAGGGGAAGGGTAATCATGATTAATTTTCTTTTTCTTTTCTAAATACAAATTTAAAAAGTGCAGGCAGGCAGATCACTGAAGAAGAGCAGGACCAAAACAAAAAAAGAAAATTAGGAGGTTAATGATGGATGGAGGGAAGAGCTAGTGCAGTTACTGAAGAGTGCGAAGGGGTTGTAGCCAAGAAGGAGAAAAAGTGTCCGAATCTATTCACAAAAAAGGAGTCTAATGTTGTCACACTGCCTGAAAGTCCCAAAGCTTCTGAATGTTTTTATGCACTGGTCTGTTCTAGGGGCCATAATGGAGAAAGGCAGCTGGTCATTGATCCATTTCTCCCTCTGCTGAAGTGCAGTGCAGCCTTGCAGGGGGGCTGATTCCAGGGTCCCAAAAGAGCAGGACCTGAAACTGAAGCCAGCAACTATGTGAGCCATGCAAAGGATGGAGGGTTCCTTTCACCATTCCACACTGCATCTGTGTAAAGGGCAGCTACAGTCTGGCCTTGTGCTCGGACTGACAAATGTCTGAGATTAGTTCAGGCATCACAACACCAGATTTATGCCGCAAGTTTACATTGGGTTGTTACTTTTCATATTTCTGCCAACATCTGGCCATTTGATTATATAGAAATTCTATATTCTAGTAGGTATAACTGTTCTGTAAGCCATATGCAGCTCTTCCAGTATTGCACAAGATGATTAAATTATTTCATCTGATCTTAATGTTTTCTAGGAGTTGTACAGACAAGCCTCAGCCATGAAAAATGACTGATACAAATCATTACTCATGGAACACTTTGCGTATTACCATTGCTTTTTCGTAACTCATACATGTAAGACCATGCTGCATTCCTAATACATGATTCTCACTTCATACGCTAAAACCAGAGTATAAGCAACTAGAGATGAGCTCAAGTTACAAGACCCACCTGAAACAAATTTCAAGCAACTTAAAGTAGAGCAGCATTTGGATCTGAAGTTCTGGGTCAGCCCTGTAGATAGCAGAACTCCAAAGTGTAGGGAGCTGGTTAAGGTCAATTTGCATCTGACAAATAAGGTATGCTATCCCCATGCTGACTACTTTTACTTTCATAAGGTTACAGAATTGTAATAGACCATTTGGCTGGACAGAACTGACATACACCTACCGCTTCCTAAAAGTTGTGTTTTTCCTAGAGAAGCTTGATAAGAAACATTTTACAGTAAACTCTTTCATATCCGGCATTCTATTATCTGGAATGCTTCATTAACTGGCATTTTAACCACAAGTATATTTTAGTTATGTTTTCCGTAAGTACAGTATAGTAAAAGTAAACACAAATACATACATTACAGATTGCACCTCCAAGAAATCACCCTCTGGTCTAGCAACATACCTCATCCAGAAGGACAAGGGATGCTCCTGAACCAGAGGGCCAGGACAGAAGGGCAAGCTAAGCTGGCCTCCCAGCAGTCCCACAAGAGACAGTGGGTTCAAGGCCAGAGGCAGCTTCCCTGGCAGCCCCATGGGGTGACACAGATGGGGAGCCAGCATCCCCTGGCAGCCCTGCAATGCCAGGGCTGGAGCTGGGGTCAGGGACACAGCATCCCACAACTACCTCACATGGGGGGTTGTGGAGCTAGTGCTGGGGTTGGGGCTAGGCAGCCCACAGCCCCACACACAGACCTGGAGCCTGAGCCAGGGACCCAGGGTCCCCTGGCTGCCCTGTGTGGAGCTCTATGCCAGGGAAGAGATCCCATTGCTCAAGTGAGCTCCAGCAGGGGCAGCCAGAGACCAGGGAGCATTAACCACCACGGTCCAGAAAAATCCCTTGTTCAGGACTACTATATAAGTTTACAGTGTATAAGTATAAATTTATAGTGTCCAGTGCAACTGTTGTTGGTAAATAAAGTACTCTGCATACATTTTTGTTTGTTTCTTAATATCTAATCTTGTTTTCCTTCCGTGTTATGCATTGCTCAGTAGACCTCTGTATTAGGCAGAATATTTGAATATCTGCCAACCTCTCAATCCAGGGTTGCAAGATATGAGTTTATTGTATAACAGGCTTTGATGCAAACGGTTAGAGCTGACACCTCTGGTGCACTGAAGCACAGTTGCAAAGCAAATTTAACCTGAATTAAATGTAAGAATATCCTGAAAACACAACAGAAAAGAAATGAAACAAAGCCAAATTTCCCCTTTTGTTACATAACCACCCTCCCACATTAAAGATCTATCAAGAAACAGAATCATTTTCTTTACTCCCGCTACTGAAAAGAATTCAAGTTTCATTCAACAGATTCAAAATGCGAAGTCTATAACCTTGCCTTCAGCTAGAAGGCCTTGTATGCCCAGGAAAGAGCATCTATGTTTTTTTAAAAGGTGGGGGTTTGGATGGGGATCCTCCCAGCCTTTTTGCCATTCAAGGAGACATTTTATTCCCACATAGAGTTTCTTCATATCTTTAGACTATAACAGTGCATACTGAGACTGCACAAGTTATAGGAGGTAAATAAACTATACCTGTCCATTAATACAGGTTGTTATTTCAATAGTTTTAATATCTAGCAACAAGAACAAAATATTTTGTACATCTATAGCATCCTCTATTTGCTGATGTCAAATTGCTTTACATACATCAAACTAAGCCTCGCAAGTCTCCGGGGGAGATGGGGATGGTGGATTCTGTAAAAAGAGGGCTAGCCTTAAACCTATGCCACTTTTCTCACCAGAGTTAGGGTGTGCCATGTTGCCACCCACTACAGATCAGAACACTGCTCCAGAAGAGTTCAAGATGGTAAATAGGAAGGATTCACCCTCTGCTCCAGGTCATTAAGTGACACTGCTGTCTGAGGCTGCAAAGAGATTCCAGAAGGAAGAACCACTCCCCTCCACAATGAAAAAAAATTGCAATCTAGATATTTATATGGTCATTGTGATGTCTATCATACCTGAGCAACAAAGCAGGGGACAGATGGTTCTGGCTGCTTTAAGTCTCCAAGGCAGCTCTTGGAAGAGGAAGTTAAGACAGGTACATGTAGTGGTTATCATAGTTTGAAATAGGAGTGGGTGCTCTGAACCGCAAGGAAGGAGGTGAATCGTTGCTCCTCAAAGAGTGAGGAAAAGGAGCTGTCCTTTCACTCTTGGCAGAGGACAAGGGAGTGTTTTCCTTACATCAGTCCCCAGGGCTGTTCCTTCAGTTCAGCTGCACTCCCTGCAGGACACCAATGAGTCACTCCTGAGTAATACTTGAGCAAGTAGAGAATCAGGCCAACTGTTTTGTGTTCCTCAAACAGATGTGCCGTGCACTCAGTTGAATGCACAAAAACAAAATGAATTTGCTGCTCACCTCCCCACTTCACTTCAACCCTGTCCGTGCCACCTGGGCAGGGGAAGACCACCAGCACTATCTCTGTAAGCAAGAGTCACAGATAGACTGGACTTTGCACTGAATTCCTTTGCTCAAAAAAGGTTCTTCTTGGCTCTTCAAATGATATGTCACACACAACATGGGAGATCTGTGAAGGCTGCATTGTTACGTACTTACAACATCGTGTCAAAGAGAGATAGTTTTCTGGGATTCCAGGAGAGAATCCCCAGAAGATACATTCTCCTCAAGCCCTGCTGGAGCTGGTTGCAGCCGAACTAGATCGAAGGATGTGCCCTTGGAAGCCATAATTCCTGGTCACTGATGCCATGTATTCAAACACCTCAGACAGGGAACAAGAGATGAATAACTAAAAACAATTCTCTCTTCCAACTCCACCAGGAGTCACTGAAGAATGCGTTCCAACCACCGTGGTAAAAGGAACTGGACTCAGTCTGAGAGCCACTGTAGAGAATCCCAGTAGTATGTGGACACTTGCACTCAGGAGATAAACTGGGTCTGCTGTCTCTAGTCTGTTATTATGCCTGGAAAAGCCACCAAGCTGCAAGATCCCTTTAAAATTCAAATGCCAGCTTCAGACTATATACCATAAAACCTCCTTATTTCTCATAGCTACATGGGGAAGATGGAGATGTTCTTTGCATATTGGGGGTCAAGTGATTAGCTGGCCCTCTCGTGATCTTCCTTGATTGACTGAAGTGGATTGTTCCTGGCCTCCACAGAGACCTGTAAACTATGGCTGAAGAATAATGTCTGGCAACTTTAAGGACACTGAGTGGCTAGAAATATTATCTTCTCAGGCAAGTGTTCCTCCTGGATTCAGTTCCTTGTGCTCTGCAGCAGCTAGCCTTCATGAAGTAAAAAAAGGCAGGCTCATTCATTATACATTGTCCTACGTCTGTAGCCTGCCCCCACATAGTGCTGGACCATTTGTTCCTTCCCTAACCAAAGTGTTGATAACTTAGGAGGGAGGAGCAGTTGTATCACAAGGTTTGAGGGGCTAGAGGGCTTGAAAAAACTACGTGTTCTGGCCAGCTCAAGTGAGTTGTGTTTCCTCGTGACTTCTTTCCTTCCAACCCATCTCACCTAAAGTGAGGGAGGGTAGGATGTAGAGAAGGCACATACCTTGTTCCAGTATTTTTCACCTTTCTCTTAGTTAATTAAATGCACCTCTTTCTGGCTGCTCTGCTGCATCAGCAGCTGTGCTTATGTGGCTGCAGGCATTCAGAATGGAGGGCAGTGTATTTATAGACTCAGTCCCTCCCACAGGAATAGTTATGCCACTTAGGGGTTGGCACTGTGCCTTGTTGCAGATAGTCCCGGTCCTGGAGGTAGTCTCTGTTAGGACTAGAGCGTAGAAAAGTTGGAAAGATTCAGGCTGCTTGTCAGGTTTTTGGCTGTCCAAGCTATTTTTCTTTGTTACGCATATATTCATTACTTCCTTGACTGTTGGGGGCAGGGGTCTGTGTAAAATGGGTGTGCTTATCTAGAGATTGATGGCAAAATTGCTCCTCACCCATTAGGCAAATCACAAATCAATACATGACCAAGTACAATTTGAAATAAAAACAATTTCTAAAATCAAATAGCATATACACCTACTCATTTATACTGAAAAGACTGCTAGGAATAAAATAAGACACCCTCTTCAGAATGGCAATGAAAACTATTTTAGTTTACTGAATGTGTAAACACAAAATAGAGACAAAAATAAATTTGCATTTTCTCCCCCAAAATAATTCAAATAATCTAACTTTTTCACTTCTTTAGTTTTAATAGAAATATCATTATATTTTTTCCCTCAAATGACTAAAAGTGGAGTTCCAGAGAGGTATGCAAATAGGACATCACATTTGGAAATACAAATACAACCAACACCCCAAAGGGGAAGTGAATTAGGCAATTTGGTTTGCACTGGCTCTGACAGCCTTATGACACATGCAAGGGAGATCTTCCATGGAGATTCACTTTCCCAGTTTAAAAAATAATCTGATTGCCACGTTTCCTTTTACCTCATAGATACTCAAGACATTGTGTATTCTTTTTCATCTTTCATTAAATGTATCTGTTTTCTAGGATCAGGATGTAATTCCTTGGACATTTGAAGACAATTCTAATTTCCTATTAAAATAATCCACATACATAGAGTGTTGTGGTACTTGGTGTCTTTCATACATGCCTTTCCTACAATCTATTCCAAGCACATAGGTATACTTGACTAAACCCATTTAAGTAGTGATCACTCACATGACATTCAAACCAGAGGGCTGTCTCTAACAAACTCTTACTCACGTGATTTGTCTTGACTTAGATATCTTTCTTACATTAACACCGCTACCCACATTAGCAAAGATCAGCAGATTCAGGTCTCTAGTTTGAACTTACTGTTTTACACGTGAATAATCTGATTTATATCCCTCTGTTTCACTGGCACTGTTGTCCTCATTCTTTTGGCCAAAGAGAGAATTATTTCAAAAAAGACTGTTGCTTCTCATGAATGATATCTGTCAATGGTCTACAGATGGCTTGCCAGATCTGAAGTTTCACTGAGAGTGAATCTACACTAGGAACTAATTTTGACTACATCCAAGTAGCCAGCAAAGAGTCTACACACATTAGCTGCGTCTACACGTGCACGCTACCTCGAAGTAGCGGCACCAACTTCGAAATAGCGCCCGTCGCGTCTACACGCGTCGGGCACTATTTCGAAGTTAACTTCGACGTTAGGCGGTGAGACGTCGAAGTTGCTAACCTCATGAGGAGATAGGAATAGCGCCCTACTTCGACGTTCAACGTCGAAGTAGGGACTGTGTAGACGATCCGCGTCCCGCAACGTCGAAATTGCTGGGTCCTCCATGGCGGCCATCAGCTGGGGGGTTGAGAGATGCTCTCTCTCCAGCCCCTGCGGGGCTCTATGGTCACCGTGGGCAGCAGCCCTTAGCCCAGGGCTTCTGGCTGCTTCTGCGGCAGCTGGGGATCTATGCTGCAGGCACAGGGTCTGCAACCAGTTGTCAGCTGTGTGGATCTTGTGTTGTTTAGTGCAACTGTGTCTGGGAGGGGCCCTTTAAGGGAGCGGCTTGCTGTTGAGTCCGCCCTGTGACCTTGTCTGCAGCTGTGCCTGGCATCCCTATTTCGATGTGTGCTACTTTGACGTGTAGACGTTCCCTCGCTGCGCCTATTTCGATGTTGGGCTGAGCAACGTCGAAGCTGAACATCGACGTTGCTGGCCCTGGAGGACGTGTAGACGTTATTCATCGAAATAGACTATTTCGATGTCGCAACATCGAAATAAGCTATTTCGATGTTGGCTGCACGTGTAGACGTAGCCATTATCTGTTACTTTGAAGTTAACTTCGAAGTAGGGAGCCCAGCTGCGAAGACCTTACTCCATTCCCAGAAACAGAGTAGTGCCCTGCTTTGAAGTTAACTTCGCAGTAGGGTGTGTGCAGATGCTCTACTTCGAAGTTGCTTAGTTCGAAGTGGTACTTAAAAGTAAGCAACTTGGAAGTTACTTTTGTGGTGTAGACACAGCCTGAGAGATTTATTTCCATGAGACTAGAGTAAAACTCAACGCAACCCTAATGGGCTGTCATTCTAAATTTGTGTCTTCTTCAGTCACCATGTGGGGAAGAGATTGACTCAATGCTACCCATCCAACTAAACTGAAAAAATTTAAGTTCCCTTTCCACAGAAAGAGAAAAAATGCATTTATTTTGAACATCAGTAAAAATCCATATTCAGTGCTAAACCCATGCTGGCATTGGTCTGACAGAACCAAAGTACCTATGTCTTCTATAATGCAATATAACCTATTAGGAGAAAATCTCAATGATCAGTTAATAGATGATATTGTCAACTAAATATTTACTGCATTAAAATACATAGACATACTGGTGATACTGTACCACCCTGATAAATTGTCAAGTTACACTTACATCAGGCACCTTAAGATTGTTCCACCTGCATTCTGCCAGCTAATCCAACTCTGTCAGGCCTATTTATAATACACAAAGCCTCTAAGCAGCTTTCAAAAGTCTCTTTTTCAAGCCTGGAAGATTCTAAGATGCCAGATCTTAAAATGATGACTTTGATTTATAGGAAGCTATTTTCAATAATTTGTACAGGCTGTTAGAATGTATAAGGGCTCATTTTTCTTTCTATTTGAGGTACGGTTGGATTTGTGCTATTAAGACTTGGCTTTCCGGGCATACGGCTACAAAAAATAGTGTCAGTAAAATTTGAAAAACTAATGAAATTCCACAGTAGTATCTGTAAAATGTTGCTTATACAAAATATTGGGGAGAGATAGATGAACTCCTGAAGAAATGCTAATAGAGAAGTAAGTAAGATAAAAAGAGAGAAAGAAAGGAGCCCACCCAGGAAAGCAGATGGTTGACAGATTACAGGGTAGAAAGGCCTGTTCAGTAATGTAAAAGGCTGCAGAATGTGAGCAGAGAAGTGTCTAACTTGGCCATGAGTTGGTCATTATTGATTTTGGTAAGAGCTATGTCACTGGAATGTAGATGATGAAATTCAAACTACAAGGGGTCAACGAGGGGAGGGAAGGAACTCGGGGAACAGGAGCTGACCATTGCCTCTTGAAGCCTAGAAATAAAGGAGAGGGGGTGAAAGGGCAGTAGAGAGAGAGGCAAGTGGGGATGAAGGTGCATTTTTTTATTCTCTGCTACAAATATTACCGAGGGAAAGGAAATTGAGGAAGGAGGCTGAGGACAAGGAGATGCATGAGAAAGGAAGAGAAGGGTTGGAGAGAAACGACAGGTCTTAAGGTGAGTTGAGGAGAGGAGAAAGCCACAATGGTGTGAAGGAGGAGACAATTCAAGGTGAAGGAGCTTGGGGGAGGGTTCCTGACAGTTATTATTGATTTTTTTCCATGAAAAATATCACATTTTTTGGCAGACTATGTTGAGATGGGGGATAAGCAGAAAATAGTAGGATTCAGGGCAAATCAACAGTAGTGAAGAACTGCTGGCGATAAAGGGCTACTGAAAGAAGAAGGTAGATCTGTTGAACGAGGGAAGGAGCAGATTTATAAAAGAAGAAAATCTTCTGAGGATTGAAACATGAAGGTGCACTCAGAAGAGGAGCTGGACAACCTGATTAACAAGACAAGGTTAGTCTCAGTATCTATCGTCACAAAACAAAAAAAGCAGTTCTGTAGCACCTTAAAGACTTAATGGTAGTATTTATTAGGTGATGAGCTTTCATGTGAAAGACCCACTTCTTCAGATCTGGAGAATAACTGATAACAGAGAAAAAGAACTGGGAGAGAAAAAATACTGATAGAAAAGGAAAAAAGGATAGGGGAAAAAACCTGAAGAATCAGATAGATGGGGGGAAGGAAGTGGAGGGAGAGAAAAAAACTACAACAAATTTCTGCAAGTGTCTGTTAAGTAGGATGTCTGCCATCACTGCAAATACCAAAGGTGGGGAAATTGTACTTGTGATGCCTAAGGTAACTGAGATCATTGTTGAGATCCTGGTGAGAGGTATCAAACTTGAAAATAAATTCCAGTTCAGATGCCTCCCTTTGTAATCTGATGTTCAAACCTCTTTGTTTTAAAACACAGACCAATAAACTCTCCATAGTGTGTTCTGCGAAGTTGAAATGCTCTCTTACTGGCCCTCAGCACCTTCCAGACGCTCTCTCTCTCTCTCTCTCTCTCTCACACACACACACACAAATGCACGTGCACCCTGTCTGGAACACCTCCTCCCCAGGAAACTCTATGAGCCATGTAGAGCAGGAGCCAGAGCCCTGGACCCCTTAAAATCACTAAACCCCAGGGCAATTGCCCTCCCCCTACCATTGGTGGATATGACTGGGATCAAAACAGTTGATAAGGGACAGCAAATGAGAGATTCTAGAGTTACAAGTACAGTGGGGAAGCTGGAGTTCCATAAGCCCACAGGGAGGACTGAGGAGAGAGGAATGGGAAGAATCAGGAGTAAACCTCAAGGAAGGAAAAATAGGAAAATGGCAGAGGATGGTCATAGCTTTGCGGAAGTTAGAGAAGCAAGAAGTGTCAGATATAGTGGCCTTCTTGTTACCAGGGAGTTTTCCTCTGATTGTTTGGGCCATTTATGTTCATGCTGTGAAACATACAAGTGAACTTCAGTATTACACATTCCTTCTAAACTACTTTAGAAATAGTGTGAAAACCTTCTGATAATCAAAGGAACGGTTCTTTGCCCACGAAAGCTTATGCTCCAAAATGTGTTACTCTATAAGGTGCCACAGGACTTCTTGTTGTTCTTCCGATAATCAAAGGCTTTTCTCACTATAAACCAGACAAATTACAGAATGTTTTTGGCATTATGATCTGTTTATAAACTCAAAAAATGTATAGATTACATAAAGAAGCTGTTTAAATATATAATAATGTGTTTCCTTTGCAACACTGCAGTTAGGAAAGCACAAAAATATTTGATGAAGCCTGCAAGATATCTATCATCATTGCTTGTTGACTTCATGTATTATATACTCATCCAGAAAAAGGAACTGTACAATACTTGAAAGTGAAGGTCATTGCAAAGGCTTTGATACTCCACACCTCTTAGCTCTGAAAGACGAGCAGGATTTTCAGAGCAAGGTTAAAAGACAGGCATTGCTGCACAGGATATTACAGGTTTGCTTTTTATGTACATGAAACTATGAGTTTAATTAAAAATTACAACAACATAGTTTTGCTATATCAAATACTATTGTTAAGAACATATAATTCAATGTGACAAGTAAAGGATTGTGTGTGCTACTGCTCAGCTGTTGAAGCTTATTCTCATTACGTTCTAAAAGAGCAACTGCTATGTAATTAATGCACAAGTAGTTAAACGTGCAGATCCTTTTAGCTGGATTTGTTAGTAAATGTTAGTTACATATTAAGAACTGAATTGTGGCTCTGCCACAGGTCTTGTGGTCTGAGACATACAGTTCCCCTCCATGCTGTGCTCTGGGTCAAACACAAGGGGCACAGAACATTAGTTTGCTGCTGTCTGACACGTGCAGCAAACTATGGAAACCCATTGGCTCATGCCATGCTGCCCCATCTCACTCCAAAGCAGTAGATGGATATTCCTGAATGGTGAAAAATCAGGGTCTACAAGCTTTGTTGCTTCTAATGCTTCTTGTTCCTTTAGAGATTTCTTAAGATTCTAGAGTACCAAGAATGGGCCTTCTGCATGGCTGATGTTCAAAGCAATTGCTACCTCCAAACCATCTGAGGATCCATTAGAAAACAGTATTTAAATGGTACTTTTAGATAAGTTCTCTAACACACTTGGATGAAGGTAGAAGAACTGAAACATTGACACATGCAGTCCACTTCAGCCAAGCAATCACAGAACTATGAACTTATTCACATGGAGGAGTATACTATTCAGTGAAACTGGAGGAGACTTCTGTTTTTCTGTTCAGGGCTATTGAGAGCTGGGACTGAACGTAATAGGGAAAGGATCACAGGATGCTGCTTTATCGACCTACATTTTAAATGCCCAAATTTACCAAGTGAACATTACTGCAATAATATCAAACACCAATTGCTTCTGTAAATGACCAGAATATTTTCCAAGTTGTATTATGCTGTTTCAGTCTTTGCTTGACTTACTTTTTGCAGTAAGTAATTTTCTTTACCTTCTTCCCCACCCTTTGTGCCCCTCCTTCTGTTCTGTACATCTGATTCATCAGTTTTCATTTAATTTTTTTCTTTCTATCTTTCTGTTAAAGTCTCATTGTGCCAGTTTACTTTTATCAGAATTTCCAGATCTGAAGAAGTGGGTCTGTCCAATGAAAGCGCATCACCTAATGAATTATTTTGCAAGTCTTTAAAGTTTAACATGATTGTTTTTGTTTTGCGTAGGTACAGACTAATAAGGCTACCTCTCTGTGACTATTCACTTTGGTGTAGTTTGTTTTCATCTCTTCAACACTGGTGAAGGTAATTTGATGCCAATGGCAGAGCCATGTGTAGAAAGCAGAGCAGATTCATTACTCCATATAATAATACACCACCCTCTCCCCACAGCCTCTCTCCCTCCTCTTTGTGTTCTGACTCACAGATTTAGTGCTTGATTTGCACTGATCCTCCTATGTCACTACTTCAGTCTCATGTTCAGCTTGTCTACCTGAACACTTTAGCTACCATTCAAGTTATGTTTAAAATAAGACCTTGAATTAGTGGTCTTATTGTGACCCTTTTTTTCTTCTTAAAGTTTCTTCATGACAAAGTTCCAGCAAGATGCTAGCCTGAGAACCCCAGGGCTCAGCATAGACAATGATAGGCTAAGTTACTTAAAAGTGCACCTCCAACATTCATCAGTGGCGATCTCCAGGAAGAGGGACACCATGCATTAATAGGGCCTCTCTGTGCAAGCCCCAGGAACTGCCACATATTAGGTCTTGAAATGCTCTGAAGCCTCCAGATCTCTTGGTGTTCAGAGACACCAAAGGAGGCAGAGAGTAGCTTCATGTTTCCTCACTCACTTCAGTCCATCTGTTCTTCAGTTCTCTCCCATGTTCCCCCCCACTCCCCAAGAAAACAAGACATTACACAGTCAGAATTTTTGAAGGACATTTGCAGTTCTATAGGCAACAAGTTAATACTGTAAGATGCAGATGCAGCAACCAGTTTCTAAGTGGACACTTCAGGGCTGCAGCTGCTTGTCTTTGCCCTTTTTTAAGTGCCAAACCCAAAAAAGACAAGCTGGTACAGAAAAACTTTCCTAGAAGATGTTAATTTCTATGGGAAAGAGTAGGAACAAGGCAAAAAAGGTAAATGATTGTTGCAACACCACTATATCACAACTTGACCTTATATTAGCAAGCCTCTGTTATTTCTTTGCTCACTTGCAAGTTCTGGTGTCTTTGTGTTAGACTAGAAGCTCTCTGGGTCAAAGACTATTGTGTGCTCCTGGTTGCCACACTTTTGAACAGCAAGACCAGAGTCTCTGGATTAATGAGACTGGAGATGGCCCACATAGAATTCTCCAGAGCAGTTGTTTGACAGCAAAAAGCTAGCAGGAGCAGTTCCATCATGTCCGATCACAAGAGGAAGAATGGGACAAAAGCAAAACAAGGAGAAGAGGAAGAGTAGTATAATAGTATTTTCACACCCTGAACCTACACAGGTAGAATCCCCAGTTTATGCTGGGACCAGACAGACCTTAGGGAGATTTGGTTGGCTCCTTGAAGCCTCTCTCTGCAAAGAAAAGAGCTCTGACTTAGAGGAGAATCAAGGCTTCTTCAGCCCCAAATAATCCCTAACTTCTATCCTCAGACTGCCAGTGATGGTACAAGTGGTTTTCAGGAAGTAGACAGACTTTGAATATTTCTCATGACAGGACACCAAACATTGAGATGCTACTAGAGTGATCTGTTTGAATCAATAAACTAGAGGGGAATGAATCTATGCCAGTCCTCATACCAAAACCCAAAGTCATCAGGTACATTAAGTTGTGTACTTTCAGCTCCATTGAGAATTATATTGCATGCATTTGTAGAAGAAGGAGAGAGGACATTACGATGGTGATGGACAATGGACACAGTTAAAGGACAAAACCAGAGGTGCAAGCTTGAGGACAATTGTGTGGCCTCAAAGATGCTGACAAGTTGACACTGTAGTCAGCAAAACTGTACAGGAAATCATGAGAACAGACTTTCCTGTGGCATTTCTGTTACTTCCTGCTTCCAGTCAGGCCAGAAATAGCATGGGGACAGGCTTGCTCTCTCTGGGTGTTTCAGCAATTTGGCTTCCAATCTAATCATGGTCCAAACACAGAAGAGTAAAATATGGAAAAAAATAAAACAAAACAAAAACAAACAAAACCGCGAACAGCATTACATTTTAGAACTTCAAAAGGATTCAGCAGAATTCATGTTTTGGGCAAAGTTTTGTGTTTATGTTATCCAGACAGGTTTATCCAGCCCTAATATAAGAAATGTGATCAAATCAAAGTTGTGAGCTGGAACTAACTTCTCAATTTTCGGCCATGCCCACTCCCAGGATTTTGGTTCAACCAGTAAAGAGACAGCTTCAAACTTTGTGGCTGTATTAACTCCCCCTAAGCTGCGGGTGACAAACTGAGTTTTGGTTTTGGAGCCATGTCAATCCAATACATGCACAAATCGAGTAAAAATGCTAGTGTGTTGTAGATTGTGCCAAAACTGAGGAAGGGAACAGTTATGGAAGATGTTGGTGTTATTTCTGTTCTGGTTCCAGGAAATTATGGGTAAAAATGAAATCAGAATAAAACAAGTCAAACAGACTTCAAGTTACCAAACAGAGATGCCTTCACGGGACACATGTGCACATCTGCATTTTCTCTGCTATGTAAAGCAGACTGTAGCGGAATGTAGCTCATCTCTTGCAGATACCCCCTATTGCAGAGATGCCTGCATGCACTCTCTCTGTTTGTGCTCCTTCCAGTGAACCCCAAGTAGGTTTTCTGTGCTGTACGTCTCCAGCTACGTCACACACAGACTTACGAAAACGTATGAGGTGATGAGCTTTTGCAGGGCAAACCCTCTTCTTCAGATCTGGAAATAAGAAGTGGGTCTGCCCCATTAAAGCCCATCACCCAATGTTATTTTGTTAGTCTTTAAAGTGCTACAGGACTGACTTTTTGTTTTTGGAAGATACAGACTAACAAAGCCACTTCTCTGTAACTATTCAGACTGTATGAATGAAACAAAACAGAACCCCTTTTGAAGGACACAGTCCAACAGGGCCTATCATAGCACCCTTGTTAGTTTCCATCAGTATCTCCTCCTGGTCTTAGATCCTTAATCAATCCAACATGGCCAGTCACTGTACCCTGGTTCAAACCAAGGGCACCATTTCAGGAGAGCAGAGTGATGGAGGAGGGGAGGAGGGAAGGCTGCAGCCCTGCATAGCAGGACACTGCTTGCTCGTCTTCCCAGTCCCGATTATCAGGGAGCGAGGGGAATGTACACAGCTTTTGTGAATTACTCTTGTGCCCCATCCCCTCACCAGCTGTGACCGAGAGGTATACATGGCTGCAGGGCCCCCTCTCTTGAAATGGTGCCCTTTGTTCTAAGTATCTTCCAGCCCTTTCTGGGTTCCCTTTCAAATGGCCTCTACTCTTAATTGCAGCACTGCCTCCAAGGCTCTCTTTGGAGATGCTTTGTTCCCTGGCTCCATCTGAACCACTAGATCATTTCATTCCCCTTCTCAGGGGTATTAAAGTTCAGGACATACTAGCTACATCTACACGTGTATGCTACATCGAAATAGCTTATTTTGATGTCGCTACGTAGCAACATCGAAATAAGCTATTTCGATGAATAGCGTCTACACGTCCTCCAGGGCTGGTGCCGTTGACGTTCAACATCGACGTTGGGCAGCACCACATCGAAGTAGGTGCTGCAGGGTAGCGTCTTCATGCCAAAGCGGCACATATCGAAATAAGGGTGCCAGGAACAGCTGCAGACAGGGTCACAGGGCAGACTAGCACTTCTGGGGCAACAGCTAGCCGCTCCCTTAAAGGGCCCCTCCCAGACACACTCAGCCTGCACAGCACATGGTCTGCAGAGCCACAGGCACGCACACCTCGTCGAAGCAGTATGGACCCCCAGCAGCAGCAGCAGCAGCAGCAGCAGCAGCAGCAGCAGCCAGAGGTCCACACACCCGCCCCTGCAGGAGCAGTGCTTGCCCTGCTCAATGCTATGCAAGAGGCAGCTGACCACCTTTTATTCACAGAAGAGGAGCTGCCCCCAGGGGAAGAGGAAGCAGCCCCAGAACCTGCTGTCCTCCGCCCCCCACCCGCCGCACACGCCGCCAGCTGTGGAGCTACCCCACGAGCACCGACTGGTGGGAGCGGCTGGTGCTCAGCGAGTGGGACGACGATCGCTGGCTCCAGAACTTTCGCATGACCCAGCAGACATTCCTGGAGCTCTGCCAGTGGCTCACCCCCACACTGAGGCACCAGCACACCTTCATGAGGTGTGCCCTCAGCATCGAGAAATGGGTCGGCATCGCTGTCTGGAAGCTGGCCACTCCAGACAGCTACCGATCCATGGGGCAGCAGTTTGGCATGAGCAAGGCCACCATCGGGGCTGCCCTCATGGAGGTAAAAGGACCCACGGGGAGGGGGCGGACCCTGGGGGGGAGGGCAGCCCTGGGGGGGAAGGTAGCCCTGGGGGGGGGCAGACACACCCTGCACACCCCTCACTGGTGCTCTCCCATGTCCTGCCCCTGCAGGTCGTCCGTGCCATCAATGCCCTGCTCCTCCACAGGCTCGTGCGACTTGGGGACCCGGATGCCGCCATCGTGGGGTTTGCCAGCCTGGGCTTCCCATATTGCTTTGGGGCTCTGGATGGGACCCATATCCCCATCCGTGCTCCGGAGCACAGCGGAGGACGCTTCCTGAACAGGAAGGGCTACCATTTTGTGGTCCTCCAGGCCTTGGTGGACAGCCGGGGCCGCTTCCTGGACATTTATGTGGGGTGGCCTGGCAGCACCCACGACGCCCGGGTGTTCAGGAATTCGAGCCTGTGCTGCTGGATGGAGGCGGGGACCTACGTCCCCCAGCAGGAGATCCCTGTGGGGGACACCACCGTGCCCCTCTGCGTCGTTGCAGAGACGGCATACCCCCTCTGGCCCTGGCTCATGCACCCTTACATGGGCCATCTGTCAGCCAGTCAGGAGCGCTTCAACACGTGCCTGAACCATGTGCGCCAGGTAGTTGAGCGCACTTTTGGCCGCCTCAAAGGGCGCTGGAGGTGTCTCCTCACCCACCTTGATGCGGGCCCCACCAACATCCCCCAGATTGTGGGCGCGTGCAGCGCACTCCACAACCTGGTCGAGAGCAAGGGGGAGGCATTCTTTCAGGGCTGGGCTGTGGAGGCTGGCAGGGCTGATATGCAGCCACCTGCTGCCCCCAGTTGCCAGGTGGACCCCGAGGGGATCCGGGTCCGGGAGGCCCTGTGGGGTCATTTCGACCAGGCCGCGGGGTGAACACTGGCAGGCCCCTCACTGCACCCGCCCATCCTCCACAACACTCCCTGCCCCCACGCCCACACCACAGAGCACCCAAGAGCACACACCCCCTACTTTTCTTGCAAATAAAAATGGAGCTGTTGTTTTTGAAACAAAAAAAAAACAGTGAATTCTCTTATATTAATACTAACAATATATATATATAGTAAGAACAAAAGGGGGGAACTATTTACATGGGGGGGCAGGTACCATAAAAGAACAGGGGTCTAACACAAACTATATACACAAATATATGATGGGGGATATGTACAAAGGTGGGGGGGCCACATCCTGGGCCACGCACCCCTCTACTGTCCGGCGCCCGGGGTTGGCGGGCGCGACCCTCGCCTCGGACTCAGCCCTGGCCGAGGGTGGCTGGGGGCCAGGCGAACTGGCAGGTACGGCCGGCGGGTGTCAGCAGGCCCCAGGTCCCCCTCAGCGGAAGGCCCCGGGTTGGCGGACGGCGGTGGGATGGCGGTCAGAGCAGCAGGTGGAGCAGTGGATGGAGCGGCGGGCAGGGTGGGCAGAGCAGCGGGCGGCACGGCATGGGGGGCCAGGTAGTCTGCTATGCACTCAAAAGTGCGCATAAAGGCCCCCCATGCCTCCTGGTGCCAGGCCAGCGCCCGCTCTTGCAGTTCGAGCCACCGCTCATCCACCCGCAGGCACCGCTCCGACACCTCCAGCTGACACCGGAGGGTCGCAAGCAGCTGGGGGTCCGTCACCATTCTCTGGTGGTGGTGGCTCCACTGTCGGCCCCGCCCTGGGGCTGGTTGGTGCTCCACTGAGGGGCTGGCCTGCTGGGATGGCCCCAGTGGGCTCTCCGGGACCACGGACACCTAACCAGCGCTCTCCGGGCCCTCCGATGGTGCAGCTGTGGAACACAGGGGGGGAAGAAGAGTGGAGACAGCCGTTAGTGCAGCCCCTGAGCTGTGGCCCTTGTCCCCCCACCCCCTGCTGCTGGTTCCCCATCCCCGTCCCCGGGAGATGCTGCTGCTGCTGATGGGTGTCCTGCCCCCTCCCCTCCGGGGGACCCTAGGTTCCGCTCCTCCCATCCCCAGGGATGGGGCATGGCACTGTCCTGCTGAGGGGGCAGGGGCTGATGCACTCTTCTGAGGGACATGCCACTGCTGTCCTTGGGGCCATGGTCATCTGGGCATGTGGAGGGCCCTGGTCATGTCTCTTGTCCCCGCCCCTCAACCCCGGGGGTGTGCACCAGGGGGGTACATACCTGACGGTCTCCTCCCACGGGTGGGAGACACCCTCTGGGCGGATGCCCTGCTGGACCTCTGGGACGGCAGGATGATGTGCAGCCCCCCGTTGCTGGAGGAGGATTTGCTCTCCTCCTCCTCCGGCATCCCAGGGGCGGGCTCCTGGGAGGGCCCCTGGGGTGCGGGGCGTGCCTCCGGGGCGGACTCCGCCTCTGGGGCCTGCTGGGGCTCGTCGGCCAAGGTGTCAAGAGTGGCCAGCGGGGAGGAGGTGTACCAGGGGCCCAGGATGGACCTGAGCTCCCTGTAAAAGGGGCAAGTGGCGGGGGTGGCCCCAGATTGGCTGGCCGCATCCCAGGCCCAGGCGTAATCCTGCCGCAGCTCCTTAACCTTACTCCTGATGTGGTCAGGAGTGCGGGCAGGGTGACCCCGGGCGGCCAGGCCCTCGACCAGCCGAGCGAACACATCTGCGTTCCACCTCTTGCTCCCCATTACCTGGAGCACCTCCTCCTCGTTCCAGAGCCCCAGCAGGTCCCGGATCTCGGCCTCCATCCAGGAGGGGCCCCGCTGCCTTTTCCCAGGCTGGCTGGATGCCTGGGAGCCCTGGCTCCCCTTGGGGGGGTGCCCTGAGGGCGCTTGGGGGGCTGGTGGGTGGCCATCGCAGCAGGGGGGTGGCTTGGGGCTGCAGAGGCATGTGCAGGCTAGCCGCGTGGCAATGCTGCTGCCTGCATGCTCTTTCAGCTTCCTGCACAGGAAGGCAGGGGGCGGGGAGCTTTAATGGGCCGCGGCACGCGGCAACCATAGAGCTCAGGGGCTGGAGAGAGTGTCTCTCAACCCCTCAGCTGATGGCCGCCATGGCGGACCCCGCTCTTTTGATGTTGAGGGACGCGGATCAGCTACACATGCCCTACTTGGACGTTCAATGTCCAAGTAGGGCGCTATTCCCATCCCCTGATGGGGATAGCGACTTTGACGTCTCGCTGCCTTACGTCGATGTCAACTTCGAAATAGCGCTCGCCCCGTGTAGACGTGGCAGGCGCTATTTTGAAGTTGGCGCAGCTACTTCGAAGTAGCCAGCATGTGTGTACACGGCTACTGACCCCTTTGGAGTCTTCAGCCCCTTTCTTGGGCCTTCTTCTTTAGAGGCTGCATGTGGCTGGGGGCAGAAGAGGCAACTGAGATCCACCCACTATTTTAGGGGTCCCCACTCAGGGACCCTATAAAGAGTAGCCATATGCTGCATCCCTTTCAGCTCTGTTCTGCTCTTCCCTGAGCCCTTCCCATAGAATCACAGAATATAAAACTGTAAGGGACCTGAAGAGGTCATAAAAACTACTCCCCTCTCCATCCCTCCCCTCACAGCAGGACCAGCCACTATCTAGATCCATCCCTAACAGATGTTAATCTTATCTGCTCTTAAATATCTTCATTTATGAAGATTCCACAACCTCCCTAGGTAATTTATTCCAGTGTTTAACCACCCTGAGAGTTTGGAAGTCTTCCCTAATGTCCAACTTAAACCTCCCTTACTGCAATTTAAGCCCATTGCTTTTTGTCCTATCATCAGAGGTCAAGGGTAACAATTTTTCTCCCCCCACCCTTTGTAATACCCTTTTAGGTACTTGAAAACAGCTATCATGTCCCCTCTTTTCCAAACTAAACAAACCCAATTCTTTCAGTCTTCCCTCATAGATTATGCTTTGTAGACCTTTTATCACTTTTGTTGCTCTTCTCTGGACCCTTTCCAATTTCTCCACATCCTTCTTGAAATGGGGCACCAAGAACTGGGCACAATGTTCCAAATGAGGCCTAATCATTACAGATTTGAGTGGAAGAATGACTTCTTGTGTCTTACTCAAGACATTCCTGTTAATCCACCCCACAATGATGTTTGCCATTTTTTTTTTTTGCAACTGTGCCACATTGTTGACTCATAAGGAGCTTGTGGTCCACTATGAACCCTAGATCTCTTTCTGCAGTACTCCTTCCTAGACAGTCACTTACCGTCTTGTATACATAAAACCAATTGTTCCTCCCTACTTTCTAAGCACACTGCATTTGTCCTGATTAAATTTCATTCTACTTATCTCAAATCATTTCTCCAGCTTGCCCAGATTGTTTTGAATTATGATCTTATCCTCCAAAACACTTGGAGCCAGGCAGCCCATAATCTTTATCTCAGGGCTGAAGATGATTTGGCATTCCTGCAGACAGCCAGGAGCATCTCTATGCTTCTGTGGTTCCTGCCAACAGCTGCTCTGTCCAGCCCTTCAGGACCGCCATTCTTGACCGTCTAGTCAGTGACACTGCTCTGTCCAGCAACTCCTTTTATATAAGACTGCTGGACTCTGGCTCCATCCCATTTTCTGGAGTAGGGTAGGACCACAAGGCCTTTGGTAAAGGGTCTATGAGCCTAGTACACTATATCAGACAAATATAAATAGTTGGTTATTCTAAATACAGGACTTGGATGCCTTGTTTAGCGTCTTAAGGTGGAAAGTGGACAGAATATTTGTATTACCGTTCAGATCAGGAGAATAATTTTGAAAGATGCCTGTAAATAGTCCTTGACCCTTCTACAGTAAAAGTGTGATGCAAACATTAACACGCATATTTTCACTGAAACAATATGAAATGATTCCTTGTTAGACTAAATCTGTAAAAACAATGAGGAGTCGTGCAGCACCCTAGAGAACTGATGGCTTTATTAGGGCATAACTTATGCCTTAATAAATCCATTTGTTTCCAGGGTACCACAGGACTTATTTTTACAGTATGAAATAAGTATATTTTATTATTCCATTTTAAAAATAGGGAAGTCAATGAAGAGTGAGGGGCTGATTTGCCTGACATCAAAGGAAGAGTAAGTGGTAGAGTCAGGGTTAGCAATTAGGTCTTCCAATCTCTTATCCATGCACTCATTTCTCTAATCCACATTGCCTCTGACTCTATAAATGTCTTGGCACTTTTACTTTATTTCTGCAGTATTCTTTTCACAGCAGGACATTTAGATGAATCTATTTTTGAAACTGTACTAGCTACAATTATTTTAAAAAATCCCAGCACTGTACTGAATTACTATACTTCTTCTTCCATAAATATGACTACAGTTTTCATGCCTCAGAAGGCCAGGAAAGTGTACATCTTAATTTTGTTTATTTATCCTAGCCAATTTAATCATAAATTTTTTATAGTTTCAACAACAACATGGCTTTTCCCACCCTTCGACATCAGTTCTTTACACAGCCAGGCAACGATTAGAAGAGTTTCCTCATCTCTTTCATGTTATATTAAAAGACTGAGATATTTTTGCCCCTAAGTCATTGTTAAATTTGACAGCAGGACTATTCATTGCAGAACTGGCTGCAATTAAAGCAATTATGCAGATCACACGTCTTTCTAGTTTAATGGGTGGGTTTCTGTAGGTTTTTCCAGGCCAGCTTCTCTGAGACGAAGACTAGAGCGGTTTCTCAAACTTCATTGCACTGCAAGCCCCCTCTGGCAATACAAATTATTACATGAGTCCCGGAAGGAGGACTGAGGCCTCAGTCTCACCACCCCAGGAGAAAGGGCCAAAGCAACCCACTGTCCCTTGGGCTTTGGCTTCAGCCCTGGATGGTGGGATTGGATGTCAGCTTCAAACATGAGCCCCAAAAAGTCTAAATCCAGCTCTGGAGTTATGCACTTTGGAGCTCCTAGCCCACAATTTGAGGACCACTTGACTAGAGGAAGTTATGAACAGGGAAAGCAAAGAAGAGACAAACTGAACCACTGAAGAGATCCCACAGCGGAACTAGAAAATTTGTTAAGCTCCTTTGAGCAGGAGAAAATTTGCTTATCGAACTTTGCATTTCAACTTGTCAAAGCTCATCATTACACCGAGCTCAGTTCCTTCTCACCAGGCAGGAAAGGGATGACACACTGAGGTCAAATCCTGATCCTACTGAAAACAACCAAACTCTAACTCTAACTCTATAAATGAAACTAGGATTTTGTCTTTTGTTAGAAAATGCTAAGTCTTAAATAATTAAACCCTTATGCTGCTTTAAGGGTACACATTTACCTTAAGTCTTTTCAAAAGTTCAGTGGAAGTTTTTAGGAAGCTCATATCCTCAAGAGTATTTAGCTCCCAATTCCTTTGAGTACAAATTCAGTGCCTAAATACTTTTGTAGATCTGGACCTTAGCCATTCCTTTCCCCACCCCACCCCGCTTTATTTTTTAGGACTATTTCTCCAAGAGCTAAGTCCTATACATTCACATAAATATAATGTATAATGCCATTTGGTGATTCCTAATCATATTCCAATTGTAATAATCATGCTTTTTAAATATGAACTTTGTGCGTTGGCAATAATTTCACACAGCCCTGTATACTAGGTGTCACCTGCTAGCTGCTCTGCTGACGTGAGTGGAACCTCCCCAAGGCTGAAAGGCTGCAGAGTGACCTAAAGATTGCACATCACACCCCTTACATTCCTGGGAGAGTTAACTGCATTGTGGGTAGCAGCACAGGATGCAATATAGACTCTTCAGAGCTGCAATGATCCTTCCCAGTTCAGGTGGGAAGAATGGGGCAGGAAGGCGGTGAAACCTTGGCTAGCTCCATCCACTTATTAAATGTGTATGGTGGTGCAATTACACACTGGCCTTTGGGACCAGAGCTCCCTCATTGTGTCACAATTTCTCTTGCGGCTCCAAGAGCAGCATGAAAACATGCTACCTATTACACAGGGCTCATGGAGAAGCCAGAATTGACCTCAGAGAATTTTAGCAAGTTTCCTTTGTGGTTTTCTTAAATTCATGTCCTGTGATTTTCTGATCCTAAGGGGTTTTCTCATCTCTCTTCCCATCTCTTAAAACTAGCAGGTGTTTTATTTTACACGTAACATTACATCTCAGCAAAAACCCCTGTTCTTTCAACATCTGGAAAAAGAAGTTTTGACTTAAGCTTCAATTTTGTGCCTTTCTCACCATCAGACTGGTCATTTCTTTTGCACTGTACCAGATTCCTTCAACTTCTTCGATAGCTTCTGGGAATAGATATCATGCAAGAACAAGGTTCCTTGAGCAACTCAGCTGCCACAGCTTTATTCCACATTCAAACATCTCACCCTGACATCCCCCCATGACAACAGAGAGGAAAAGCTGTCAGTTTTGTTACAGTGTTCCATTTGTTTATGCTAAAGGGTTATAAGATTGTTCCTCACCTCTTACATTATTGGTAATTCTTGGCAGAAGTGCTGTAATTCTATAAGTAGCAGTATATAAGTATACTACTTTCTTCAGCTGAAGCAACAGTTCAGCAAAATAGTTCATAAATTGCCACATTTTTGCAGACTAAAGAGTCCATTGCAAAGTCAAAATGATTGAATTTGTCCGTGAACTTATTGATCTTGCTTATCCACAGCAATAGGAAGACACATCTCAAAGCATATTTTGGGATCTGGTCTTACAGCACTTACTCATACAAAATTTCCATTAATTTCAATTGGGGTTTTGTCTGAGTAAGATCATCAGTATGAGTCACCAAACCCAGACATGGTGGAATAAAAATTTAATACTATGAACAGATTCTGCTTTCAGTTACACTACAAAGTTTGAGTATCTGTATTAATATCAGTGGTGATACAATACTGTGGCTTAAGAGTATAAGTAAAAATCAGAACATGGCCTAATATTACAGCTGAACGAGTAATTCACAAGTAATTTACTCAAGTTCAGGCCCCAGCCTTGCAATTTGTTCAGTGGGGCTCCAGAGAACCATAGGAATCTATCCACAGGGAAATGAATTAGGTGCAAGATTGGGGATTTAGCCTCTTATCTACTTGTGGAATGTTCACCAGCAGATTGCTAATACATGCCTTGTTTGAATGTTTTCAATGATTATTTTTGCTTTCTTTGTGTTTATTCTGTGGATTGATGATCCACACTTCAACAAGTACTCTATAATAGACGTACAAAACTCAACTTGTGTTGGTTAGCTATTACTGATCATGTAAATTATATGGTTCCCTCTCAGGAAAAGCTAACATTAATTAGGACATCAATGTTTTCCTTTCTGGGCCAAACAAGCCTTGCCCCAAGCATCCTTCTTAGGAAACACACACACACACACACGGTTGACTAGACAGAATTGAAAAATCTACGCTACGTCTACACTATCCCAAATCTTTGAAATAGTCATGCAAATGGCCATTTCAAAGACTACTAATGAGGTGCTGAAATGCATATTCAGTGCCTCATTAGCATGCTGCCAGCTGCAGCTCTTCGAAATTGACACTTTTCGCTGCCACGCTGTTCGTCCAGACTGAGTTCCTTTTCGAAAGGACCCTGGGAACTTTGAAATCCCCTTATTCCTATCAGCAGAACTTCGAAATCCCCTTATTCCTATCAGCAGATTTCAAAGTTCCTGGGGTCCTTTCAAAAAGGAGACTCATCTGGATGAGCCGTGCAGCAGTGAAAAGGTGCAGTTTCGAAGAGCCGCAGCCAGCGGCATCCTAATGAGGCGCTGAATATGCATTTCAGCACCTCATTAGTAATCTTCGAAATGGCCATTTGCATGGCCATTTCAAAGATTTGGGCTAGTGTAGACATGGCCTATGTGTTAATGTTACACTCACTCACGGTTCTAGGAACCATAGAATTCAAGCTCTGGGGAGAAGTTATTCACAGCTCTCTCTCATATATATAGCAAATCCCACAACCAGCATCAATACTCAGGAATACAAGATAAGAACAATGAAAGGAAATCTCTCCTGAATTTGAACAAATACTTGCAAGTATCTTGTGGCATTTTCCCAGTTTTACCCTGTCAGGCATTTTTGTACAGTTCAGATTCCATGTAAACAATTTTTCAAAATTCCAAAGAGTTATAGTTTCTGAGTGCATTGTGTACACCAGGTATAAGGTGGCTCTGCACAGATGCTCATTTTTAAAATAAAGGCAGGACTTGTTTTAGACTATACCCATCAGAAATAGTGCACTTTCTCTCAAAGAGGTACTCAAACAATGCTTACCACATGAAAGAATCCACAGCTTATTAACATAAAGAACTACATATAATAGATAACTCCAGATTCCCACAGAGAAGTGAAATGGTTAATAGCCACTCTGGCTAAAAACAATGTCATGTGATTTGCTACTACAAAAGCTCAGCCACTAAGAAATTTTTTCTTAAAAAATGAAGTGTCTGTGCCTCTATTTTTAACTTAATGTAGAAATGAATATAACACAGAGAGGAAGGGTGGAGAATGTTAATGAGGGTGGGACATTTGACATAATTTAGTAGTAGGGGGGCTGAATTTCTTCTAGAGTGAGTGAAACATTTCTGGGAGTAATCTAATTTCTTCTGAAATGTAGGAGTTTAATTTCCCAATAGAAGAGACAGGTGGTAAATGCTGTCTTTCACCTCCTTCGTAGTATAACAAAACCATCTCCATATCAAAATCTGGTTAAGGTTTCCCAGTGACAACTGTGTATTTTATCTTCCTATTTACCAAACCATATCACTTAAAGGCAAGGAAACGAGTAAGACCATAAATCACATACTCCCTACACACAATAAACCCACACATTATTCTTATCAAGCAGAAAGCAATGTATATTGCATCCCAACCCCACAAACTTAACTATGACCAGGGATTTTTTTAAATTATCTTAAAGTGTAGGATTTAAATATTTCTTTTAAGCCAATCTAATGAAGAGTAAAAGGGGGTGGATATTGTGGTGCCACAGAAGCCTGTATAGTTCAAGTTGAAACTAAGAGAATGTCTACACAGCAATAGCTGTGCATAACCTAACCACACTAGCTTGAATCTGGCCAGCATGGTTAACAATAGCTGTGTAGATAGAATAGCTGAGGTTCCCAAGGAGGCTAGTGTGCCACGTATGAGCCAGCGTTCGTACCATGTTTGTATTAGCCATGCTGAGGCTTTTGCAGTGTAGACACACTCTAGGATTCAGTCCTGAGTTTCATTTTCTCACACCTATTTCTAACGTGTAGTAGGAATGTTTGTGGTCAGGTTGGCCGAGAAGAATTCTGTTGCCTTTTCTAAAGTCTGGTATAATAATTTTGCACTGGAGTCAGCCAGACATTTAAGTCAACAGGAGCAGCTAGGGAAGATTTTAAACATCTCCTCATTGAGGTCAGACTTTGCTTTCTACAGTTCTTAGTCTGAAGATTTTTCACCTCTGCTGATTAGTAGTTTTCTCTAGCTCCTATCAACCTGCCCCCTCAGTCTCTTCACTTCAGCCTCCCCTCTACCCTTTCCTCCATTCCCTAGATCCTTTGCTTTGTTTCTTCTTTCAGCTAATCCCTTTCTGTCTTCATCTCTCCTGATCTTGTCTAATAATATAAAAAGTAACAAAACTCCATCCAAAAATGGACACAAATATATGATCAAAAAAAAAAAAGCCATGGAACTCACAAGATGGAACAATCTCTGTGTATTTATATCAATTTCGCTGCCATTTCCACTTAAACTGTCAGCTCTTTTGCACAGGGTCTGTTTATTTAGTATCTAGAACAGATGGTGTCAAGATTTTGACTGGGGCCGCTAAGAATTACCGTACTACAAATAACCACCACCACAACTGAGGCGTTCTCAACTACATTCCTGATTTTGAACTGATAGAAGGGGATAGAGAGAGGAAGCTATATGGAAGGAGTACAGATAAGGAACTGTGTAGCAGGGAAGCAGGAAGAAGCCTGCAGGTTATAAGATGCCCACACAGGCAAAGGGAGGGAGAGGATATCTACATGATGAAAAGGAGAAGCAGAGAAGGAATTGCAGGTGGACACGCAAAGGTGTCGAGGTCTGTCAAGAAAAAGGCATGAGTGGGAGGGAATCTGAAAGGGGAAGAGGCTTTCATTAGGCAGACGTGATGAAATATACCAAAGAAAGAAGACCGAACTGGCTCAGACAGAAGCTGCCAATACATCCCACCCCCTCAGTACCTAAGCTAACAGTTTCCAAAGGGATACATGGAGTCTTCTGTGCATTTATAAAGCCTGATCGCTCAGTTTCAGCCTCTACAGCTGGGGTGCACAAAGTGGAGGAGGGGAGGCACGACAGTTCCTGAAGGGGACGCAGCACAATCAGCTGCTGGATCTCAGGCTCATCTATCTAATTAAAAATGCTGAACAATGTTACTCTTTTTAGGTATGTGTATTCCCATTTATATACTTCATTAATAAAGTTTTTACATTCTACAGACTTATTTTCTGACACATGCCAAAAGGTTTTGCTCATATTAACACAGCCCAAATTTCCATCAGTTTGGATTACATTAGACAGTTGGGAGGGGGGTGCTAGTTAGAGAGATGAAAAGTGGGGCCCAACATAAAACATTTGCTCACCTCTGATTGAGAGGAATCCTGATTCAGCCTCTCCACGCTGCTGCTTACCTTTTGGAGGGATCTGAGACCAAACTCTTAACACTACCACCCCTTCCAAAAACAGGGTTTGTTTTTCATTCCAGAATGTCCCAGGTTTTTAAGGTGGTCTGTTTTTTCATGAAATCTTTCTCTCTATTCTCATTCTTCTGCTGCAGGTTTCAGTGGTGTGTCCATTTGAACATAGTGATATCTTATTCCTCCCCGGCTTTTATATTAAAGAAACCAATAAAAACATTCATGTTCTCACCTTTAGCATCTGCTTTATCGCTGCTGCTCACTGGCACCATATTGACTTTCCTTTTGGAAAACCTCTAGAGTTTCTCACTCTCCAGGGTAAGAATGGATGGTGTCTTAAATGGAAGCTTCCTATCTTGTAAATCTGTTCCTCATTCTACCATCTCGCCTCGGAGTTCAGACATGATCCTTTTAAGCAACGTTTCTTAAACTTTTTGAGACAATGGAACACCAAAGAATATTTTTATGTCGAACACCTATGAAAAGTCTTTAACAATGTTTTCAGACCAAAAAACAAAAACAAAAACAAACAGCAACATATACAGCAACAACAAAATGAAGTAATTTAATCAGGTATCATAGCAATGAAGAAGTAGCATTACATCTGGTTTTAATAACAGAAAATATATACCATCAGTAGCATGGCCATCCATCCCGTTTTGACTGGGATGGCATCGCTCTCCTGTGCTCCATATTTGGCCAGGAGTTATGGTCACCCTAACCATCTATATTTTTCCTAAGTGCTTGTGTCACACCTGTGAGTTGTTCACATAACACAGCTTAAGAAACGCTGCTTTTAAGTATTTGTTTCTCTTTCTCTTGGACTTGAGCCTGACAGTGGGTAGCACCAATGCTCAGTAAGGGGATGCAATGTGCATACACACCTGCTCACTATTTGCACACCCAGCTGTATCCACAAAGAGAGCATACTTATACAGAGCAGATACTAAAGGAAACTGTCCTGCAAGTCCAAAAAAAAGCTTGAAGAAAGAATATCTCTGAGGGATCCATTTTTCGTTTGTGTACCTTGTCACCAGATAATCTGTATTTATCTGTGCTTAATGTCATCAGGTTTTTTAACAGTGGCAGCAGCAATCAGTGACAAACCATGATGATCAATAGAGCATAAAGAGGGTACATAAGTGTAAAATGATTCCGGGCCCATGTCAGCCACTCACACTCATGCTGGGTAGTGTCCTATTAGGCACACAGTGCCACCGAAGAGGAAACAAGGTGAAGGAAAAGAATATGTTTGTATGGTTACTCATCAGAAGGGCACTAATCAATATGAGTATGCATGGCTGGGTTGCACCCTAAATAAATAGAAAAGTGTAGACATCAGTCATACAGCATAGCTGTATTTAATCACATGCCCCACACCAACAAAAGTCTACCGTAGGGATAAGGTCATTATATAATCTTTGGGTAACACAGTGATTATAGAAAAGGTGCCTCAATGGTTTGGACATTAGCTTGGGTCTTGACACTCAGATGTGGTCTGTCCCATGTGACCTTGGTTAAGTCATTTAAGGTTAGATGTGCAAGGATACTTAGGTGTTGCGCTGTTCAGTGACATTGTGCTAGTTGCCAGATGGCCTCTGCCCAGTAGAAACCTCAGGCCCAAACCTGGTGCACAAGTTCCCAAAAGAATAAATAGAGAGGGTCACATGTCTGAGAAAGGGATCCTTGTAAGCCATAGAGCTGAGTGGGATGCCATCTAAGGCAGCCAGTAGTGAAATGTCCAGGGTGTGGGGGCATAATGCCTATGCATTTGTCCTGAAACAAACGGGATGATGGGTCAAAGATAGGCATCTCCCTCCACTAGGAATTTCAGGCACGAATGTTCCTCTGGAAGGAGACATCAAAGCCACTTCATGGCCTCTAGGTCATGTTCAATACCTCTTTTATGCCCTCCCTGTGCCTCTACCTGCCAAGGTAATGGGTCATTCTCTTCCCTCCCTGCTCCATATATATAAACTTACACCTGGTTTACCTGCTGTGGTATCTGAACGGTATCAGAGCATGCCTAGAGGTTTGAGCACCATGACTGAGATAGGCACTCCCTTGTCTATTTTGAGTATCTCTCTTCATGGCCTCTATGTCTTCAGCTTGAGCTAGGGCTCCAAACTGCTCATAGGCTGTGGGGTGGAACCAGGGCTTAGGTGGCTTGTCAATTGCAGACTAGTGGAACTGTAAGTTCCTGAGGAACTTAGGGGAGTACAGGGTTAGATACCAACCATGGCTCTGAAAGCATCAGTGGTGCCTAAAGAGGCAGCCAGGTCTCTAATACCTTTGAGAATCTGGGACCTAGTTACACTATGGCCCAGTTCCTTACATGTAAAATGGAGGTAAAAGCATTGCCCTGCCTCAAAGGGACATAGTGAGGAAACATGCATAAAAATGGTTAAGCACTCAAATACTGTAGTGATGGGAACCATATAAATATCCATGACAGAGGACACAGCAGAATCTGTTTTCTAGGAAGAACTGAAGATGCCAGCAGCAATTCCTTCATTTACAGGAGAAGACAGAGGATGTGGAGCCTTCTAGCTACAATTCACTTTCATTTTACTCAACAAATTAAGTCAACATTATGCTTACAAATGTATTTTTCTGAGCCTAGTTTTAGAAGAGTCCATGATTCAGTAAAGAATTGAAGAAATATCTTTATTCCCTCAAAATGTGCGCCTTTTCTTATCATGAGACTAATCCCTAATATTTCTATCTTCCTATGAAAATAAATGTTGGGGACCAATGCTAAGAGGTTTAGAGAAATATTGTGAAGATACCAAGAGAAACAAAGGAGTAGAATTGTTCTGTGATTTCAGCTGTGCCTACAGGAACCAAACTGGGGCCCTCTTTGCTTGGGACTGCACACGTATAGGCTATGTCTACACTTACAAAAAACTTCAAAATGGCCATGCTAATGGCCAAATCAAAGAATACTAATGAGGTGCTGAAATGAATATTCATCACCTCATTAGCATGCCACCAACTGTGGCACTTCAAAGTTACTGTGGTTCGTCTACACAGGGGTCCTTTTTGAAAGGACCCTGCCAACATCGAAATCCCCTTATATCTATCAGCTGATAGGAATAGGAATAAGGGGATTTCGATGTTGGCAGGGTCCTTTTGAAAAGCACCCCTGTGCAGACAAGCAGCGGGCAAGCGAACTGCGGCACTTTCAAAGTGCCATGGCTGGTGGCATACTAATGAGGCAGTAAATATGCATTTCAGCACCTCATTAGTATTCTTCAATTTGGCCATTAGCATGGCCATTTCAAAGTTTTTTGTAAGCGTAGACATGGCCACAGAGACAGTTTCAATTCTCAGTTGAGATGACAGACTAAAGGTTGGAGATGAAACACATTACTCAGGTTCACTGAGGAAATCAGGAGCAACACTGGGAACAGAACTGAGCTCTCTCCTTACTCTCAATCTAGTGCCCTATGCACTAGATTATGTTCTCACTGTTGTCATATATACCTTTAAAATGTTCATTATTATATTTAGAAATTTTCTCCTATCATGGCTCTCAAAGTGCTCTCCACTGGCAACTAGAATCCTTGCTTTGCAAATGGGCTAGGTGAAGCAGTGAGGTTAAAGTCCATTAAATGTAATTGTAATAACTGTACTTTTTCTTGAGTCCTCTGCTGTTTATGGATTTATAGTCACACTTTCAAACAGTTTTTCCCTCCTGTTTCTGTATGCTCCCCCATCTCCCACAACATGTGAGCGTCATTCACTTGTTAGGATTATCTGGTTAAGTCTCACATCCTCACTTGATTATTTCCCCTGTCATTCCAGAGGCTTCAGGAATTGGTATCTTCTATCCCCACCCTCCATGGTACACAGTAATTTCATTTCCTATGAGGCCAGTTATTTTGGTCAAATGACTGTTACTAGGTTCAGTGTTGGGGTACTAGCCTGTGATATACTGGAGGTGTGACACAGGCCAAGGGAGGCAAGGGAAGCGGGTGTCCAGACCCCCAGAAGGTACTCTGGCAACAATCTGAAGGGCCCTGGGCTCTGGCTATTTCTACAGTAGCGAGAGCCACAGCTGAGAGCCCTGGACCCTTTGTTCATGCCCCATCAGCAGGCCTGGTCAGACCACATGATCTGGTAATCCCTTCTGGCTTCAATCTCAACAGCAACGGGGTCTAAGGTCCTGCCAAATTTTACTAGAGCCCTGAACTAGCACATACTTTCACAATAATACCATTCTCTTCCTTGACAGCTACTGTTTCAGTTAGTATGCTCCCAGACTTCCTATTCCTAAAACACATATACTATCGGTTCCTTATGAAAGCCTGATGTTTGCAGAGCCACAGGGCCCAGCAGAGCTGCTTGCATGATTTTGGCTTTCTGCTCACTTCAAATATATTGGCACTGAAGTTTCCTTCTTAATTACACCCCAGAGCACAAAGCATACCTCTACAATGGCAGAGCATGCAAAATTTGAAGGGAAGAGTCTTAAAGTTAAAGTAAGCTGTAGCCTGAAGCCCATTAGAGAGGCTACCAGGCTGAGTCCCCAGGAAGTCACAGAAGTAGAGGAAGGAACATCTGAGGGTCAGTAAAAAATGGGGTAGGAATAGCAAGACTAGAGAAAACAATTAGAAGCAGTGGAACTAGAAAAAGGTCAGATAGTGGATCACTGTCTAGGTTCATATACCACTAGTGGCACCTCCTGCTGGACACTGTGGGAGTTACCCAAGACCACCCTGGCGGGGTGTCTTCCATTGTTTTCTTGCCCTGCAGCCTCCTTCTCATGAGTCAGTTGTTTGGATACCTCATCGTACTTGTCTGCCCTGCACCCTTTCTGAGGTAACAAAGCTATTGATAAATGGGCTCAGGAAGTTTTCCTATTTACTGCCTCACCAGTGCAACTTCATCAGCAGCTAGTGGGGGAAATTCGACATCAGCAGTCCTCTCAGCTGCAGTGAAAAGTCTGACCTACCTCATACCTTGCTGCTTTTCCCCAGAGCCTTACCAACCCCTCTACTTTCTAGGTTTACCAAGCCACACTCCTCCTTTCCACACTCTGCAGCAAAGATATACCTTTAGCTATATTGCTAGGGGCTGGTAATAGTGTAACATTTATCAATAATTAGTTTTCAGAATACATTCCTTATCCTTTTTTGGTACTGTTGTCTATCTGAGGAAGGAAGTTCTAGTGCATCACCAACTTTTTTATCAATAAAAATGATAAACATTTTTTAACTTGTTCCACATTAATTTATGCATTCTCCTTTATGGCAAATTAGGGTTACCATATTTGAACTTTTAAAAAAGAGGACATTAATAAACATGAGTTGGTAGATACTGATACAGATACTCCCTATCAAGGGTATCCACTTTTTTTGAAAGTTCAAATATGCTAACCTGAGGCAAATAACTTACAAGTTATATTTGTCCAAGAAGATGCATCTGGAAACAAATTAGTGAAGAAAAAAGTAGATTGAGAAATAATCAGTGAACAATTTTTCCACTTTTCTTTGTTGAAAAAACTCCTTTAACAGCTAGACAGAGAGGTTTTGCAGGACACTGGTCACTCTACACTTCAGTAGGGAGATCATTTATTAATATACTTCAGAAATTCCAAATATAGAATGCTCTGAAAGAGGGCTGACTTATGTAGTTATCACTGAAGTAATCAATAAAGAGGGCTAATTGCTGGAGTGGATTTAATGATGATAATCAGTTAATGTGGATTTATGAATATCAGCAACATGATAGCCCCATTCTGTGCTCAACTCTGCTTCTTCTGAAGTCAATGAGAGTTCTGCAATTGATTTCTGTGGAACTGGGATTAGGCCCATTATTTGCTAAGGAATGAGTCCTTATCTGTGACATTTCTAGAGGCGGTAAGCCTATGGCAGTCTTGGAACTGAGGACAGAAGTAAACAGTATGTTGTAATATGATTAGCAAATGATAATGCGAACCACAGAA
Organism: Carettochelys insculpta; assembly: GCF_033958435.1. Classification (NCBI taxonomy): domain Eukaryota; kingdom Metazoa; phylum Chordata; order Testudines; family Carettochelyidae; genus Carettochelys; species Carettochelys insculpta. The sequence goes on along the minus strand of NC_134141.1, from coordinate 22,277,758 downwards.
AAACATACAGGAAAGAGGAAAATTTCCTGGCAAGTGAAATTTTAGCAACAAGGCACAGATAATTCAGTGGGGAGTAGAGAGTGGATTTTCCTGATTTTTCTCCTTACAGTTAATGACAGGATATGGGGGCAGGTTGGGTAGTAATAGAATATAAAGAAAGTGTAGAAAAATAAGTGAGCTGGGTGCACAGTGTATTTTGATAACGTATAATATTGTTATGTTGGTGCTGATTTACATTCAGTTAGGAAGACAGCATATTTAGTGTTTATAGCAGAGAACTGGGAGCAAGACACTACCTACTTGCTGTGTGACTCTTTGAAAAGCATTTAACCACTACTGCCTGTTTCCTATAGGAATGGGAATGATAATGCCTGTTTCTGTAATGTGTTTTAGGTTTCCTGCTAAAAATAATACTTTGAATTTATATAGCACTTTTAATTAGCTGGTTGCTTTACAATCACTAATGAATTCTCACAGTTCCCTTGGGAGGTCGATACGTTTTCCAGATAAACCAAAGCTAAGTAACTTGTTCAAGGTCACAAGGGAGCTATCATTGGCTGGAGCCAAATGTGAGGATCTGCTTCAGGAAAACACTTTAGCACATGCTTAATATAAAGCATGTGAATAATGTTATTAAAAACATTACTGTTCATATACTTAATAAGCGCTACCATGAAAACTCATTAGGTCCTCATTCGCAGTTCTGGGCTCAAGCCACTAGCCTTCCCTTCTCCAAGACTAAGCGTCTCCGTGTAATTGGTGATGATAAAATGCAACATTACATATTCTTAGGTACTCTTCAAAGACATTCCATATTAAATATACAAATTTCAGAAGCATCTGTTGCCCCAGTATCCAGTGCTCTTACATGAAATATCTAATACTAGCATGCTTTTTGAAAAATAGTTATGTGTGGATTTTTATTTTTCAGTGTTACTATTATATAATATTTTCAAAATAATATGTCAAGGACTACAAAGACAATCCTGCAACTCGTCCCCAGCAGAGTATTATGAGGTGTGGCATAATTAGAGCTAATTCTTAGTTCTAAGAAACATTTTATATTGCAGTAGAATCACTATTTCAGTCAGGCTGGGTCCTCAGTGTCTGAGACATTGCACATAATCAGTGGCAATCTTTAAGCCAAAGAATTTATATTTGAAAAGAATGATGTTTCTCTGTAATTGACAGCTATTTTAAATGTTTTATCCGGGATGATCAAGAAATGAGAGGATGCATTTTATTCATATGACAGGTTCTTTATGTGCAATTCTAGATGTGTGTTTTTCTGTGCTGCTGTTGAGCTGACTTTCTTTTATTATTAGTGTTAATTATTTTTCACGTGCATCCTCAGCCACGCAGTTAGGGACCTGGACCATGGAGTCTACATAAAATACAGACTTGATGGGTCACTTTTTGACCTTCGTCATCTGAATGCTAAAACCAAGATGCTTGAGAGGCTCATCCTTGAAGCCCTTTTTGCTGATGACTGTGCACTTATGGCACACAAGGAATCTGATCTCCAGCTCATCGTCAACAAGTTTGCTGATGCCACTCGCCTCTTTGGTTTGACCATCAGCCTAGAAAAGACCAAGGTACTGTTTCAACCTGCTCCAGGATCTGCCACTCTCCCTGCTACAATCTTTATTGAAGGAACAGAATTAAAAACAGTAGAGGAGTTCAAGTACCTTGGCAGTGGGATAGTCAATGATGGCTCCCTTGACAAAGAAATCAATGCCAGAATCTGCCATTGCCAGCCAGGCACTAGGACGTCTGAGAACGTGAATGCTGAATCAGCACAATATCCAACAATCCACTAAACTGAAAGTGTACAAGGCGGTAGTCCTGACCACTCTCCTGTATGGCTGTGAAACCTGGGCCTTGTACAGAAAACATATAAAACTGCTGGAATGCTTCCACACATGCAGCCTGAGGTCAATCCTGCCCACTCAACGGCAGGAGAGAGTTATGAACCTGGAAGTCCTGGACAGAGCAGGAACCACAAGCATCGAGGCCATGATTCTGAAAGCCCAGCTTCGCTGGACAGGGCACGTCATACAACTGGAGGGGTCAAGAATCCCTAAGCAACTCCTCTACAATGAACTCTCCCAGGGCAAAAGGAATCAAGGTAGGCCTCGCAAGAGGCATAAAGACTGCGTGAAGGCCAACATTGCTCATGCTGGTTTAAAACCAGATCAGCTAGAGCAGCATGCAAAAGACCGAACAGGCTGGTGTGCTCTCGTTCGACACACATATGACAACTTTGAAGAGCAGCAACGTGTACGCCTCATTGATGCTCGTGAGAGGAAGAAAGCAAGAGCAGCAGCTGCACCGACAGAGGCGGGACAATTCCCTTGCCCCCACTGTGAACGCCTATGCTGTTCAAAGCTTGGACTCCTCAGCCACATGTGAGTCTACAACCGATAAGCCTGTGCAAGCTCAAGTCGTCATTGTCGGATGTGACAGACTACCTACACTATTAATTATAATAATAATGCACAAAAACTTACACTATAGACTTCTGATGCATGGTTTTGGAGTAAGATAGAACATCTGTGCCTGTGTAAAACAATAAGAAGTCCTAGGGCACCATGTAGACTAACAGATATTTTGGAGCATAAGTTTTCATGAACAAAGACCTGCTTTGAAGCTTATGCTCCAAAATAGTCTGTTAGTCTACAAGGTGCCACAAGACTTCTTGTTGTTCTTGTTGTTTTTGAAGATACAGACTAACTCAGCTATCCCTCTGATACTTGTGTGCCTGTGTGCTGCATCTCTGGGATGTGGCTGCCCTCTGTATGCTTCTTACTATACGTGGTTCTTAACACGGAAACAAAACATGAATTGAACCAAATCCACATGCGTTGCTCGCTGTGGTTTTTCAACAGCGGGGATGTTGAAGGCTTTTGTACTGGCTGTGGGAAAAAGGAAGGCGCTAGGACCGGGCTGGCTCCCTCTCTCAGCCGGGAGGGAACTGGAGGAGAGAAGGGAGGGTGCACAGTGACTTATGCAGGGAAGGCGCTGCTGCCATTTCCACTCACACTCCGCACTCACTACTCGGAGGCAGGGAGGGAGGGAGGGAGGTTACACACAGGCTGACTGAACTGAGGAGCTCAGCTGCCAGCACTCACCACTGCTGCTGCTGCTGTACTCTGGGCAAGGGGAGGGAGGGAGAAGGAAATAAAGAGCAGATAAGCAGAAGGGGGAAATCTGAGCAAGGAGGAAAAGCAAAGGCCACCTCCTCCCTCCCTACCGAGAGAAGACTTTCCATGGAGCAGGGCAAGGAGGGAGACGCCTGAAGCTCAGCCACGGAGGAAGAGTCGCTTTCCCAGCAAGTTCCCGGGTCACCAGAACAACAGTTGTTGATAGGAGCCGTGAGCCACAACCGCTGACCATTTAAACCCCCCGAAAGTTCAATGCGCTATTCCAAGCTCTTTCTCGTTGCCTCTTCGGGGTAACTTCGGAAGACTCGCTGCTGGTGTCGTCTGGAGGTGAGCGAGGCGCCTGGGCAGAAGGCAGAAGTTGTTTGCCCCGGAGGAGAAGATGGGCTGGAAGAGTCGCTGCTGCTGGGGAGGCGCAGGAGGGGAGCTGCTCTGCCGGCTCACCCTCCTGCTGGGGTTCCTGCTGCCCGCCTGCAGGACTCGCATGTACACCAACCACTGGGCGGTGCGGATCACGGGGGGGCACGAGGAAGCCAGCAGGATAGCTAGCAAGTACGGCTACGTCAATCTGGGACAGGTAACCCTCCTTCCGGCTCCACGCGCTGCTCACGCCGCCGGCAGGACCTTCCCGCCCGGCTGGCACGAGAAGTTCGCGGGGCGCTGCGAGGGGCGGCCGGGAGCTTGCCCTGCAGGCCGGGTTCCCCGGGCGCGGCGCGCGCACGAGCCCGGCTCGGGTCGCTGGCTGAGGCTGGCAGGGGGCGTTGTTTTGTGTGGCCGCGGGCAGGGGTTGTGTTAGGCGAGGTGCAGCGTGTGTGTGTGTGTCGGGGGCCGCCGCGTGTGCGCAGTCCGTGACTCCAGAAGTTTTCTCGCTGCGGACCCTGGCGGAGGGCTCGGGCGCACTGTGTGTGTGGGAGGGGGGCCGGGGCTGTGCTCTCCGTGCAGCGCCGTGCGCACGGGCCAGGCAGCTTCTCCCGAGGTGGCAGCCTGCTCCGCGGTCGGCCGGGAGACGTGGGACACGTCCTGTAGGCAGACAGCGGGGAGGGGGACAGCCCCATCCCTCCTCGCTGTCCTGGTGCTGGGTGGGAGGGGGAGCGCTCTCGCGGAGGGAGCCCACCACGGAGAGGAGCGCTTTAAGGCGCGCTGAAGACCTTGGAAAAGGTGCCCCGTTGTTATTGCGGATGGTTCGGGTCCCGGGGGCGGCCGGTGATAACGTGGACAGCGCGATAAGCCAAGCTAGGCGCTGGCTCAGGCAGGTAAATATCCGGCTAGGCTCAGAGGCAGTCCTCCCCCCGGCCCCCCGCGGGCGCTCCGGGCAGCACGTTCGCCGCCCCGCTGACCTTGGGTGGAAATGGCTGTTTATGGGGAGGGCTGGGGGAGGAGAGAGCTCGGAGGCCGGGAGATCAGAGCATCGAGCTCTACCCCCGCTTTCCCCACCTCCCTGCGTGCCTTGCCAGAGCGTGAACTCCGTTCCCAGCCGCGGCCAGTCCCAGCTCCCCGAACCAGCTGAGCTGCGTCCTAGTGCCAGAGCCCAGGTGGGAGTGGGGGATTCTACCCCCGCTGTGGACATCTTCGGGGAGGGGGGGGCACTGGGGGGGAGGGGGCCAAGGGTGGCCCTTTGTGCCCCTAGATGCCAGCATGTCCTCTCGCTGCCGCTACGCTTTATAGCAGGAAGCCAGGAGGGAGAAAAATAAACCTGTTTACCAATCGGTGTGTGCCGGCAGCGGGGGGAACACTGAGGCTGAGCGGAGAGAGTATTCCGTGTCTGGGGGTGGTGTACGCCTTCTGGCGGGACTTGTGCTCAGAGATGCAGCTTTGACATATCTTGGGTAGGGGAAGGATTCCTGTCAATACCTGGCCTATAGCTGGGAAACACCAACTTCCTGATTTGTATATATGTACAATAAGGCTACAAATCCTCCTTTCTCCAGTGCATAATAAAACTAAAATTAGCAAGGGTGGGTGGGGAGTAAAATATCTTGAGTCCCAGTAAATGTAGCACAAAGGATACAAATCTTCCTTGCTCTATGCCCAGTCAGTTTCATGGGGACTCTGTTGAATCCACAAATGTTTAGTTAGAAAACACCTGGATCTGTCTGGATCCAAAAACAGACAATGAGAAAATTATTGGATCCAGACGCTTGGACTGAGGAAACATCTGGTTCTTACTAGATCCAGTCACATTTAGAAATAATCTGCTGCTGCATCTAGCGCAGATACTACAGTAAGAGGAAAAGAGACCAGGTACTCTTTTTCTGATGTAACCCCCTGCCATGGTATATCACATAGTTCTGTTGCTTTAGCGTTATAAAGTGTGAGATGTTGTTTAATGCCTAGCAAACTGAGTGCTTCAAAATAAACCATACTGTTTTGTAAGCATAAATTAGTGGGTATCCCTTTTATTACACCAATTAAAAGTTTACAGTACAACATCTAACATACACAGAACACTTCTTTGTCTCATGGAATAAATTCACAAAGATACAGCTGCACTTCAGATTTTTGTCACCCATCAGATCAAAGGACATTAACACTCACCCAGTTGTGAGTACAATAAAATCAGGTCACACATACTGTATCATTGTATAGAAAGTTTCAAACCTACCTCTCAGTTGCTCCTTGTTAAGAGGGATGCCCTTCATTTTATATCTCACTCTGTAGTAGTGCACAGATATTATGATAAATTATTTACATAAAAAACCTCAAGCCCAGTAATGAAATTATATGAAATATAAAATACAAATAGTTTCATCTTCATATGGGCTGAGTCCTAGCGTTCCGTTTTGTTACCACAGTCAGATAGTTAGAGGCACAAATAATCCCGTCATGGGGCGCAGCATTACAGGGGTAAATGTATATGTGCAAAATTGTATCTGCTCTTTGGAAAATTTGGCTCCAGATTGCCGTATATATAAATAAGCATAGGGTTTGGGTTAGAATTGTGGAATCCTGCACTATTGTTTTTCTGTCCCTTTTTCTGGGTCTTTTTTTCTTTTGTAGCTTCACACTTGTGCCTCAGTAGTTTGATCATTACCATATTGTTCAAGGTGCAGAAACAGGCAATATAGTAAGATGTACGGAGAAGGATTCTCTTCTTCCCATTGCCTTATTTGCTTTGCTAGATGGCTAATTTCAGACCTGACCATGCATTCCTTGCTCACCCAAAGCTTCCCTTGATTAAAGAAGGAAAACTGAATAGTTTTTGGCTTCTTGTATATCAGTAAAGTTCCATATGTACACCTTATATTAATAATACATAAAGTGCTCATCAGGTGTGCAGATGGGGGAGGGGGCAAAACACAGAGCATACAGTATAAATAATGGACAATTTAAAAATGCGTACATCTACAAATTAAAGGAGTGCATAATATTGATACCCTTCAAGTATTTAGGTATTTGTAAATGTGCAATAGGCAAATAAAGAAAAGGAAGACTGTAGGAATATAGTAAGTGGGAAATGTGTATGTGAGGAAACAAATGAGCATTCGTGATGGTATGAAAAGGTTGGCAGCTGATTCCCATTCTTATTCTGCTTGCTACAAAGCTTTAAAGATGATAAACCTGGCAGGGAACATATGCTAAAACATTCATGGAGATTACTACACATGTTTTGGCTACTAGCTGTCATTTTGCTCTGTCAAATAGAGATCCCAGAGCATGGTTTCTTAAGTTTTTATGAATTCTGAAGAGTGGTATGCATTTGATTTCCCAGAGTTTCCCAGCTCTGTGAAGATCTTTTTGGGTTGGACACTTTCTGATCACTCCGCACTTCAACCAACATGTTCTCCAAATGGCATTTGTGTGTCAGAGCATTCGTTTGTGTATCCCTGGGCATTCATGTGAGGAGTCTCGCCCATTCTATTTCATGTAGGATCTGGTTGTATTTTCCTTAGGGAGATTTGGAAGTCACAGGCAAAGGAGAAATTATGGTTGTTAACATGGATGAGAAGAGTGAAGGAATCAGTCTGACTCTTCTCTCCTCCCCTGCTCCCCGGCAAAAACAAACCAACCAACCCAAAAACAAAAAATAAGCTTACCATAGTCGAACTTTCAAAAAAGAGGGCACCCCTAAGAGGGAGTGTATCTGTATCTGTACCACCAACTCATGTTATATTAATACAATGTGAGATTGTAGATACTGATACAGATACACTCCCTCTCATGTGTGTCCTCAGTTTTATATGGTGACCCTACAAAAAAGCATGGAAAGTGAGGGACAAAAATATATGCCAAGGGCAGCCAGGATTGAGAATCTACTATTTATTGTGGTGAGGCAATGGGAAGTGGCTAAAAGAAATCAAATAATTATAGATTACAGAGAGTAGACACGAAAATGGGACAAGAGAAATTCAGAAGGATTGTGATGAGTATTGTGGTTTGATATCTGGCTGCACTACTAAGACACTTTAAACAGTTAGCAAACTCCTTTTCCCGTGGCAGAACCCACTGCATGTGCAATCTGTGTATTTTGGCAGACAAATTAGTTAGGATTTTGATTTTGTAGGCAGTATTAGTGCCAGGTGAGTTGAAAAGGAGCCTCCTGATTGAGTTTGTAAGAGTTGTGCCACGTTTATTTTGGGTTTAAGTTGTTCATTGCAAATCTTAGGGAAGAACAGGTCTCGCAAGCAATCTGAAATCTACAAGAAACCATTAAAGAGGTCTGAACATAGGATATTACCACCTCCAGACAGAAAGAACAAAAAGCTGCATTTTGGGGTAATTTGAAGATTTTTGAGAGTTGGGCTTGAAATGAAAGAATGTACTCAGTGAGTCTTGAAATTGTCTTTTACCCCAAGGGACAGAAGAATTACAAGAGTCCAGATAACAGACAATAAGGTCATATATAAGAACTAATGACTAATATGGACAGTGTTTCAGAGGTGATTGTGGGCATATCTGCAAATCGGGAAGATCCTGCCAATATTGTCAGTTGACTGATTTGAACTGAAGGGAGCAGTAGAGATGGAGGGCCTTGCTTCCAGTTGATCTCTTCATTTTGAATTAGTGGAGATGAAAGATGTTATGAGAAAAATCAAGCCAGAGGATGAGATTTAGGCAGGCAACAAATTAATTTAGGGATAGAAAGAGGAAAATTGCTCTAAGTTATGGATTTTAGCTGCAGAGAAATGACACCCAGTGTTGACCTGAGAAAAGACATGACCAGTGGAGGTGAAATACTGGGAGGAGATTGTGAAATGAAGTTCATCCAGTACATTGACAAGGGTGTAGAACAAGCAGTTTATGATTTTGGGTTTTGATTTTGTGTGTGCACACACAATTTGATGGTTCCTTGGTGGTGGATGGAAATTAGCTCTTGTGTATTTTGCTTTTGGGTGATTGGTGACAGAATATTACAAGTGGTTCTTGAAATACCTATGTTTGTTTCCACTGTCTACCTGCTGTCTTAATCCTGGCCATGGCTAGAAAAACTAATCAAACATCATATGACTAAATCCAACTGCTCATGGGGTAGATGTGAGAGACAGATGAGGGAGGGCCCACTAATCAGGTCCAGAGGTAAAATATTGTAGAGAGGCCCAGCTCCCTGCTACTCTCATTTCCTGGTCAGATGGAGAGATTTCTATCAGTGAGCTGTCTGTGAACCTTGCTTTGGGGTGCCATCTTTTATTTCAATCTCTGTCCAGTAGGTAGCTGATAAACTTAAAACTCCAGTCTTTTTCACTTTCCCAGAGGGAGGATTTTCTATCCCTTGTCCTCACTCCATGGCCTCAAGGCAGACACAAGCTTGGGGAGAGAGAGGTTTTTGCTAAACACCCTCTACCCCTTTCCTGTGAATAACTCCAGAACTGCCTGTGCAATTGATGGTATTTTTTCTTACCTTTACTAGCATGACATTGACATTTGCCTTGACAAGTGTACTGTCACCCATAGTTATGTGAATAGCTACAAGGAAACAAACCAGAATGTTGCTAATTTCATTTTCACAAGTCTCAGAGGGGTAACAGTGTTAGTCTGTATCGGCAAAAACAGGTCCTGTGGCACCTTAAAGACTAACATTTATTTGTGTAAAAAAGCACTTTTGTCGAATGCAATATATGACTAAGTGGTTTTTACCCATGGAAGCTTATGCCCAAATAAATCTGGTAGTTTAGATTCCATAAGGTACTACAGGACCAGTGTTCCCTGGAAGCTGAGCACTTCGGGGGCTGCCCAGAAGAGATTTCAGGTGTCGCCCAGCTGATTAGCAGAGTTCCCAGAGCTGGCAGCATGTATTTCTCTTGGTGGTGCACATCTGAACATACCTTGGTGCACAAAACAAAATTCATTCTGCCATGGATGGAAAAAATTAGAGGAAACACTGCACAGGACTCCTTTTTGTTTTCACTAATTTCCTTCTTTTCTGGTTTGGGAAATCAGTGAGCAGCAGCTGAGTTGTCAAGAAGATAACAGATCACATAGAGCTGCAAATGAGCTTGGGAGGTCACTGAGTGAAGTCCCCTGCCCTCTTGGCAGGACCAAGCACCATCCCTGACAGATTTTTTTTTTTTAATTTATTTGCCCCAGACCCCTTGGCCTCCTTAGGGTTTGAACTCACAAGCTTGAGTTTAGCAGACCAGTGCTCAAAACACTAAGCTACCTCTCTGCCACTGTAAAACATTTGATTCTTGTTTGGAAGATTGTCTTCTCAAACATGCATTCTAGAAATATTTGCTTTTAAACCAGGAAGCTGACCTCCTGCAGCAATTGATGATGCAGGTACCCTTATTGGTTCTGACAAGTAGATAAGTGGATTTTTCAAGCCTTGATTATGGTTATTCATGACAAAATTGTTCACAAAGTGGCTTTTTTGTTTTGGTAAGAATATCTTACTGATGAAAGCTCATTTTGATAAATGTAGGTAGTGCTGTAGATTTTGACCATACTAATTCACACTGATTTTGCTTACACTTAAATAAGTGGGAATGTTTCCATTTGCTTTAATGGGAGCTGGGTCAGGTCCATAGTGCTTGGTGATTGACAGTAGACCTTGTGTAAATCAATAGTAACTCCATTAAAGCCAATAGAGTTACCCTCGTGTAAAGCTGGTGTGACAATGCCCCAAAGCACTGTTTGTTAGAGTGAGCTTTTGTATGACAGAATTCTCTTAAGGGAAGATGTAATATCCTGAATTTTGATTTTTAGTGATGAGGAAATATTTGTTTGTGGTCTTAAAAATCACCAGCTGCCTCTCTAACTGGGCAGTTAATGATTTCCTTTTTATGTGGGAATCCCTACCTGGCAGACAATTGTGCCAAGAATGGGGCTGGAGTGTACTGTATTGAACGCTGGCCAGCGTAATGCCCCCCTGGGGAAGCTGTTACAAGTTGGTATAATGTAGAGCAGTCTAGGACTTGCTTTATGTTACAGTATGTTTGAACCAGCCCTCCCGCTTCCATTACACTGGGTAGAGCTCTAGCACTGAGCTGAGTATCTATTGTTCAGTCTTGGGAAAATTCCAACTTATAGCAGAATTATTTAGACAGAAGCTGCTGAAGGATTTATTACAGTCACCTAGTGCCATGTTTGCCAATTTTATTTGGCCACGGAACCCTTTTACTCTTGAAATAATTTTGCAGAACCCGATTCCCAGGCTCTGTTCCCCTTGACTCCTAAACCTGCTCACATGTCTAGGCTTTACCCACCTGAGTCCCCAGATCCACTCCCCTATCTCCAAGCTTTCCTCTTCATCCCACATTCGTGTCCCCCCTCCCAGGCTTAACCCCTCTTAGCTCCAGACCCACCCCCACATACCCAGGATTAACCCAGCTCAGCCCCAAACCATCCACCAGGACTAACTCATGCATGGTGCTGGCTGGGGAGTCTACACAAGGTGGCCACATGCACCTAGTGGAAGGAAGGCTGGCATGGAGGTGTTCTGCTGGGGGGGGGAGGTGAGCCATGCCACACACACTTGAGGGATGTGGCTGCTTGGGTAGCGGACCACGTGAGGGGCTCCCTGCCCTGCTGCTGAGAAAATGGAACAAAATTCAGTTGGGTAATGGCCACATCTGTCCCACCACCCTGCCTGCATTAAACCAATTACATTTATTTCTACTGTGTCAGCAGTCGCAGGGCAGGGAGCTGCAGAGAAGTCAGCTATTGTAATGGATTTTTTTCTTTGCAGAACCCTTATTTTCACATCGTGGACCCCGGGGGTTCCATGGAACACCATGTAGAAAAAACTGGGTTAGTGTGTCTTGTTCTTGGTCCAATTGTTTGAGGTATTGTTATAGTCATGTTGGTCACAGAATAAGAGAAAGACAAAATAGGTGAGATCATGTTTTTAGCGACCTTCTACCAACTGAAGGTTGTCCAGTGAAAGATACTACCTCACTTATCTTGTCTTTGTCCAATTGACAGAAATGTTGTAACTCCATTGATATAAAAAACTTATTACTAGGCCGTTAGAAAAGGTGAAGCTTTCTGTCAATGACCTAAAGGTATGTGTGTTACAGAAAAGGAATTATCGCACCGTTTTGGAATGAGAAACATCTGAGCTGGCTTTTATATTCAAATTCGGCACATTAACACATGGTTTAGATCGTGATGGGAACTTTCTGATTCACTATAGGGGCTTGTCTGCATACTTGGCTCAGTCTAATTCTTGACCCTCCCCCCACCCCTCCACTCTCTGATTTGCTCACCTTGATTATCTTTTTCTGATTTGTCCTCCTTGCTTACTGTTTTTGGTTCTCTGTGCCTTAAATATTGAGTCTGTTCTGGTCTGGCTATGGTCTGAAGAAGTGGGTCTGTCCCACAAAAGCTCACCTAATAAACCATTTTGCTAGTCTTTAAAGTGCTACTTGACTGCTTTTTGTTTTGATAGTGTGTAGACTAGCACGGCTTCCTCTTTGTTACTCCTCCTAATTGTGCAACAAGAGTGGGAGAGAAAAGAGGCTTTCCCCTCCCCCTCAAAAGAGGAAAGGGATCAAGATTTTTTTTCTGGGGCTCTGCTGGAGAAGAGAAATGGAATAAAACCAACCTGTTGCCTCCTTCTAAAAGTGGAGTGGATGTGAAGACTGGTCCTTTCTTAGGCTCAAGGGAAGGGGTGAGTACGTGGGTATCTTCACCATCCCCACAGCTCCTTCCCTGAGACCTCAATTGTCCCTTATTTTCTCCCTTCCCATCCCTTCCCTTCCACTGATTTCACCTGGGGAAAGGTGTCTAGTGGCACCTTCGCCTTTCCTTCCTCTTCTGGAGACAACAGACTACCTCCGTGCAGCGAGGGCCAACAGCCACTGCTAGCCATGGGGTATGGTGGGAGGGGGTGGGGCTTCAGGCTGTCAGCCCTGCCCCTCATGCTCCCTCAGAGCCAGGTGCAGGGTGGCGGCACAGCACGGCTGTGGCATTTCAAAGGGGCCCGGAGCTCCAGCTGCTGCTGTTTCTACTTCATCAGTGGCTGGAGCTCCAGACCCTTTTGAAATGCTGGGCCTGGGGGCAACTGCCCCTTTGCTCCCTCCTCCAGCAGCCTTGCCTCTGTTTTACAAGGATAGTGTGCTAACCTTTAATGGGAGGAGCGAGCCTATGGGCATTGAGGATTACACTAGTTAGTATGTTAGTGCTCTGACCTTTGTACAAGATTTCATGTGAAAAGTCGAGGCTACCCCACAGGATGAAGAGTGTTCTGTGGGATTTTAGCACTTTTAGGCTGGTAAATCACACAAACAGTGAATTAATATTCATCAGCTGAAAACCTGAAGATCTAGCAAGGGCCCCAAGATGCTGTTGTTGGAAAAAAAGAAAGATTGATTGCTCAGAAAGCTTGAGGAGAATGGCGGCTAGGACAACTTTCCAGTCCTGTTGTCTCAGGATTGCAAGGGAGATGGATGTGAACTTGATAACATGTTTTTTGAAGTCAGAAGGTCACAGAAAATTGCAGATGAACGAGAAAAGAAAGACCCTAAAATAAGAATTGCTTCCTTCCATTGAGTGAGGGGAGAAAACTGCTGCGGGAGTCACTGGCATCTCAAACTGACTGATGCAGAAAAGTGGGATGATGGACCTTGGATATATCCTCTGTGGAAGCACTTTCAGCTGCCCAGGACTGTTGTATTTAAAGATTTAATGCAGAAGACAGGACACTCAGAGCTCAGTTCAGGCGGTCATGAAATTGAGACTGGGCGAACTGAGACTGGGCACAGCCACATGAGAATTTGGGACTTTGCATAATGAATTTAAATAGCTCTAGGCATCACAAGTATGAATGCTTGAGCTAATCTGTGGAAAAAGTCCTAAACTAGATCTCTTATGAACTACGCACGTGCCTAGTTGAGAAAATTAAATAGAGGACACACTGAAGTAAACTTTATGAGGGAGGAAAACTCAACAAGAAAGAAAGGCAGAGAATTCCAATACAGCAAAAGCACAACATGCAGACTGTTTGCTACTGCTATTGTGCTAACAAGAATTTGGGGGTTAGGAAGAAGTGTCTGATGAGATTTGCAGAAAATAAAAGGACAAAACACATTTTTGCAAAAGCGCAGCAAAGTAAGACACATGACAGAATACAAAGAGGAGAGAATATCTGAGGAATCCATATTTAGCAGTAGATATCTTGTAGGTGCAGTTCAGATTAAAATAGTGGCTCCTCTCACTGCACGTGAGTGCTGGTAAGGAGCTGGTAACTAAGTCATGTGCCAAATAGCCTGAGGTTCTCCCAGCAAACTAGTAGTCTACATCAGGGATGAGCAAACATGGATGGTGAATGAGCTGCATGAGTGGCCCTCCTTCACCTCACTGGACAGCAGCGGCCTGCAGCTCTCCATCTCCCCTCTCTGTCATGTGCTTCTTGTGCACTAGGGCACCAGAGCCCCACACTCATGCTCTTGCTGCTCTCTTGCAGCACTTTTGGAACATTGCAAATGGCCTGATTCACACTCCGTCCCCACTCCTCCCCTTCCTTCCCAGCAGTTTTGAAGCACTATGAATCTGTTAAAAACAACAAGTCCTGTGGCACCTTATAGACTAACAGAGATTCTGGAGCGTAAGCCTTCATGGTCAAAGACCCGCTTTGTCCGAGGCATGAGTGGAGGCGGGGGGGGGGGGGGGGGGGCGGGGATTCAGAGAAGGGTTTAAAGAGGGAGTCTCAGTCCAGGGGAGGGCCAGAGTTGACAAGGTCTGTTCAGTCACGGAGGATGTGGCCCATTATCAGCACATAATGAGGAGTTGTGAACATCAGGAAAGGAAAAAGCAACTCTGTTCAGTCAGGGAGGATGTGGCCCATTATCAGTAGCTAATGTGGAAGTGTGAACATCAAGAGCAGAGAAACTACTTTTGTAAAGGGCCAACCACTCCCACCTAAGGAAGTGAAGAAACAGATTGACAGAGCCAGATGTGTATCCAGAAGCCACCTGCTACAAGACAGGAAGGAAAACAAGAGAACACTAGTGGTAACATACAGCCCCCAGCTAAAGCCTCTCCAGCACATCATCAGTGATCTACAGCCCATCCTGGACAGCCATATTTCACTCTCACAGATCTTGGGAGACAGGCCTGTCCTTGCCTACAGACAGCCTGCCAACCTTAAACAAATTCTCACCAGCAACTATAGACCACAACACAGTAACTCTAAACCTGGAACCAATCCCTGCAACGAACCATGGTGTCATCTCTGCTCACGTATCTACACCAGCAGTATCATCATAGGACCTAACCACATCAACCATACCATCAGGGATTCTTTCACCTGCACATCTACTAATATAATACATGCCATCGTGTGCCAGCAATGTCCCACTGCAATTTACATTGGCCAAAATGGACAGTCTCTACGTAAAAGAATAAATGGACATAAATCAGACATCAGGAACGGTAACATACAAAAACCTGTAGGAGAACACTTCAGTCTCCCTGGACACTCAGTAACAGATTTGAAAGGAGCAGTCCTACAACAAAAAAAAAAACTTCAAAAATAAACTCCAAAGAAAAACTTCAGAGCTGCAATTCAGTTGCAAATTTGACACCATCAACCAAGGATTGAACAGAGACTGGGAATGGTTGGCTCATTACAAAAGCAGTTTCTCCGCTCATGATGTTCGCATCTCCATATTAGCTACTGATAATGGGCCACATCCTCCCTGACTGAACTGACTTGATTTCTCTTCTCTTGATGTTCACAACTCCACGTTAACTGCTGATAAGGGGTCACATCATCTGTGACTGAACAGACCTTGTGAACTCTGGCCCTCCCCTCGACTGAGACTCCCTCTTTAAAACTTCCTCTGGACCCCCCCTCCCCCCCACCCACTCAAGCGTTTGATGAAGCGGGCCTTTGCCCACGAAAGCTTTTGCTCCAAAATATCTGTTAGTCTATAAGGTGCCACAGGACTTCCTGAATATACAGACTACCTTTTGAAATACAGACTAACTCGGCTACCCCTCTGTTATGAATCTGTTGATTTGTGCTTCATTCGCACTCCTTCCCCTCCACCCCAGATCTGGAAAAGCTGCAAATCAGCTGTTCATGATGTTCCAGCTCTCAAAGGCATGGGAAGGAGCAGGGACAGTGAATCACAGCTCTGAGAGTGCTGGGAGGGAAGGGAAGGCTTAAGGAATGCAAGGGTCTGGTGTTGTGGTGAGCAAGTGGCATGTGGGGAGGGCAGCTAGTGGATCTGTAGTCCCCGTGAGTGGGCCTCATGCAGTCTCTGGGCCACAGGTTGCCCACCACTGATCTACATACTTTATTGTAAATAAGACATGATGAAAGTCTTACAGTATAGTAGAGTCAAGATACCATTATGTGATAACACTAATATGAAGCCATAAGGCACGCTGAACTACATTTCTAAGAATAAAAATGAATTTAAATGAGTTTAAATGTTCAAGTAGTGAAAGAAATTGAAGGAGCTGTTCCCCTTAGCTGAAACATGTGACAAAATGGGCCGAATTACAGTCGTGGTGACTGACAGCTCGGAATGAATCAATAAAAATAGACATTATATCCACAGATATCGTCTACATTAAAAAAAAATGGCTGTAAAGGGGACCTGTTTCACGTATGTGGCTGCACGCTAGGAAGGTGCCAACCTTATATGAGGTGGACCCAAGACAAGCAAGGAAGATTACCAGCACTACTAAATTACTGGAACTACCAGTAAATATAAATAACCTTTTGAAACAAGGCACGTGGCAAAACCAGAGATCTGACTGACCAGACCAACGGTTGTGGTGGGGGCAATAAGCTTGCCATTTATGAACCTGTAGCAAACCTACAGATTTAATAAAACACTCATGCTATCCCCTGCCAACCGTAGCAGAAGTATCAAATGGTAGTTGCCAAAGATGTCTACTGCAATGGAGAGCAGGAGACAGAAAGCAGTTATCTGACTATGTTCTGGATCCTATTTGGGTGAACTGGAAACACCCTTTGGCATGACAACTGGTTTAGAAAAGTATCAGCAGACACCGTATGAAGCCCTACAAGGACAGTTTGGGGTGAGGGTTGTTGCAGATATCATTATGGTCTATAGGTGAGGTGCAGTTGTGAAAGATCCTAGCTGGCCATACTCAGAAATTGACTGAACTGTTCAAGAAAGCAAGAAAAAACAATCTCAAACTGAAAATGAAAGTTGGACTTTGGCTGTTCCCTAAACAGGGCATCTGCTCATAAGTGAAGCTATACATCTAACTCCTGGGAAATTCAAGGAGTACCCGCCAGAAAAAATGTCAAGGAATACACTTTGTGGAATTTGTGACTGCTGTGCAAAATTACTGCCCCACCCATGGATATGCATATGTAACAAACATGGATCCTGTCTGGGAATGACAAAGCAATTAAGCAGATAAGAGAATTTGTTTTCCAGTATCCAGTGCTTAGGTGTGAAGACATAAATAAGGATGTTGCAATTCAGCGCAATGCAAATGAGAAGGAACTAGGTAAAGCCTTACTACAGGAAAGTCATCCAAGCAGCTTTTATGTTAAGACCACTTTTGCTTAGACAGGAACAGTATGATGCTGAGAGTGAAAAGAAGTGTCGTGTTATAACACTTTCATGGGACAGATTGATTCAGTACCTTCATGGTAGAGATGCGGTCCATGAATGATGATGATGCAGACCACAAGCCTCCAGAAAACAGATTTTATAAACTATTTTGATTACCCCAAATGCCTTTAGTGCAGATTCACAGAAGAAACATAATTTGAAGTTACACTATGTTAAAGGATCAGAAATATGCAAGGCAGGTTTCTTATGTAGAGCAGATTTCCTATCAGACATATGCTGTATTTGAAACACTTGATCATAACATTATGAAAAGATAGAGGAAATTAACTATTCTGAATTGCTTTGTGGCTGGATCAGCAACTAGTTCTGACAGAACAGCCTGAACAGCAAGATTAACTACTGCAGCCACTAAAAACAACAGGTCTGCATGGAAAATGCAGAAACTGAGCAATAGTGAATAGTATGCAAAACAGAACTACATATAACCAGAGTTACTATACCCAAAGTTATAAGACCTGAGACGCTGGCAAAAATCCATACTAGTCATCTACACACAGAAGCATGTCTTCACAAAGCCAGAATGGTGGTTGATTAGACATATGTTATAATTATTTGTAGTATAGTGGTGCCAGAGAACTGAATCAGGATTGGACTTCCATTGTGGTGTAATCTTCACTATTGTGAGAATTAATCAGTCAACATGATGTGAAGATGAAGAGTGTTCTAGATGAGCTCAATAGAATTAATAGTTCAGTTGTTACAAGCTCTGATATCTCTTACGAACATAAATTTAACCCATGTTGCCACATGAAGACATATTTCTTGTATGCATGATGTTATATTTCGCATTTGTAAAGGACTTCTGGAAAAAATGCAGCCACTGTGGCTCTGATCCTAAAAGAAGCTATGCTCATAAGTAGGAATACTCATGAGTGTGAAGGTGTTCATGTGTACCCATCTTTGCAGAATTAGACCTTAGAATCATTAGGTTATAGAAAAAGAAGGTGTATCAGCAGCAGCAGGTCCACGCTGTTGGTCAATTTATGAGCCTTTTCATATTGCCTGTATCTGTGAATCTTTTTTTTTCCACTATTCAGGTTAATGAGATGTTTTTTATTTGGTTGGTTACTTTAAGATAACAGGTATCCTACATTACAGGGCAGAATCCTTCTGTGACATGACCCATTTTGAATTAAGTGTCATAGTAGTTATGCTGAATGTCAAGCTGAGACAACCATCGACCAGGAAGTTCAGTTTTCTAACAAGAGATATGAAAACATTGAGGTTCAAATTCCGGCTTTATGTTCATAGATCACTCCATTTGAACTCAGTAGGACTTGTTTCCATGCATAACTGGGGCAGAAATTGTCTCTTACTCTTCCCTCCCAATGAAATGAAATAAAGAATCCCAAGGATTATACCATATTAACTATGAGCTGTTTATCTATGAGTTTAATTTGTGGTAAGCAATTAGGAACACTTGGTTATCTATCAGCAGCCTAGCATACAGGCAAATGTTACTAGACAAAAATGCATCTGTTGTGAGGTTGTTAGGTTTGTATCATTTCTGGTGAAATAAAAGCAACCTTGGACTTTGCTCTTTTTTGCCAAATGCAAGTAGGTCTTATTCATATTTATCCTCTACAGCCAAAATACAAATCTTAGCTACATTGCATAAATTGCTTGCTACGTTGCACATGTATTCTTATTCAGATTGTTGGGGGAAAAAAACTGCTGCATTTGTGCTGGAATGAGTGTTCATTGGTCAGTGAGGGCATTGTTGATAACCATATGCTGTGTGCTCGAAACTTGAGTCTAGAATCTTTGGGTAGCCTACATTTTTAGCTGTTAAATTTAATTAAAAGTAGTAGGTAGCCTTCACTTCTGGATAAGAAGAAGTAGAGAAGATTCTATATTAATTTTGCTGGACTTTCTTGTGCTTATTGACTGGGCAACCAGTAATAAGTACAAACGGTACATACACAAACAAAACAAAAAACACATAAATTACACAGCACATGGTGGCACCGCCTGTCACCAGTTCATGGGCTTGATCCTGCAAAAACCTACATGAACAGTTTTTATTCATAAAAGCAGTAGGCTGTGCCTCAAATCTTAAACCGAAAGTGACCTAAATTAATAGGCAAAAATAAACTAAGCCAAAACCAAATGATCAGCCAAATACTACCCTAAAAATGATGTGCTGTTCCTCAGGGTTGGTTTGGTCTCCTGAACTAGGAGGAGTAAATTTCAAAGGCTGGGCCTCAAACTGAGAATGGCCTGTGAAGCTGTGAAGTCTACCTACTGTTGCTGATCAGATATATAGATTTACCTGAGCCACTGCAGGTATTTAAGACAAAACTTGGGATAGGCTTATAACACACTTGTGAAGAATAAACTTTTGGGACATCCTCTTTAAGAAAGAAATCCTTTAGAACTTTACACACATAAATATGTAGCTGTGTCTTAAATATTGTGTCCAAAAGGAAGAAAAATATTTTGCATTCACAGAATTTTTTTTTTATACGATTTAGTGTACATTATTTAATATATGGTGCCATACATTTAAATAGCAGAAGTTTGGTCAGCTTTGAAATAAATAATGAATAGCATAAAAGAAGATGTATTTTTAATATATAGACCACATTTCAAATATAAAACATTTACTTTTGTGCCACGTCATTCCTGAATTACAAGGTCTGGTGAATTATATAATACGTACAAAGTCCTTGGACACACATTATTTGACAAGGGAGCTTCAAAATAATACATCACCTTAAATGTGTCAGAAATGTAAAGAGATAAATCAGAGATCCTAGTACCCATCTTCTCCTTCTTCTTTCCTCACCCTACCAACCCCTGCCCACTCTGCCTGCATGCACATAAGAGGATTATTATGTGTTTTGGGCTTTAATGTTATTAGCATTGTGTCTTCTTACCCAAATGCAACAGTTTCACTATGTTCCCAGCACATAACAAAGAAATGGGAATGGCTCGTCCCTAACAAGATGGAAATGCTGCCTATTGGAAGGGGAAACATATAGAAGAGTAGGTGATTGTGGCATTTGCACAAATTATTGATGACTGTGCCAAAATAGCCTCTGCAGTCTGGGTGTCCTGGTGTGCACTGACCCTCTCCAAGAGCTGGGCTCAAAAACCCCACTTGAGTCAAGTGACCAAGTTCTGTTACTAGTAGGCTGGGCATGGAGCTTCCTGCAAGAAGGAGCCTGTCTGTTCTATCAGAGGAGAGCAGGAGACTTGCTGGGAGTAGGAATCCAGAAGTGTTAAGAGACTTGAGGAAACTCCAGGGAGCAAGATCTGTGCTTTAGAAAAGGACTGTTGAGCTCAGCAATTCATTGAACTAAACTGGGGAAGTATGTCTTATCGTATAAGCTAACGTGATCTGTGGTGAATAACAGGAGTGTTATTTGAGTCGTAATGGGGGATGGGGTATCTGAGAACCTCTAGGACACAATTTAAGGGCTTGTCTATACTTACTAGGAAATTGACCCGTTCAGAGCTGCTCAACAGGTTGATCAACTTGACTCCTATCGCAAGGAGTAAGGGAAGTCGACGTGAGAAACACTCCCATCAACCTCCCTCAGTGATGACAGACCTTATAGACAACTGCAGATACGTCAATTCTGGCTATACAATTGCTGTAGCTCGAATTGCATATCTACAGTCGACTGTTGTAGACCAAGCCTCAAATGATGTCAGGGCTTGATGCCTGGTTAGGTCAGACCCTACTATACTGAGGCTATGTCTACACTACAGCATGAAGTTGATTTTAAGGCACTTCGCTCGCTTTTACAATGTGACTGTCTTCACTGCAAATACCATAGGTTGATTTTATGGGGTACTAAGCTCAACTTTTTCGCCCCACCCCTCCAATGTGCTGTAACACCAAGTTCAAATTTACAAGGTCAAATGAATGCTATTATAGAAACAGCATTAGTTTAAATCCTCCAGGGGTATTCCACAATGCCCAAAATGTGTCCGTTCTGGCTGCTTTCACTTCTGCTGCTCTCCAGGTATGCAGGAAGTAGGAAATAGGAAGCCCAGCAATTTGAATTCATTTTCTTCCAGACCAGCGTGGTGACTGCACCTAGCCATGATTTCTCAGGTGGAAAAAGAGCCCCAGTATGGAGCCATCAGGAGAGCCAGGATCTCATTTCTGTGTGAGTGGATAAATCTGTGCTGAATAAACACCAGGGACATTCAGCAGTGTTGGGAGAAAAATCAAGCTTCTCCCGACACCACCTGGCTGCCAGGCCATGCAGACCATGCCTGCAAACGGCAGCATGCCCTGTCCTGTGCAGGGTTTCAGTGCTTGAAAGGGATGTCTTTATATCTGCTTCAAACCTGGCTCCTTCAGCCAGATACAGTGAAGAAGTGGTAGTGTATCTTCTTTCCTTGCGAATAATATTAAGCCTTTCACTAGTCGCATAGATCCTGTTTGTTGTATTTTCACCGGGGAAAGAGACACTAACCACTAGACACCAATGCTCTCTGGGATTCCATACTTTTCCCTCTTTCCTTGAGAATAATATGAAGGCTTTCACTGGTTGCATAGACCCACTTTGTTCATTTGGGTATCATGGACTTCAGCTTTTGTTTGGTGTATTTTCATCAGGAGAAGAGATTTCTGAAAAATGTCAGTTCTTCACTTCTGTGTGGTTAACGGCTCACAATTTTCTCTCTCTCTCTCTCTTTCCAGTTCAAACTTGGCTCCTTCAGCCTTTCTCTTCACTTGTATTTAATGTCCATTGGAATTCTCTTGAAAAAACTCTTTTATAAAAGCTGCCTCTTCCAAAAAGATGATTTTCCATTTTTTTCTTTAAAAAAAAGCTGCTTCTTTCCGTAATGTGAATGACTCAAAGAATTTCATCAGGGAAAGAGACTGTTGAAAATTGGCCATTTGTTTTCAACAGCAGCGCAGAATGAGGGCAATGCAGTCTGGGAAGATAACATCACCCCCACAACCACTGGCAGGGCATTTTTTTCCCCATAACACACCAGCGAAAATATCCAGAATGCAATCGGGCTGAAAGAAGTGTGAGATAGGTGCCCACAATGCACTGCTGCAACAGTTGAACTTGGAGATTTAGTGGGGATGTACGAAGTCGACTTTGTGACAGGTGCAGACACTCAACTTTGACTTTATAAAATCAAGTAGTACAAAGTCGACTTTAATAAATTGAACTTTGTTTTGTAGTGTAGATGTTGCCTGAGGCTCAGTGGAAGGCACTGATGCTCCTGTATTCTTAGGTGTAATCAGTGGTGGGCCAGGTAGCTGCAACCACATCTCTTTGATGCTCAAATTATGATGGACACTTACTCTGAGTACTGTGTCGCCTCAAAAGTATACAAGTACTAGAGCATTGTGTTAGGCTACATCTGAACACTATCCATAAGTGACAAAAGAGTCTAGCTGCCTGCTTGTTTCTTCAAAGGGGAAAGCTACTGTGAGCTTGTAAGGCTGGTGCTCAGATCTGTAGACCTGCTCCCTTTTTCACTTCCAGCTAGAAGCCATCTTTAAAGTCCTGAACGGATTGAGGCCTCGCTAGCTGAGGGACCACATTTCACTGACTTTTCTTCACAGGCTGAAGTAATTTTAATGTTGGTACCAAGTATGTTGAGAGATGTCAGTACGAGGAGATGTATATCCACAACTTTTTCGCTGAGAGGTCCTGGATTTGTCAATATGTATGGTAGGTGTTGTGTTAATCAGATCTCAGTGCAACTTCCATTAAAGATTGTGAAAAGACTCCCATGGATTTAAGTTAAAGTTAGATTGAGCACCAGTTTTCCATCTGAGTTTACTGAAGTGAGGGAGTGGGTGAGGGACCTAATAGTCTGAATTATGCAGGATGTAATTTTTTCTGTTATTTTTGGCTTGACATAACTAAATTAAATAGACAGTAGATTCCCACCTAACCATACCTAGAACCAACAGCTCCATGATTTGGCATAATCCAGATTTTGTTTTGCCAAACATCACTTAAATAGGTTGTATTCCTGATATTTCCTTTCTAATTAGGTTAGCATGTTACGGGATCTGTTATTTTTCATGCAGCTTGTCTCTAAAGCCTGCCAAATACAAGAGTTTTCTTACTAACAAGTATTGAATTTCAATATCTATCTATAGAACCCTGTGCTGCAACGTGAGTAGTCCTTCTGTTAGTAATTCCAACACAGTCAATGTACTACGTGCATGAGTAAGGATTGCTTATATAAAGAAAGTTTATGGGGTCAGACCTCAATTTTTCAGAAGGATATTGTAGTGCCTTTTGTAAGGGTCTTGCATGGATCAGATAAAACGTGCATATTATCGCTGAAATATCTGGCTTTGGGATGGTTTGACCTTTATTCATGCTCTGTTAAGCTTGTTGCGCAGAGCAGTAGACTATTAGACTTTGATACAGGACAAAGTCAAAGAAGTATGTTATAGTTTCACTGTACTGCCAGTTAACACTGATACAATGAACGATTGAACTAAAGGGATGGATATTTAACATTGCCACATATCATGTAGACGAGCTGAAGTCATTCCCAATAAATTCTCATGAGTCACAGCTTTATTATTCTTCAAAAACTATAGTGAGGATGGCAGGGAGGGTGATTACTCAATAAAGTCTGATGTGAATGTCAGTAAAAAGAAGATGTCATTACATAGCCAATAAGAACTGAGTTGAGATTTGTAAGGCAAGTACTGTCCAAAAAGGGCTGTTGCAGCTGTTCTGGGTGTTCTGAGGAAATAACATGACTAGTGTACAAAGATGTGTCAGTCACTTTGGATGTTATAAGATTTTCTGACATTAATATATTACTGAGTTTTGTGCTGAAATTAAAATAAACAGAAGCATAGTGTCTTATCTGATCATGTTTCCCCTCCTGCAAACCCGTATTCAGCCAATTAGTTTTACTGGTCCAGATTCTTCTCTCACCTAAACCAGATCAACTTACAGAGTTACTTCTGATTTACTGTGGTGCAAATGAGTAGACACTGCGCCAGGCGGGACTGGTCAGGTAGGTGAGTGGGGGGTTTCAGGATTGGCCCATGTTTTTAGACATTTTGTGTTCAACTTTCAAAGGAAATTAATTTCTATTTTCCCCCCAATCTGTTTTAATAAAACACAAAACCCATTTAATATCTTCATATGATTGAAATAAAGGGGACTAAACCTTGTAAACCACATTATTTTCAAAAATTATAATCATATGTTGGTGAATGTACGTATTAATTCCTCCACTATCAGTAATGCTTAGGATTTGGAAGAGTCATGAAATATGGCCGTGATACAGGGTACTTAAATGGAAAATACCTCTCTGAAACCACACCCCCCACTCATGCATCTGATGAAGCAGGTCTTTGCCTACAAAAGCTTATGCTCCAAAATATCTGTTAGTCTATAAGGTGCCACAAGACTTCTTCTTGTTCTCAGGGCGCAGTATGTATATTCATTTTCTTTTTTGCATTTCTCTGCTAACACAACATGAAGTAGGGATAGAGTCAGCAATAACAGCAGTGAAGATTATCCCAAATAAGATAGGCATCTGCTAGATCTTTTAAATTAGCAGCTGGTGAGTTAGTAAAGAAGGAAAGGTAAGAACAAAAGCTGCAGTAGTGTGAACCTCTTTAAATGTTAAAGAGATTTGTGTCCTGCCCTACAGCTTCTTTAGAGAAACAAACATTATCATTCCACCACCACCCCCGCCAGCTTCTTTGTGTGTACAAACAACATTCATTATCCCTTGAACTTGCATGGATAATGATTACAAAACTATCTTTAAATCACTGCAGATATCAGAGTTAAAGTCTGTTTATTTTGTGGGAAAAGAGATTAAAGTATTTGCTCATGTATTTTGTAGTTTCTATGGAAATACAGTGAGGTAAATAGCTGGGTTAAACTGATTATTCATGCCTCACTTTGTTGAACATTAAATTGTTTTATTTGACAGGGATATTAACTCACCTAAAGGTCAGTACTGTAACCCCTCCCTTCATAAAACTCATTGATTGGTCCATAATTGTGTTTTTCATTCTGTGGGATGGTTAGGCTGACTATGCTGCATCATAAAATTAATTAGCTTTACATGAGAAATCTGAACATTATCTTGTTTAATGTGAAGATATTATTGAAGCGCTAAGGAATATCCTGTGTCTGTGTTTCTAAAGTTTGCAATCATGTATTTGAACATGTTGATAAAAATCAAAACCCTTCTTTCAATCTTGGAAGGGAAATGGAAGAGATGGGGTGTTTGCTTTATATTGACTTCGAAAGCAAGAATTCAATTTTTTTCTTATTTGGAATAATTGAATAGGGAATGCAATGCCCAACTACCCTGGTTAAATCGATTCGGAATTCTGTTGTTTTGGCCCCATAACATAGCACCAACTTGGCATTTTTACGCACTGCTTATTCAGTACTTGACTCCAGTAAGGACCAAGTTTGAAGTCTTTACTCAGTTTTTACTTGTACAGATTGCACCTCCCTTACCTGGCATGCTTGGGACTTTTCTGATTCCAGACAAGAGAATTTGCCAGATGAGGGGAGGTGTAGGGCTTCTCCAGGCAGAAAGTCCTATGATCCAGCCTGCAGCCTCTCTCCCCAGCCCAGGCTGCCATAGGGCTCCAGCCAGCCCTTGCCACCCTGGCTGCCATGGAGCAGAAGAGGGCTGCTGCTCCTGCTCCCAACCCTGTGGCAGCAGTCTCCTGGCCCCGTTGCTGTGGGACAGGCTGGAGCTCCTGATTTCCGCTTCTCCTCCCCCTCCGGCCCCGAGCTGCTACAGGAGCTCTGGCCTCAGTCCTTGAACTGCTCCGGGGCGGCTGGGGCTCCTGTCCCAGTCCCCGCACTGCTCCAGGGTGGCTGGGGCTCCTGTCCTCATCCCCACACTGCTCCGGGGTGGTAGGAGCTCCGGCCCCATTCCCTGCACTCCTGTGGGACTGGCTGGTGCTCCAGCACCAAACTTCCACACTGCTGCGGGCCAGCGGGGACTCTGCCCTGGACCCCATATGCTGCTGTGGGGCAGGTGGGGGCTCGGACTCTGGATCCCTGTGGGGGCACCTTCAGCAGTGGCTACTTTCTCATTTGGTAACATCCGTGGTCATGCCGGATGAGGGATTTTACTGGATGAGAGGGTACCAGATTATAGAGGTGCAACCTGTAATTGCAGGATCCTGCATGGAGCTGGTGTGGTGTCACATTACTTCTAGGCAAACATTAGCAATCATTCGTCCTCAGATGATCCGGATTGGCTAGCCCACCCTTGCTTTCTGACGTGCAACACCCTCACATTTCACATGCAAAAAAGCAGCCCTGTAGCACTGTAAAGACTAACAAAATAATTTATTAGGTTATGAGCTTTCTTGGGACAGACCCGCTTCTTCAGATCTAGAAATTCTGATTCACACGGTGTGATAGAGGAAGATAAGACCATCATGGGCCCATCCTGTCCAGGCTCCCTCTTCTTTTGTAGTGCTGAAGGGACTTAAAGATTTCCCTAGCTCTTGGGCTGTTTTTTTTATTGCACATTCATGTAGAAGGCCAATATATAAAGCTAACACTTAGTTTTCATATAGTGTTTAATCAGGCAATCTCTTGTTACCTTTATTGGAAGTTTCCCTGGAAAAAGTTCTCAAGATTTGGCTGCCTGCGAATTTTATTTTCTTGAAAACATTCTGTGAGAAGGATCACTGGATACAATTAATTGCAGTCAATTAAAATCTCAGAGTAATTTTATTTAAAACAACCAGATAACCTTTCCCTCCTTTCCAACGCATTTATAAGGAGAGGACAACCTGAACTGAAATCCACAGGATTTAGACATATAATCCAAAAAAGCTGCCACAATCCTCTTTTGAAGGATTGTTCATCCTGTTTAGAAGGGTGCTTTTAATGAATAATTCTGTGTGATTAAACCCATATGCATATGAAACTACTGATGCATTTCTGATCTTTTTCTAAGGTCATCCTTCTTTTAAAAGATTACAGTGTTCCCTGACCTTTTATCATTGAATCCTTTCTCATTTTTGCAAATACTGCTCACTTAAGACTTAGTTGTACTAGTGGGAAATAAGCCCTCACTCCAAGAATCAAAACATTTTATTTCTTTTGATGATACAAAAACATTACATGTTGCTAAATGTTTCTCAGCCCTTCTCCTTTCATCAGCTAATTTCAAATGTTGAATATGGCTTCCACACTGATATACTAGAGACTCACTAGATATGGGGTCTGCAACCTGCGGCTCCAGAGCCTCATGCAGCTCTTTAGCAACTTCTTTGTGGCTCCTGATGCTATAATTGCAAAGTGAAACAAAACAACCTTCTGATTATTTTTGATAAAAAGTGAGCATCTGAAAGCCCAAAATGAAAAACTCATATCTAAATAGTAAACAAAATGTGATATTGAAATGTTGGATAACTCCGCCCAGCATCCTCCAGAGAGAGAGGCTTGGGAGTGAAAGTCAGGAAGACAGTGGTACAAACACACACATAAAGTGTGAGGAAATAGAATATGTAAAAAGTTTGTGAGTGTCCTGCAGTAATCGTATATCACATTACAAGTCGCATGTGTGCTGGTCTTAAAATAGGAGTTACAAAAAGTGTGGTTTGACATTGTTTATTAAGGACTGTCTCATATTCACATGCATTGCGGTTCTTGAATTATTGAGTTTTTTTATCAAATTGGAAAAAAATGGCTCTTCTTGCTGTTTTGGTTGCCGACTCCTGACCTAGACAAAAGTTCATTTACAGCATTTCTTTCAGTGCATAACTGTATATTCTTCTTGGGTTTGCATCATCTGTTGAGTCGTAAAGTTGTCTCCTGTGTACCCACAGCTTTACCAAGGTAGTTAATCAATTGTTAGTCTTCTACTGTATAGCCTAGACTAAGCTGACATTGGTCAATATATTTGGGAATATGACATATACAGGGAACAGATTAGAAAAACCTTCATTATATAGATGTTATACAAAATGCAGTATGTAATCATATGTAAATAATTTCCATTAGAAATTATTTTAAATTTACGTGTTCTTTAAAACTGTGTATTCTCTAACATGCCAGGTCTGCAATGCTGTTACTTCTAATTACATTTTGGGGGAAAAATTTTAAAGCTTCTTAATGGATTTAAATGCTCAATTCCCTTTAATAATAAAATGGTGACTTTGGAAATCTCACCTTTGATATTGAAGTAGAAAAAAGCCAAAGAACTGAAATTGCAGCTGATTCTACTTCTCATTTTGTCCTGTCAGCCAAGGCACATATAGAAAGTTAAAAGACTAGTGAGTCAATTTTGGATTTTCTATTTGAAGCACTTAACATGCTGAGGTTTTTGTTGGATTTTTTAAAGCAAAATGCAGCAGTATGTAACAACAATAATAATATTCCTATGTGAAATAACATAATGCAGAGCTATTGTATGTTAATAGCTCAGTTTTTCATTTTAGACATCAACTGATTGAAAAGCAAAATTGTACCTTTCCAGTTCAATGTAAGTGCCCAGGCAAAATTTCTTCATGCATGTAGCTGAAATACAGTGGAAAATTGCTCGAGGCTGCAAAGGAAGTTGGTAGTGGCATACATTACTTCAATAAGGTGCTATATTTTTCTCTGCTTTAAAAAACAGAGGAGAGGGAATTTCAAGGATAAAGGGCTTTCTATATTTTTTGGGGGGAAAGCTGATTTGTTTAAAACAGAAATAGCAATCGTCTTGTTGCAACAACAGGATGCAGTCGTTAAATCTTCCTAATCTTGCTCACACACACGTAGTTCAGAAGGGAATCATCATGTTACCAGTTGACTGAACTCCTTTGTCTTGAAGACCAGGTTCCTTTCAGAAACTGCTGAAGAAAACTCAATCCCAGTGATATGTTTTCTATCTGAGGGATAGGCAACTAGATTTGATTTTTGTCTGGAATTATAGTTAAGATCAACCCCAATTTCAACCTGTGAGACCCAGAAAGACCATTTTAAGGGAACACCGAACATTAGAAATGTCTAAATCACTGGTTCCTAAACAGCAGTACAAGTCCCCATAGGGGAACACAAGCCTGCGCTTGGGGTTGTGGAGTGGAGAAAGTGACTGCTATGCCGCTCAGCCTTGTCTTCACTGGCGGGAAAATAAAAGTAGTAGTATTTTTTGCCTCTCAGTAGCTAATGTGTTTGACTTGTCTTGAGGTAAAAAACATAGTAAAGACAAGGCACTTTTATTTCATCATAACAAGTATCAGAGAAGGAGCTGCATTAGTCTGTATCTTCAGAACAGCAAGCAGTCCTGTGGCAGCTATGGACTAACAGATATTTAGGAGCAGAAGCTTTTGTGGGCAAAGACCTGCTTCGTCAGATGCAACTGACGAAGCGGGTCTTTGCCCACGAAAGCTGCTGCTCCAAAATATCTGTTAGTCTATAGCTGCCACAGGACTTCTTGTTATTTCATCATGAGGCAGCTGATGCAGTGTCTACCCCAGGTGATGGTATAGGCCTGCCCTGTGTGAGTTTCTCCAGAATAAAACTCAAATGCTTTGTCTTCAAGTGTGTTTTCACTTTGGGGTAGCTGACAGTCATTAGGCCCCCCCGAGGTAGAAAGCCTACCTTTCTGAGCAAGGACAATGTCACCACAGACTATACCACAAATCAGGTGTGTGCAAAGTGGGGGACAGGACCCCTCAGGGAGGTGTGAGATTTTGTAAGGGAGGCCCAGCCCAACTGGCTGCTAGATCACAGGCTCATCCATCTCACTGAAAATTTGAAATATGTAATGGTTATGTCTGCATATTCATATATATATATACACCCATTAATAAAAGTTTTTACAATGCACAGACTTGTTTTCTTACTGAAAGGGGTTGTTTTTGTGCTGAAAGGTTCCCCCCACAAGGAACATAACTGAAATTTCCATCCGTTTGGATTGTGTTGAACAGATTGGAGAGGCTGCTAATTACAGGGATGCAAAGTGGGGTTCCATGTAAAAATTTGCTCATCCTGGGAGAAATATTGAAAAAGGAGAGGGAGGCTTTGAACTCTAAGCACTGACTTCCTCTCCACTCCTGTCTTTGCTGGGCACCACTATGTTCGGGAATGGGGGCTGAACAGCAGGAGAGAGTCAGACAGTGCTAAATACCCATGCTTTGAAAAGCAGATACCTTTAAGGTGACTCAGTTGGGGCACTCAAAAACTGATGGCACCCAAAAATCACCAGCCACTTTTGAAAATCTTGGCCTTAATTTTTCTATTTAGTTTAGTTGTATTTGTCATGTCTGGGCTTGTTGCTGGGGCGCAGGGAGGGCTCTTTACCATAGTATCTGCATATTTCAGTTATGGATTTTCCAGGAATGCCACAAAGTCCAACTGATCTTGGGCAGATACTGAGCAGTTATTCTGAGGAATGTCATTGTGCATAGACACTAATTTTGGCATTGTTGTGTAAACATATTTGTTTCTTACCAGACTGAAGTGCTAACCTGAAGGGGGTTTGAAAAAAAGGAGTAGAAAAAGAGATGCATTGGCTTCAGAGAATACCAGCTGAGCCCAACTATTAGGCCTGGGCTTCACAACAAAGTTAGATCGACATAAGCTGTCTCATGTCAACCTATGTGTGCAAGTGTCTGTCCTTAAATTTTTTTCCCACCATTACAGTAAAGCAGTAATAATACCTACCCAAGCATGATCAATGCATTGAGGTTAATGTAATAAGACTGTTGACACTGCATTACTTATACTGACCCTATCGCTTCTCCAACAACTATCTCACAATGCCCAACACTGACTGCTCTGGTTACAATTGGGAATTCTGCTTCCTAAGGGTCCTGGAGTTTGGAACTCTCCCCTATAAAGCCCTGTTAATCTTTGAAATGCCTTTTCCTGGTTGTCTAGCTCTCCATTGTTGTGTGCTGCTGCCAAGCTGAGCATGCCAGCCACTCACGCCATATGTGCTCCAGCTTGGAGTAAACAGGAGGTATTGGATCACCTGAGCTTGCAAGGTTGAAGAGGCCATGAAGGCTCAGCTACTGACCAGCCATAGAAACATGGACATGTATGAGCTGACCGCATGGGACAGAGCAGGGACCAGCAGCCAGGCCACATGAAAACAAAGGAACTATTTTAGGCAAATCAGAAGGCCAAGGAGGCAAACAGCCAACGTGGTGCTCCACAACAGACGTGCCACTTTTACAGAAAACTGCATGCCATACTTGGCAGAAGCCACTCTGCCACCTAGCAGACCACCACGAATGCCTCTGAGGAGCGGGAGTCACGGGGCACCGGAGTGAACAGCGAGTGGGAAGAGGAGGAGGATGGGAAGTATGTGACTGGGGAGGCCCAGCTATGCAACAAGACAGGACCTGTTTGAGACTCCATGGCAGTCAAGCATGTGAGAGCCTGATTCAGGGGAAGCATCTTCAGCTAAGCAAGTACATTTATTTCCCATTATTGTGATGGCACCCCCAAGTTAACAGGACACAGGTATCACTTTCCATTCGTTTACTTTTACTCGAAGAGCTACAACAAAGCCTTGTTACAAAGCTTTTTGTTCCACTGTGGCGTTAGTCAAGGTGGAGCCGTTTGTATACACAGCACTGTCCTTGAATCATCCTGGGAGATCTCAATGAAACTTCCATGGTGCTATTTGCAGTCCTCTCCCAAAGATTTCCCGTGATGGCAGCCTTATTTCTTCCTTCATTTTAGTACGCTTTGCCATGCCTGTCAGCAATAACTTCAGCAGGGCCCACTGCTGCAGACAAGCTAGCTGCATATGGGCTTGGGCAGCTTGGGATACTGGTACCTTCTGTCCTTTTTCTGCTTTCGATACCCTTCTGTGGAAAATATTTTCAGTATAGAGTGCCATTGCCCTATACCCCTAATGGTATGCTCGGGACATCATGTTCAATGAGAACTAGCAAGCTAGTGCTGCATCAGACTAGCTGCGTCTACACGTGCACGCTACTTCGAAGTAGCGGCACTAACTTCGAAATAGCGCCCGTCACGTCTACACGCGTCGGGCGCTATTTCGAAGTTAACTTCGACGTTAGGCGGCGAGACGTCGAAGTCGCTAACCTCATGAGGAGATAGGAATAGCGCCCTACTTCGACGTTCAACGTCGAAGTAGGGACCGTGTAGACGATCCGCGTCCCGCAACGTCGAAATTGCTGGGTCCTCCATGGCGGCCATCAGCTGGGGGGTTGAGAGATGCTCTCTCTCCAGTCCCTGCGGGGCTCTATGGTCACCGTGGGCAGCAGCCCTTAGCCCAGGGCTTCTGGCTGCTTCTGCGGCAGCTGGGGATCTATGCTGCAGGCACAGGGTCTGCAACCAGTTGTCAGCTCTGTGGATCTTGTGTTGTTTAGTGCAACTGTGTCTGGGAGGGGCCCTTTAAGGGAGCGGCTTGCTGTTGAGTCCGCCCTGTGACCCTGTCTGCAGCTGTGCCTGGCATCCCTATTTCGATGTGTGCTACTTTGACGTGTAGACGTTCCCTCGCTGTGCCTATTTCGATGTCGGGCTGCGCAACGTCGAAGTTGAACATCGACATTGCCAGCCCTGGAGGACGTGTAGACGTTATTCATCGAAATAGCCTATTTCGATGTCGCAACATCGAAATAAGCTACTTTGATGTAGGGTGCACGTGTAGACGTAGCCACTGTGAGCTAAGGGCCTGGAGGGTGAACACTGCAGACAGTCTGGAGAAGGAAAGAGCGGACAGGAGGAAGGCCCAGAAGTTTCAATAGGAAAGGGAGGCAATGTCCCAGAACAAAATGGAGCTTCTCTGGCAGCAAACAGATGCTGTAAACTCTTGTGGACCTATGGGTGGACTCTTGTGGGCTCACCTCCTTTTGCAATCTACAAAGAACTCCATTACATCACTTCCCAACCCCTGCTTCCTTCCCCAACATTCTGTGTTGAATGACAGGCAGCATCCTGACCCCCACCACACCACTCTAGGGGACATGAAGGACCATCATAGCTTCACATACACTGACCTGCGCAATCCACAGTTGCTGTAGCTGTAGGTAAAGCAGACATAAATGTTATTTCCCTGTGTTAAGTTCTGTTTTATTAATGCACTTGCTTTTAAATTTCTCTGGTTTTTGCACTGGTTTTGTTACTGAATAAAACTCTATTATTGGGGAAATAATTAATCTTTATTATGTTTATCTTTATATGTACATAACATATGCAGCAGAGTGTCCAGACATTCGGAAAGCAACCAGTTACTTGTTACTGAATGGTGTGACACAACTTATAGGATCAATGACAAACACTCACTGATAATCATAACAGTACAACGAGCACCAGAGCATTACTAAAGGGCCTAAGAATAGCAGGGCTGGGTACAGCACAGTACCCCAATATGCATTATTGTGGCTCAAATGCTTTTTCATAGCTTCCCTAAGCTGTATAGCTCTGCACTGAGCTCTTCTACTAGCCTTGGTGTCTAGCTGGTCAAACTCGGGAGACAGGTACCACTGCGTGGCCATTTCGAAGTTTGGGGCTAGTGTAGACGTAGCCTTTTTGTCATATTCTGAACAGTCCTATGTTCTTACAGATATGAGCGTTATGCATGTCCCCTGACCAGCCAACACTGTCAGTGAAGCATCCCCAGTGATCCACGGGTGCGTGTATAGCCATAGAAAAATAGCCCTTTCTATTCATATGTTCTGTAGCAAGCTGGTCTGGTGCCAAAATAAAGATACGTGTGCCAGCGCTTACTTCCACCACAGTTTGGGAACCCCACAGTTGCAAATCCATCCGCTATGTCCTGCACACTGCCAAGAGACGCAGTCCTGTGTATGAGGAGATGGTTAATGATGCTGCATATTTGCATGACAAGATGTCATTGGATGTTGCAACTCCCAACATTGTGTTTTCCAGCTCCCACATGATTTCCATTGACCAGCAGCAATCCAGCACTGCAGGTTTCCACAGTATGATCACCACATGCTTCTCCGTTGAGTGCAGTTCTCATTCTGGTATCCCTGCACCAGGGGCTGGGGTGAACTTGGCACACAGCTCCAGGAATGTGATCTTGTGCATCCACAAGTTCTGAAACCACTGCTCCTCATCCCAAGCCTGCATTACAATGCAATCCCACCAGTTGTTGCTGCTGGTGTTGGCTGGTTGTGGAACATGCATAACACTTCCATCTTTAAGAATGCAGGGCTGTTCAGAACACTAAAAAGGAACCTTTCCTGGCCCCAGAAGCAGGGTTCCATCAACTGAAGCTGGTCCTTGATTTCCACCAACAATTTTGAATTGGTTCTCGCTATGACCCGCAGCAATCTGTCCTGCAAGATCTCCTCATGTTCTCTGCTCATTCAATTATTATGGCTCTGCAAACACCAGAGGATCTTGTTTCCTGTGCTTGCAACAGCTATGACAACAGGGCTGATTTATTCAGGTTCCATGCATCTGTCAGAGAGGATGGACAATGAGAAGGGCTGTGCAGGATTGTGGACTTCTTTGGAAAAAAAAAAAAAGGCATGGAAATTATGAGCTATAGATGACAGTATGGGATGGAAATGGTTACAAGCTACAGGGCTGACCCCTTGCTCCCAGTTACCCATGCATGACTCGTTTTATGTTCCAAACATTCATTGCCAAAACTGCCCAAAACACAGTGGGCGTTTCTACACGTGCCACTTTTTCCGAAAGTGGCTTGCTAATAAACGGCCTGAAATATGCTAAGGAGGTGCGGTTGTAAATTCCCGATGCCTCATTAACATAAGGTCGCATGATTTGGAGTCCGGGAGACGCTCTTCCGGACTCCAAAATGGCATGTAGAGACGTGACCCTCGGGGGTCTTCCGGAAGGAAGTCCTCCTCCCAGAGTCCCCTTCTTACTGAAAAGTTTTGGGAAGAAGGGGCCTCCGGAAGACTCCCCCAGGGGCAGTGCTTCTACACGCTGTTTTGGAGTCCAGAAGAGCGTCTTCTGGACTCCAAATCATGTGACCTTATGTTAATGAGGCAACGGGAATTTACATCTGTGCCTCATTAGAATATTTCGGGCTGTTGGCATGTGTAGAAATGGCCAGTGTGTGAGAGGGTGGTGGGTTTCACATGCACAAGCAATGTGCTAACTGGTGGCTTTTATATTGATATAACTTGTCGACCAAGGATTGTGGTGAAGCCATGGCCTTAAGTATGAAGGCAAAATAGCAGCTTCTGCCTCTTTTAAACTGACTGACTGCCACAATGGTTTCAGCTAGCTGCTTCAGTGCAGAAGACCAGAGCCCCTAACAGTGCAAGTAACAGGGTTTTGTTGTTCAATCATGGCTGATTGAAATAATCCGAAAGGCTCATTTACTCCTCAGAAGCAGGAGGATGGGCTGTAAGACCGATGGGCGTGTCAGGGAGCTTTGGAAACAGACCTGCTCGTTATCATTGAAATTTCAGCGTGAATAGTTTCCTGCAGCTGTGATCTTCTCTGGCTCTTCTATTTACTTTCTTTACTGATTCGCCAACCTCTCGGTGCCGGCAACCATACAAAACTGGCAACATGCCCCTCTTTAAAATTACTGCACTAAAGCATCTATGGGAAAACAACATAGGGACTAATGCCTTGTAGAATCTTCACAAAGTAACACATGGGTGAGATTTCCCATCGCCAGTGCAAAACCAGAGTAAAAGGGCGTTGTTTGTAGAAGCTGGTAAGGGCTTGGGATAAGTAATCTGTCTCTTACTCTACAGCAGGCGTGTGCAAAGTGGGGGATGGGCTACCTGAGGAAGAGTGTGAAATTTTACAAAGAAGGGGCAGCATGATTGCCTGCTGGGTCTCAGGCTCATCCATCTCATTAAAAATGTTGAAATATGTTACTGTTGTTTCACATTTATATACTGATTAAGTCTGTTTTTACATTCTACAGACTTATTTTCATACACCTGCCAAAAGAGTTTTTTTCGTATGAACATAACTGAAATTGCCATCAGTTTGGATTACATTAGGTTGCGGTAGGGAGGTGAGGAGAGGGCCTGCTAATTGCAGGGATGAAAAGTGGGACCCAACCTAAAAAGTTTCCTCATTCCTGCTCTACAGTCAGATTTCCTGGCAACCCGATAGCCATCCATCTAGGGCTGCTGTTCCTACCCTAATCTTGTGGATCCACTTCTATGTAGAATAATCTGCAATATCCCACCCAAGTGATAGAAGGCTTGTCTACTTTTGACATGCTTATGCCATGGTCTGTGTGCCTGGAATGTAAGCTGGAGCAAGGATTTACGCCTTGGGCAGTTCATACTTCTCCATTGCTATGTGGCTGGATTGTGCAAATAATATGAGACATGGAGTGGGTGGAACTGCCGATCTTCACTCTCCCTAGGAGGCGCAAGCAGCCTTGTTTAGAATGTGAAGCCTGTTTTGGGGAGTTCAGCCTGTGGAGGGGCCAGTGTGGGAAGGAGCTCCTCCACAACTCCTTATGTATAGTCTATGTAATATGCAATTATAAGTAAAAGGTAATATAAAATCTTTAAAAAGTTGAAATCCAAACAGTATGTTGGAAATGACCTGAAACCCTTTAATCCAAAACAGTCTTTCAAGGAATTCTGAAAATTTCTTTTTTCCTTTTCCCCTCTCTGATTTGGAACAAAGCCAGATTTCAAAATCCCTGAATCCTCCAGGCAATAGAACTTCCATACTCTGCACAGCCCTAATGATTTGTGAGCCCTAGGCTGCGCAGAGCTAGCAGGGACTCCAGTTACCTGTTTGTGGGGGACTGCCAGTTGTCTTCGTCACTAATACAAAATTCATAAGGTAGGGAATTCTCCCTCCCTTCTCAATTTCCTTGCAATGGCCAGGGAAACATT
This sequence comes from Carettochelys insculpta, assembly GCF_033958435.1. NCBI lineage: Eukaryota > Metazoa > Chordata > Testudines > Carettochelyidae > Carettochelys > Carettochelys insculpta. The sequence continues at coordinate 22,240,859 of NC_134141.1, read as the reverse complement.
GCCTTAAGGATGTCAGTCTACAGCGCACCGGAGATCCCAGCTAACAGAAGGTTATGTTTGCAACCAGAAGGGGTAGAAACTTGGAGTCTAAATAAAACTTTTAACTGCTATGGGAAGTGATGGCTAAGTCATCTTCTTCCCAGGGAAGATTTCCTATTTCCCATTATGAAATGGGCAGGTAACCTTGAGGTGGTGCAATACATAATCAGGGGAAACATTCAGTTGCTGAGCCTACCAATACAGAATAATCTAGTGAATGTATGTAATGCACTCAGTATGGTGTTTATCATTTGCCACAAGCTTACTGAGGACAGGACAAGGTTCAGTTACACAGAGGAACTGAGTCACTGTATCCTAAGTTATCCTTACACTATGTTCAAAGTTAAAGTTGCCTAAGGGAAAATGTACTCCATGAACTAAACCAGGAGTTTTGCTGTTGTTTTGTAGTAACAACAGTGTGTTAGCTAACTTCTTCAAAGTTTACTCAGATTATCATCTGCTATAAAGCAGGCAAGACATCCTAATCAGAGCAGGGGTATATATGTACGTTTGCATATACATGTCATTCTCTGGCCTTTCTGGAATTTGCTCCATCCTTGATTAGGCATAATACTTTAAAGAAAACATCCAGCACTTCCCAGGGTGGCTTTCATTCCCAGGAAGAGCAAGTCAATTTTTCCCTGTTTATTCTGTGCTTGACCAAGCAATTTCTCAGGAATGTTGCTCCCCTTCATTTGATAAAGACCAGGACTTGCAAGTTGATGACCAGAGTATAAAGATTTCCCAAGTATAAAGTTGCTAATTTATCAGCAGCTAGGTCTTTTGTCTTCTCTCTCTCTCCGTTGCTTTCTGTCAGAAGGTTTCTGTAAGACCAGGAAGTTAAAGGTGCACAACAACTTAACAAGAGCTTTCATAACAGTAAAATGTATTGCACTGAGTTTCCATGGTTTGACTGCTCTGTAAATCAGTGGTGTCCAATACGCTTCTCGTTGGCCCTATGTGGTGAACGGGGCAGAGGAGAGTGGTGAAGTGCAGCTCAGGAGAGCCGCACACATGGGGCACCCCTCTGGCCACTTCACATATGCACCCGGCCACAGAGTGGAACAAGCATGTGGCGGCAGTGGCAGAAGCAGCTCCTCTGGCCCCAGTGAGCTGCAGCCGCATGCCGGGGCAGCTCACGCAGCGGTGGCTGCAGCTGAATTCCAGCGTGGCTTCCATGAGTAATCGGCTGCGGTGGGAGGAGGCGGCACCTGGCTGATGAGGGGGGGTGGGCTGTGGCAATCCCTTACATCCCTTTTGGGCACCACTGCTATAAATGGGCCAGGGATTTGGAGGGTCTAAGTAAATTCCCGCTACGGTAAAGGAGGATAATAAAATACTGAATACACTAATGTTTTACTGTAAGAAAGGCACTGGCTCTTACTGAATGTGAATCTCACTTCCAGGATTTGGGCTTCTTTGATCCCTCCCCCCAGTATTTATAATCTAATTATGGATTTCTGACAGCTGTCGTTACAATTATTTGAAAAGTGATGGTGCTTGGGAGACATGGGTCCCGCATCACAACACTCACCTCTAAGAGCTCAGTTGTGCTTCATTAATGGACATCTATTGTGGGAAGGAGGTAGAGGCAATATAGACAGTACCTGGGGAGTACAGCAGGGGAGCAGCCCACTGCTCTCCTGTTTCCAGTGGCCTGCTGGTTGATGTATGTGTTGAGGACAATGCCTTCATCTCCACTGAGAGTGGCTAGTGGTGCTACCTCAGGATAATTCAAGGAGTACGTTCATGACCAGCTCTTTGCTCACATTGTGCACAGCCAGAGCCAACCCCCACACAGTGCAGACACACAGAGTGCTGGATAATCTGAAGATGTGTGTGGCATGAAGCGGTGAAGGTTTTTGTCCCCCCGCCCATTGCCCCCACCCAGTGTGTGCAGTTCTGTGCAATGGACTTTGTGACTGCAATGTGTGTGTGTCCACACGTGCATGTGTGCACAAACAAGGATTTACAGTAGAAGCTCATTAATCCATACTAATGAGCAGGAGGCCATAGAAATATAAAGTTGTGCTTAAGGTTGTGGCTTAGTGAATATGCAAAACATGCAATTAAAGCAACAAACAAACAAGAAGTCCCCCAGGCTACTGTGTCAAATAAACTTACAGCAGAACCTCACTTGTGATTGGGCCAAGACTTTGCACAAGCTGGTAAAGTTTGAATGCTGTTGATGCAGCATTGTACCACCGGCTTTGTATAAGCACTCCAGCCTTATTTATGGCACCAGGATAGGGCTAGGAGCTGATGAAGTATTCTGTATTGTCTTGTAGGCAGCACAGAGGCAGAGACTTCAGGCTTCATGAATCCTAAAAACAGCTCATACTGTTCTTCTGCCTGTTTTCCTAGAACACTTGACTTATTTCCAATATACTTGTCTTTATAAGTGGCTATTAATTCAGAGTGCAGAATCCTAGAGGTTAGATAACTGTTCTTTGGACTGTCATATGCAATTTTATTCAGATTTGTTTTCAAAACAGCCAGATTTTCTTTGTAAGGTCAATTTGAGTGTTTAAAATTTTCATAAATATTGTTAAAAATAAGCCAAAAAAGGAGATATGAACTCTGCAAATTCTAGTAAAGGATCCTTCTATTAAGATTTTCAACTACAGGTTGTACGTTGCTCGTTTGGCACTCATCCAGCATCATCTGTAATCCAGCATGATTTTAGTTGGTTGGATGACCATTTATCATGGGTCCCATAGGCTACGTCTACACGTGCACCCAACTTCGAAATAGCTTATTTCGATGTTGCGACATCGAAATAGGCTATTTCGATGAATAACGTCTACACGTCCTCCAGGGCTGGCAACGTCGATGTTCAACTTCGACGTTGCTCAGCCCAACATCGAAATAGGCACAGCGAGGGAACGTCTACACGCCAAAGTAGCACACATCGAAATAAGGGAGCCAGGCACAGCTGCAGACAGGGTCACGGGGCGGACTCAACAGCAAGTCGCTCCCTTAAAGGGCCCCTCCCAGACACACTTTCATTAAACAGTGCAAGATACACAGAGCCAACAACTAGTTGCAGACCCTGTATATGCAGCACGGACCCCCAGCTGCAGCAGCAGCAGCCAGAAGCCCTGGGCTAAGGGCTGCTGCCCACGGTGACCACAGAGCCCCGCAAGGGCTGGAGAGAGAGTATCTCTCAACCCCCCAGCTGATGGCCGCCATGGAGGACCCCGCTATTTCGATGTTGCGGGACGCGGATCGTCTACACGTCCCTACTTCGATGTTGAACGTCGAAGTAGGGCGCTATTCCCATCCGCTCATGGGGTTAGCGACTTCGACGTCTCGCCGCCTAACGTCGATTTCAACTTCGAAATAGCGCCCAACACGTGTAGACGTGACGGGCGCTATTTCGAAGTTACTGCCGCTACTTCGAAGTAGCGTGCACGTGTAGACGCAGCCATAATGTCCCATGGGACATTTATCATAGTCCCATAACATTTGTTCAGAGCCAGCAGTCCTGGCTCTTGGTGTTTTATGCTATTTTTAGTTGTACTTTACCCCCAAGTGTCTTCTAAGAACCAAGTTAGCCGTGGAAGTGTTGGTAATGCTGCTAGACCATAGTGACCTCCTGTTGTCTGGCAAATTCTCTCATTTGGCACTGATCAGGTTCTGAAGGTGCTGGACTAAAGATGTTCAACCAGTTCTAGGGCACATTTTGAAAGCCAAATTTTAAAACAGTTAGGGGAGGCATTGTCCCTAGGGGCAAAGATGCTGAGGGTGTGGTGGATGATTGTAAGCTAGGTCTTAAAAGTTTGGCTATCCCTTACCTCCCAGGTATTAATGATTTAAAGTTTGGTATTACAAAGACAGGTGCTAGATTAAACTAACAACATTGCCAGACAGCACTGCAGTGGTGGATACAAAGTAATTTGAATTGTGTTATTGAGAAGTTGTGCATTTTGATGTCTCGTAACTTGAATAAGCACTTCTATAACTGATTGTGAATTGTGATATTTACTCGTATCCTGCCCCATCCCAAAATCATATATTTATATTCCTTGTGAATAGTCTGAAGTAGGACTTTTTGGAGGGGTAAGTTAATGACATAAATAACCTGTTATGCAGTTTATTGTACCTTTCCTTGAGCAAATTAGATGGAATGTTTTTTAATAACCATATAGCTATTTGCCATAATTTTTATACTTGTCATGTGCAGATGCTTTGGATATAGATTGATATAGAATTACTTGAAATGCTGCATATAAATTAAACGTTAAAAAGGTAGCTACAGACAGGCTAAGCAGCACAATTAGAATAGAATAGTTGGTTTTGCAGTTGCTGCCTGAAGGACACACCATCCATTTCATATCATATGTCCTTCTTTTGAAAGATGATCACTGGGGTTCAAGTAACATTTCAGCACAGCAGGAAACTGCATAATTTATAATCCTTTAAAAAACAAAAAACAGAAAACTACTTTCCATAAATTAAATTTTTCTCTCTTTCTTCCTCCCCACAGATTGGAGCACTGAAGGATTATTACCACTTCTACCATAGTAAAACAATTAAAAGGTCAGTTCTCTCAAGTAGAGGTACCCACAGCTTCATTTCAATGGAACCAAAGGTAAGACAATTCAGCTAGGCAAGCATCTGAGGCAAAAGCTTCTGCATGTTTAATTTGAAATGTCATGCCAAGAGACGTTTGCCTGGGTGGCAGCTTGCATTACAAAAGCTGATATACGATCTGTCCAGGAAGGTACATTAAGATGAAACAAAGACAAGTACCATGTTATTAACTGGTGCGCTATCCTCAGAACATAATGTACAGGGTTGTTTGTGGGGGAGATGCACTGTAAGAATTTTGTTAATGTAGTAATCTTTATGCCCTGCCTTGCTATCTTAAACTGCCAAGAATAATTTTAACAGGCTGCTCTTTTCTTTGCTAAGTGTCAGCTGCCTTTGTGAATGAAATTGTGCAAAGTAGGATAATATCCTCGTGGTTGGTGGCATTTTTTGGCTTTTTATGGTCAGTTAGTGCAGTCAGGGAATTAAGATTTGCATGTTATTTTCTTTGTCCTTTTACTTAACCTTTTTCCTGATTTTATATTAGGCCTTTTTTATTTGAAGTGTGACTTCTCACTCTATATCACATCTTTAGTCTTACTAACTTTTAGATACTGGGTAACTGAGGGCATTGGGTAATACTGACCATTCTGTTACAGCATTGCATAATATTTTATCTTGGAATTGTGGCTGGGAAAACATTTTTATTGCAAGCCTCTAATTTCAGTGGTTTTGTAACTTTAGCCCCAAAAGATCTTAGAGTTGGAATTACTTGCGTGTTTGAGCTACCAAGAAGTGAATGGTTTTAAAACTTTATGAAAAGTTATGACGCTTTTTTAAAAATTTTATTCTTGTACCAAAAAACATTAATGGTTTTCAACAATGAAGAAATTTTTAGCTCCTTTATTAGCACTTGGAGTATGTAAACATGGGATCTGGATCCCCCTCACTGAGAAATTTGTGCTTTACTAACCTTTGAGAGAAGTTAAGTATAAAAGTTTTCAACAGACAAAAGCGGAATGCTGCACATGAGCAGTATGTCATTTCCTGGAGAAGTAAGTGTGACACGGTGACAATGAGTGATGAATCCTGCCTCCCTAGTGGTACGGAGGGCTACCTAGAAAGCATAAATTGAGTAGTGTTGCTGTGCATTGAAACAGGAACAGAATGTGGGGCATCTACACAGGAGGTTCTGACACACTGTATAGCTAAACCCCCTTCTCTAGGGGCTCCATCACCCTTGCTGTTCAGTTTATTTCAGTGATAAACATGGAGAGAGACTGGCTGGAGGGTCCATGAATACTCCAATTCATCAAACAAAATACCAAGTGCTCCCATTCCCTCATAGGTGATAGTGCAAATGGAGTGAACCTCTCTTGTCCAGCACCGTTGAGATCTGAACGATGCTGGACGAGAGAAGTTGCTGGACGATGGGTGGTCAATATTTTCTAGCATACTACCAACACTTCCACTGCTTAATGGGCTCTTAAAAGACATTTAGGGGTAAATTACAGCAAAATAACAGCACGGAACAGTGGGAGCCAGGACCAGTAGCTGTAAACAAACTTTATGGGTCCATGGAAACGTTGGCCACCCCCATGCTAGGTCATCAGCCAGCTAATGAAAATCCTGCAGGACTGCAGAGTTTACTGGATGAGACCACTCCAGATTAGAGAGATTCAACCTGTATTTGCACCTTCTTATTAGTGACTCTGGTTATACCCTGCTGCTGGGTGGTCCTTTGTGGACCACTAACAACATTTCTAGATTAGAGCAGCCTTCAGGAAAATGTGGGGAAAGGTTAAGACAGAGGTGAGCAAAGAATCAGGGAGACATAACCACTTTCCTGATGGCCCCTTGCGGCTAGCCAGGTAGATTTTAAAGTCTGTCCCATAAAATACTGCTGTTGTACAGTTGATTGATAACCCTAATAATAAATTTCTTAATTTTATATTTTTTTAAATTTATATTACTACAGCACCCAAAAACTCCAATGAAAATACAAGTCCCATTATGCAAAACACTGTATAAACAATGAAAACACAGACCCCATGATGGTGTTGTGATTCTAAGACAGTTTAAAAGCAGCTTCCTTGCAACTTAAAATCCTTTTCCAAGTGACAAAATAGAACATGTGCTTAATTATTAATTTGATTTGAAAACAGGGAATTATTTTTGAACACAGAAAGGATGTAAAACTGCAAGTATACCACACATAGTAGATGTATAATAGGAAATAGTAAGTTTTTAGCCAGGTATTTTAGCCTGGTATTTCCAAACTACTTGTACGCATAGTGTTGTCTTTGACTATGTGATCGCAAAGGCATGGAATTCCAAACTGGCATAATCTAGTGTACCTCTATTGATTGCAATGGACCTATGACATTTTAAACCAGATTATGATCTGCCTGTGTGTGTGTTCACCCCTTTTTCTAGATATTAATGAGTTTGGAAACATATTAACTTATCAGGAATAGGAAGATACTTTCCATATGGTAAAATTATGCCTCCAGTTCCTATCAGTTCAATAGAGCTGGCCCCATTTCCACTAGTTGAGAATTTGGGCCCGGACAATTCATTAATACTACCCTGGCCCCCCACTTCCAGAAGGGGCATGGTAATGAGTGGAGCAGAAGATGCAAATGAGGCATGGATTAAAATATCTCACACCTCATTTGCATATCCGTGCGAGTTCTCGCTTCCGGAAGATCCCGTTCCAGAAGCCAAAGCTGCCATGTAGATGGGGCTCCTTTGGAAGGACATGGGGGTCCGCCTGAAGGAAATCCCCCTTCTGGAAGACCCTTCTTCTGCAAACATTCTACATGGCAGCTTTTGCTTCTGGAAGGGGATCTTCCAAAAGCGAGATCTCATGGGAATATGCAAATGAGGCGCAAGATATTTTAATCCCCACCTCATTTGTATCTTATGCTCCGCTCATTTCCATACCCTTTTATAAGGGGGTGCTGGTGTAGACGCGGCCTTTGAGTTTCCTGTAAGTTGTTCTAACTCTAATAAAATTTGTTCACATTTATTCTATGTACACTTGCAAGAATTTGCTTCAGCCTTTATTTATACCCTGCACACATTATTGAAAGGATACCTATTTTAAAAATGACATCTATAATTTTGTGGGTAGTTGCCAGGCTTTTTTACACAGACCAGATCGATCCAAAACTGGCCTTTTGTCCACACATTTAACTAATTAATTAGTTAAGTATACATGCTCAGGGTTTGGTTCTCATTATCATTTTTTAAAAAGCCATCTACACCACTCTGGCAGTGTAAAAAGGCCTTGAAGTGGTCATGAATCAGAAGTATTTGGAGTACACGTTTTGAAAATGTAGCCCAGTGTTTACATGAATCTACTCCGTCTTTAAATGAGCGTGTAAACAATATGCAGCAGCAGTGTTCCCTGTGAGCTGTGTGCTTGTGTGGCTGCACAGGAGAGATTCTGGTGCTGCCCAGCTGATTAGCAGAGTGCCCACAGCTATGCTTTTTCTACTGGTGGTGCACATTTCCATGTGCCTTAGTGCACATAACAAATGCATTCTGAACCTGGATGGAAAAATCTGCCTGTGCCTGGAAAGAATATGCACATGCATGGACAAGATTGGAGGAAATATTGGTAGAATTTTGTCTGTTGCTGGAAATTATATATTCATTATCTTCTTCAGTGTGTCCTTTTGCTCCTTAGCTCAAGAATGTACGTTGGCCCCATCAAGAGAGGATATGGAATAGATACTTTTAGAGGAGGAGCAGTCACATGTAGACATCCAGCACCCTTAATGGAGTCTGGCACAACATTCTGTAAAGTGGAGGGGTTCACAGCTATCTTTCTTCATAGCAGCCTGGCTAGAGCGGTGTTCCTGAGCTCCTCATCACTGGTCGCGGCTTGCTATAAAATTGACAGAAAGATGGGCAGGAGAGGGGCCTAGAACCAAAGCAGGGCTCAGTATAATGCACCAAGTTAAACTATTGTCCCAAGTCTAGTGATGAGACAGAACAAAACTCGCTGACTTCTAACAGGCTCCACCCCCACCACCTGACTCTTGTAGGCTTCCCTGTAAACCTCTCCTCAGCTATCCTGGGCTCCTCAGTCATCTATTCATTCACAGACTGCTTTGAAGAGTCTTTTAGGAACTGTTAGCGATATGTATGGAGGTGAGAGGTGATGGTCCATGTCCATCCATGACTAGTGAAGGGAACTGGAAGCTGCAGAGGGTGCTGAGAAGCTTTCTCTGCTTTCTTCTGTGCCTAGCTGACTTTCCTTTAGAATCAGGTTGGCACAGAATTCCCCTAGGCAAGGAAGGAGTGGGAAAGGCTCCCCTCGGTGTTTGCCCCAGGATTTTTCTTTATGTATAGTGTGCCAACAGAAGGGGTTGCTAGCTGGAGGGAGAGCTGGAACATGAGCATGATCTCAGGTCACTTGTACGCTGCTGTGCTACAGCCATGCGTTACCTGTAGTGGTGATGTAGACTACATCAGCCATGAGAGATTTTCCATGCCACATCCCTGTGTGGTCTGCAGAAGCATTCTTCTTTCAGCTTAGTTGTGTGTACACTGGGGGTTAGGTCAAGTAACTACAGCATCGGGGAATGTGGTTTTCCCTGAGCACTGATGCTAGGCTGACCAAAGTTTACATGTGGACCAGGCCTCTGTTACACTGGTGTGAAATCAGGAATTACGCCAGCATCAAACAGGCGTAATAAGGTCAGAACTGAGCTCTTGTTGCACTAATAAGTTTAAAGTAGATGTCAGCAATGAAGTTAACCACACATCACAGTAACACACACATATGAAATACACAAGTCTATATGGGATGAGCGGAGTCACTCTTTTAAAATTTTAAATAAACAAAGGGCAGCATTGAACAGCACAGAAAACCAGCACCAGTGGCTATAGTGTATAACCTGCTCTGGTACAAAAGTATCTGAAAAATGAAGCGAGTATACGTGACTGAGGCGTAAGGCCCTGTAGTGCAATGCTTCAAATAAATCTGCACTAAAAATCATGTTTTCTTAATAATTGTCCATTAAGAATTTCATATCTATGTCTTAATTTCTAATGAAGTAAATGCAATCTAAAGGGTGTCCAGTTTTGTTCATCAAGTCCCCTGGGTTCTGCATGACAAGAGAGACGGGGATCTGAAAAATAAAATTTTGCTCAGAGCAATGCTGCTTAAGTGTGAAATTAATAATTCAAGTACCATGTTGTAATGCCATCAGTGAAATCTTCAGTTTACAAATGGGGAAGGCATTTACAGTTCTGGAGTTTGTGGGCATTGTTTTTAGTCTAGAGTCATCTCACCTTTAGATTTTGTTACATTCCATTCATGTAGTATTAGTTTGGGTTTAGAACTTTTTCACACTCTGAAAGATGAAAGGGTTTGAGGCCCTGGTCCTACTGAAATCAGTAGCAAAGCCTGGACTGACTTCAGTGAAAACAGGATTGGGCTCATGTGGCTGACATCTCACGCCCTCACTACCCAGTCCATGGTTGCAGCAACAAGTGGAGTGCTGGTACAGCGAGAGTGCTAGGCAGCCTCTGGCACTTTAAGCATTGTGACTCCTAACTCTGTTAAGAGCAGATCTACGTGAGCTGGAGCTTAAAATGCCAGGTTTTCTCAGCACCACGTCTATACTGGTTCTTCTGCCATGGCTACCAGAGCAGAACTGGGGGTGACAACAGTGACAACTCTTAGCCCAATGTCTTCATGTAGACAAGCCCCTATATGCAGAGCTGTCCTGAGAAGGATTGCACCATGGGACAAAGTCAGGCTGGATTGTTGATAGAAGACAGTTGTGTTAGCCCTAGAACGATAATACAGGTTCAAACTCCCTTGTCTGGCGCTCTTGTCTGGTGATACCGCTCATCTGGCAAGACAGTGGATGTCACTGGATGAGAGAGTAACTTGGCAACCCTGTGGCTGCAAGCTAGCTGGGGTGCAGAGCACTGTTGGCAGCCCCAGTCATGGGAACCATGGCAGGGGAAGCAGGGGGACGCCAGTAGCCTTGCAGCTGGGAGCCATTTGGGGAGCAGAGCCTTGCTGGCAGCCCCCGCCTCAGGGAACTCTACTAGGAGTAGCCCAGCAGCCCTGTGGGGAGAAACCTGCAGGAGTGGGGTCCCCACCTCCATGCAGCCAGCCTGACATCTCCTCATCCAGCAAATCCCCCCGTCCGGCACCACTCAGTCCCTGAGAATGTTGGAAGAGGGAGGTACAACCTGTAACTGGTTTTCCCTGTAAGCTGAAAAGAGGATAACTCCAGTCAATTAGGAACACCCAAGTCCAATTAAGAGCCGCTTGAGACCTCTGAACCTCCTCCTCCCATGATAGATGGGGAGGGGAAACAAGGTCCTGCAAAGCTAGTGGCGGCAGGGAGAAAAACTTCTGCAAGGTGGTTTGTGGCTCTTGTGCTTGCAGGGGAAGCTACCTAACAGCCTGACTGTTCAGGGAAAAGACAGGCACACTAGGAACAAATACAAGGCCACCAGCCTTCAGAGTGGGGCTAGGGAAGGGTTTTTCTCTTTGTTTTGTGTTGGAACTTGTTTCTTTTTCCTTTTTTATTTCAAGTTGTTTTGTTTGGCCGAGGGGCACTCCAGTGGGAAATAACGCGCCCCCATGTGGGCGAGTAAACACTGACTTCAAGCTGTCCCTGTCAGAGGGGGAAGTGCTGAACCTACCAAGATGAAGGAAGAGCCTTGCCACAACCTTCTTCAGGATAGCAGGGTGGAAGTTTGTGAATAGGTAGGAGGACGGAATAGTAGCAACCACAAATAAATCATCATGTTGCTATGTAGTAGTGTTTGTGCCAGTTTACAAATGCCTAAACAATAAGTTTGACTGACATGGGGTTTAGCTAGCTTTAAGGCTGGGAAAAAGGATGGATTTCACCGCAAGATTATGGGTTTGTTTTGGCGAAGATTCCAGTGCTAAAGTTGAGAAGATACTCTATGGGAATTTTGCCAGTGCAAACAGAATGTACTTCTCTCTTCTTGATTGGCATGCTTGTTACAGGTATAGAGGTGACTTGAGGTTTTCCACCCAAAAATTGGATGGTCAGGAAGATGTTGTTCAATTATTTCTAGGTTTAATATACCAGTACTGAAGTCTTAGATTTTGTGTGTGTGTGTGTTAGAGGAAGGATCAAAATTAGATCGTCATATTGTGAAGGGCCCTCTGGTGAATTTCACAGTGGGACAAAACCGTAGGCTTTTAAAAAAGTAGTGGTTTGGACTTTCAGCTTAGTGCAATTCTGTAGAGGAGTTCTTATGGGTAAATTTGTGTTTAGCATTAACAGTGCTAAGTTGTTAAATGTCTTTAGTAATGAAAAGATTTTTGTTAGCCAAACAGAATGACAGAGCTGTTCAGCCATGAGGTCAGGTGAATTACTGATGCCTGTGTGTGCCGCCATAAGCATATGAGCCCTCAGAAGACAAAGAATCAATATTAGTGGGTAGCAGATAAATGGCAACTCTCCTGTTATTTTCCACGTTTAAAGCTTGATCAGTGAATTGGAAAGGTACCATAGCAATGAAATATTATCCCCATGGGTGCTCCATTTTGTCATGTCTCAAACTTGTTGCACCCGTCATCCTTTCTCCTTAATCTTAGTCAGGATCAAGAGACAGTCTTTCTGTTGCTCTCCTTGCGAAACGATCCTGCTGTTGGGTGAATTTAGACCATGAATTGGTTACTAACTTACAATGCATGCAAGTGCAAAGAAAGATTTCACATTAATGCCTGCCTCCTGAGAATTAAACACTGTTGGATATGATCCTGGACAAACTCTTAATAGATAACAGTGTTACAAGTTAGATTCTGTGGTAATCACTTTTGTTTTAACACCCATTTTATGACGTTACAGTGTGTGTGCAAGAAGGGCTTTCCCCTTCTGTTTTATTGTGTGAGTGAAATTTATGCTATGAAAAGACATTGATTTTAGCAGTAATTTAAACCAGGAACCAAACTGTGAATCACAACCCTTCCCCTGGAAAAGCTCTTCCCCCTCTGCACCCGCTTAGTTGCACCCATCAGTGCATTGGAGAGGGAGAAGTGAATACACTTTGGCCCTGCCTGCCCATTCTCTATCCACCTGCAGCTGTTCTTCCCTCCCCAGCACAGAAACCCATTGTTAGTCTGTACAATGCAGTATGCCATTTGGGATTGGCATCTGAAGGCCTCCAAAAGCAAAAGACTAGTTGCTAGTTAACCCTGGAATACAAATACTGTTTTGAGTGATCAGTGATATGCCCATTGTTCCAAGAGTGTGGCCAGATTACAATATCAGTGGGGTGACAGGTTGCTATTTTTCATCAATCAAGATTTTAGTGCATAATTGGCGATTCTTATTTCTTTATCTACATTGCATAGACAACTATAAAACAGGTAATCATAATGCTAACATGATTGTGGTTTAGTGCTAAAAATAAATACAGTAAACTCTTCCATATCTGGCATTCTATCATCCAGAACTCTCAAATAACCAGCATTTTAACCATAAGTAAATTTTTACATTTTCCATAAGAACAGTATAGTGAAAGTAAATACAAATAAATACAGCAAATACAGTATAGCCACATTTACAAAGGCAGCCTCTGTTGACAGAGGTCCCTGTCACCAGAGAAACCTCAGCAATCCCTCTGTTGACATACAGGCTGGGCCTACACTTGCCCCCAACTTCAAAAGGGGCATGGTAGTCAGGGTGATGGGAGATTACTAATGAAGTGCTGCAGTGAATATGCAGCACCTCATTTGGCTAATTTTCCCTGTGGCAACTTTGAAGTGGCAAACTTCAAAGTGCCAGCATGCCTTGTAGCTGGAGGCACTTCAAAGTACCCATGCAACTTTAAGTGCTCTTACTCCCCAAAATTTTGAGGAGTAAAGGTACATCAGCTTCTGAAGTAGTCTCCATGTGATGCTGTGAGTTGTTATTCCATTTACATTGCCAGCAATGGATAGATAGAAAATTGTCGGAACATCTCTTTCAACGATAACTTCTGTAGACAGATGCTTCTAGTGTAGACATAGCCAATGTGCATAGATAATTTGGGATATCTCTTTTTATTAGTGAAGATAACGGAAGATGGAGAGAGCTTGGAAAAAAACTGCATCATGTCCTCCCTTGTTTATTTTAGGATCATTTCAGAAAAAGTGAACACAGGAGGCTGGAAAACCTCTCTCATTCCCATTGACTAGATATCATCTTCAGTACATCAGAGCTGCCCCATAACATCACCAACATGTGTCACTGGCAGAGCTTGGATTCTCTTCTCATCTGGGCTATTGACTTTCTGTGTGATGGTGCTCAAATCACTTCATCTCTTTATGCTTCAAATTCCCAACCTGAAAAATGGGAACAAAGTGATGTTTACCCAACACATTAAAAAGTTTTGAGAGCTCTAGATGAAAAGTGCTCATTAAGTTTTATTTATTAAAGTCTTAGAAACCACACTTCATTTAATGGATTTAATTTACTTGTGTTTCAGAGCATTTTATGAATTGACACAATTAATTTTTAATGAAATAAAATGTTCTGTCATTCTAAATCCCACACATATAATCGACTTAGAACCAGTTGTCTGTGTTAATATGTTAGTCATCACTTATGTAAGACACATTTAACCTTGATTGAAGATTTGACGTTGTTTGAATTTTTTCAGTGTTCTAGTGACAATGGACTTGACCACTGTGGCTGACACTGAGGTGCCAAATACAATAACGGTGCAATATGTCTATTTGCATTTGTTTTTGCAAAGGATCCAAACCAAATAGCTAAATGTTCTTATAAAAAGTAACTTCATATCAATCTGCTCTTTGTCTGGTAGCCACTGAACTGAGTCCACAACTCTCATAATAATCCAGACTCTCTCAATTTAAAAGGCCTCTTTTTTTCTTTTACCATGGAGAGGCTAGAATACTGTCTGAATCCATTTACTCACTTAGTGGTTACTGTAGATCAGACAGTCCCAAGAAGGGAAGCTGTATAGTCCCATACTGTCACAAATATTGTGGGAAACATGCTTTCCTAGCTCTGGCTCTGTAGGCTTTCATCTAGGAACCTGTTGTATTTAGGGACAGTGTTCAGCCCAACGGTCTGTAAATTCTGATTTCTATTTCCCATATTCAGCTTAGTGACCTATTTGCTCCAGTAACAAGGACAGGCATGTCAGGCAGCATGCTACAGGAAGAGATGAGCTGGGTGTTTTGGTCACCAAAGGAAAGGTGTATGAAAGCCCTCATGTCTGTCTAAGGTCCTTAAGTCCTTGCCTTGGAGAGACGAACTGTCTTGTGTAATGCCTCCCAGATGATAGCATCAAACGAGCTCATGACTGCGTGCTTGAGAAGGCAAGCTCATGTTTGTACACTTGGAGCTTATCATGGCAGGAAAAAAAAAAGTCTTTTATTGGAGCAGAGAATATTCAGAACCTCTAGTCAAATAAAGAAACACATGTTTATACTAGGCTACCTTCAAAACCTTTCAGTGTTACAGAATATGCAACAAATTGACACACACACACACACATTAACAGCTGAGTGACATAAAATAGATAACAAATATTTCAGGAAGCACTAATCAGAACACTGTAACCTCACTTCAATGGTCTAATTGGAATCTAAAAGGAAAAGTGTTCAATGAAATGTCATTGAAGGAAATGGGTTCTTGGTTTTCATTTTTCTCTATTATTTATATTATGGAGGGAATTATGAGGTCAGGAAAACTGAGCCATAGCAAAATGACTGTTGTTGGCACTCTTTTATGTCAAAGGAACAAGATTGCTAGCAAGCTGCAACCCATTTTACTGCCCTGATTTCTCACATGGCTTAAACAAATTCTCTTCTATTTAATTCAGTCTATTCATTAATCGTGCACTGCTCCAACTTTCATGTAGTCTGACCTGCAGAATCTGACAGATATTACCTAACTGGAAGAACTACCAATGGTTTTTGAGGTGTGGGAATGAAACTGCAGTTGAGAAAACATTTGAGTTACTTTTGGCTACTGAGGAAGGTAAACTCAGCTCTTTTTCCTGTTTGCCACTGGGAGTTGGACTACATTTTTCCCTGAGACTGGATACATGCCTCTTTCACAGGTAGCTGCTTGTAAAATGTTTTAGAAGATGGCAATGGTGTTCAAGAGTAGCAGTAATCTCAATGTTTTAGTAGCAGCAAACTGCACTGCCTGCTGGGAGACAAAAGTGCAGGAGCTCAGGTCACAGGCCAAGAAAAAGGAGATGAAGTCATCTGTGTTTTTGATTTAAAGAAGATCGAACATTCCTCTTACTCTTCCTCCCCTGCAGCTTTGGCTTGAGATAACAATCAAGCTGGGTCCACTTGGTTTATAGTCTGAGAACAGAGGCAAAAATGTCAATTGTCAGTGAGATAAGGGTGATCATTAAGGCTAATGTCCTGCCTTCAATGCGGCACATTGCCCAGAACCAGTAAGGAGGTATAATGGTAAAAGATGCTCCTGACCTTTGCCTAATTTGCTAAAGAAATGCAAATATCCAGAGCACTAAGGCTAACCAAGAAGATGCAGATTACTGGCCCAGTTCTGGTCTGGACTAAATGGCTTGCTAATGGAGGCAAGAATTCAGGTTTTATTTATTTATTTATTTATTTTGGTATGTGATCAATGTTTTGTGGCAGCAGTGGCACAAAGTGGAAAAACTTCTGAACAAGGAGCAATCAACTTCCATTTTTAGTTGTCAAAAGCAAGTAAAGGTTGAACTTTTCTAGTCTGGCACTCTTGCATCCAGCAACATCTGTAATATGGCCTTATTTTAATTAGCCAGACAATCACTTCTCATGAGCGTGGCCAAGTTTCCCATGGTCCCATAAGTTTATTTACAGCCAACAGTCCTGGCTTTCAGTGTTCTGTGTTGTTATTTAGCTCTAATTTCCCCCAGTTGCTTTCTAGGAGCCTAGTAAGCAGTGGAAGTGTTGATCGTGCTGTTAAGACAATATTGACCTCCTGTGTCTTGGCAAATTCACTCTTTCAGCACCGGGCAAGTCCTGAGGCTGCTGGACTAGAGACGTTAAATCTGTATTAAAATAGAAAGAAACATTTGATTTCATTAGAAAAGTTAAATGTTTGGGTGAAACAATCGTGACTGAATTTTGCCACCGTGTAGTTTATGGCAGGGATTTCCACAATGGCAAAGTACCATTAAACAAACTGCTGCGTACTAAAAATTACATCAAGTAGAGCATGGTGATTTCTTTTAAAACAGAAACTGTAATCTACAACAACTACTTCCAGCTGTATTCTGACCAGCAGAGATACCATTCAGGCATGGCTGGATCAGGATATCAGTCAAGGTCCCCATGGATCACTTGGTTGGGGCTGCTCTGTGCTGCCACCACAGCCCGCAGCGGATTTTCTGCCACTGCTGCCACCGGGATCTGTGCAGGCGGAACAGTTGACAGCTGAGCAAATCTCTAGACCATTGAAATTACTCTGGATTTACACTGGTATTACTGAGAGCAAAATTTGGCCCAGTGGGAAATTTGTCTGCGTAGGAACTCATTTAGTAAATGATTTGAGGTTGTCAGAAAACAGCAAAAGCATATTTCTCAAGGACTTAAATGATTCATAGCCAGCGTTATAGGACTTGCCTAAGGAGAGCGAAAATCCATTAGACAGTTCAACAGAGCTTATTTTAATATGATCATCACTCCAGTAATATAAACATGAAACCCCAAGACATTTCAAATGTATAAGGTGATAGAATCCAAAGCTAATTAAAATACTGTGTTAGAGGGTTTTTAAAATGACAATCCCCCACTGGATACTTGGCTCTCCATCTGATTCAAGAATTCCTAAGAAGATGCATGTAGACATATGTTAGTTAAAGATGTGTCATGTCACTTGGTGTTCAGTGCAATATTAATACTAACCCTCGTGGTACAATAAATCTGCACAGAAAGTATCATGCTAGCCCTGTCACATTAATGTTATATTTAATCAAATGGTGTGAACTTAGCCTTGGGTATCGTACAAAACAAAATAATTGAAGGTATTTCAGATTTCTATTTCCTTATTATTTGCGAGCAGTGACAAACTTCCTTGTCCGGGGAGGTAGAATGGTGTATATTAACCTATTAGTTGCAATAAGGCAGGAGTGAAAGTCATTTTGGACTTGGGAAAGGGCAAGTTATCCCTGAAACTGATTCCAGAGCCTATGAATTTGTTATTATTACCGCATATCTTAAAGGTAAAAAGTTATGAAAAAGTGCGGCTAGTCTAAAGAACTTGGTGGAAGGATTGAGGATGACGTGTTTAAAACCACAAGACTGGGCGTCAGGAGCCCAGTGGCTAATTCTCAGCTTTGTCCCAGACTTGCTGTGTGGTGTTCAGCTGTTCAATTAGCGCCAGACTGTGGCCTGCCCTTATGTGGTGCAGAATGAGGAGGCTCCAAAGAACCTGCTGTCTGCAGCTCAGTAACGGAAGCCATAAATATTGGGGCTGCTGAGGGCATTTTCAAAGCAGTAGTGGTGAGTGGGGGAGAGTGAAACCACCATAGCCCCTGCACACAGGTCACCCATCCTGCCCCCACCCATGGAGAGGAAATCATGCTACAGCTCTTCTAAAGCAGAGGTGCCCAAAGTATGTTTTGAGCCCCTCTCCAGAAAATAGATGTCTCCTCACAGGAAGTGGGTAAGAGAGGGGTGGGAGTGGCATGTACTGACAGAGAACTCATGGGAAGGCAGGGGTCGAGAGAGGGGAGTTCTCAGGATCCACAGGGGTTGATGTGGGGAAGGACTGTGAGGGTGCAGGGGTGATGATGAAGGGGTACCCAGTACGCCGGTAGGAGGCTGGGGGTTACTCATACTATAGCAGCTGAGGAAGACTTTTGCTCTCTGCAGCAGTCAGTCAGTCTCAGCTGCTGGGATCTGGTTCTTTGTCCATCTCTGTCACTGACTCACAGGAAAGTGCAAGGGGGTTGTGTTGAAGGCTCAAGGTCAGAAGGAGAATGGAAGGCTGCACCTTGTGCAATCTGACCCCCCTCCCCCTGCTAGGTAGAGCTCCCTGCTGACCCTTTCCTTCCGTGTGGCCTTGACTGCTTCCCAAGAGCAAGGCCAGTCCAGCAGGGGAAGGGGGCCAGCAGGAGATGTGGATGGCACTCTTGGTTCTGGGCCCTCGGGACATGCTCAGCAGGGGCCACCTCCAAGACAGGAGGTAGTACTCCCAGAGCATAGCCTTCTGCTCCCAGCTTGTGGAGTCCTCATTGGCCTCCTTCAGCAAAGGAGGGTAACTGCTGATTGGTGTTTGCTGAAGCTGTGCCTCTGGAGTCATGAGACAGATAAGAGGTCTGGCAACTGAAACTGCCCACCCATGCTGCTGTGTCTACTTACCTGTGAGACAGAGCCCCCTGCTGACCCCTATCCTGGCCCCATCACGTCCTAGCACCCCTCTGCTTTTTCAGATGGATGATTTTATAGAAGTGCAAAAAGATTTTTAGCTACAGCAGAACCTAGGCTTGTTTTACATTTAAAAGTTAGAGCAATGTAGTTCCATCAGTCACCTACAGAGCACTATGGGATTATACTGACATGGTACAGAGCACTATGGGATTATACTGACGAGCAATAGAGCTCTCTGTGAACGTGTATATATGCTAAGATGTGATATCTGTATCACTATGATGGAAAGATGGATTAGCTGAATATAACTAAGTGGATAGACATATCCACAACAAATCCAGTTGGCTTTTCCATGACACTCAGACTTGAAAAAAATATGCATTGAATTTCTGACAAGCCTTTTAGGTGCTTTGTTCCACAAGTCAAACTATTATAGCCTGCCCTGCTGTTACATCAGATGCATTTGTACAGACACAAGTAGTAATTTCAAACATTTTCTGCTTCTTCCTTTTTCCCCTTCCCCACCTCCTCCTCCTGACCAGATTGTCCTGACATGGTGCTTCTTTCTTTTTTTACATGCCTTTTCAGAATATGTGTAGCATAATTATGTCAACTGCTTTGATTGTGGATAGACACTGACCCTTGTTGAAGGAGCACTTTGTCAATCATTGTGAATGTATCACTTAGTGCCGTTGGATTCATTAGCTTTTATCCAACTTTAGACTTCTGCAGTTTATGAAATGGCATCTGCAAATCATTTCCCATGCTTGTGACTTGAATCAACAGCTACTCTGTTCTACAGCCTTCAACTGTTTTTATGCGCGGACTACCTACCGTTACTGAGAAGCTTGAAGTGTTGCTGCAGAGATGAGGAAATTAAGCGTCTTAGATTTTTTTTAAAAGACCGTCTCTTTAAAGCATTTATTTTGATAATAATACAAAGAGCTCACCAATAATCTTTTTTCCCCAAATTTTCTAAATGAAAATGAACAAAAGCCTTTCATGTGTCAAATACATAAATTTACATGTGACTTAGGGTTTTGCAGTGTCATCCTAATGCAGATAAGACATTTTAGTTCTACAGATTGTACCTCATTTGTCTGGCACCCTCAGACCTTAGTGGTCCCAAATGAGGGTATTTGGCAGTAAAAGGGCTGCCCCCTGGGTGCCTGGGGATGGTTTCCACTCCTGCCAAGCTCCCCCCATGGGGCTGCCAGGTTTCCCCGACCCAGCCAGGTTCCACACTGCTGTGGAGCTGCCAGCAGGGTCCATGCCCCAGCAGGCTCCCTACCATGGGGCTGTGGGATTCCCTTGGCCTGGCTGGGCTCCTCACAGCTGTGAGGCTGCTGGTGGGTCTCTATGCCCTAGTTGGGCTCCCCTGTAGATCTTCAACTTTGTTGGTATTTGTACTGTTGAAATGTGAACTGAAAAATTGAGAAGGCTATCGTGTACAGTTGGCATGGGTTTGTCGTTTGTGACGTGGACGTTACAGGGCTAGGAAAATATGCAAACTTCTATTTGCTGTTTCCCATCCTAAATATCTGCTTCCATCTTTAGTTCAGTCTGAGATGACATGAAACTCATTTCCATATTTAATGCAGTTTAAGGCTCTGTCTGTGCTGCAGGGTTTTTCAGAAATAACTTCTTTTGGCCTTCTAATGTCTAAATAAGTTATTTCTCAAAAGAGCGTTCACACTACAAGAGCATTTTGAAATTGAGCATTTACACTGCAGAACCCAGTTTTGAACTAAGAACAATGACGGGATGTCTCCCTGGAGGCCATTTAAATCATAATTACCTCTGTTTAGTACACATTGAGTCCATTTTGAAATTGAAAGGGGGAGGGGTTGGCAAAAGTTTCTCATTTTGTTGGATTATTATTTTGAGTTAAATGCCCTGTTAGTCCAGAATAACAAGCTTTGCAGTGTGGACACACGGGGAGAGGGGTGTTCCTGGAAAAAAGATTTTTTTCTGGGGTGCGGGGGGGGGGGGCGGAGGCGGAGGGGGAAACAATGTAGACAAGCCCTGAGAGACAAATTCTGTAGTCTTTACCCAAGACTTCCCAGGCACAATTCCCATTGAAGTCAGGAACAGTTACAGAGAATGGGCTGAAAATATTGGCTCCGAGATAACATCAAAACAAACACCAAAAATTGTATTTTTACAATTTCCATGTTTCTCACATTTTGACCTGAATTTAGTGCTAAAAATCTTGTCATTCCATTGCACACAAAATCCCCTTATTCTTCTTTTGAAAAATGGAGAAAGGTAGTATTGTAATGTCTTTATATCCCTTCAGTATGCATTCACTTCAGTTTGCTTTCTAGAAAAGGAACTTGGTAACATTATAACTGTGTACTGTGCTAATCTGTGTATCTGGAAACTTGGTACAAATCACGTTAGTGGTTTGGTTGTTGCATTCCATAGTGGCCATTTCCCAGAATATCCAAATCATCACACAGCTTGGCATGAGAAAGAGCTGAGGGCCCAGAGAAGGATGGGATGATAGACACATTTTGCAGGTCGTGGATGAGGGCAAGTGGTATAAGGAAGTTTACAATGGTTGTCTTAGTAAAGGGTGCCAGTCCAGCCAACAGCATTGGAAATAATTAGGGGTGGAGGAGGACTCGCACAGTTCAGTGACTTGACATTCCTGGATGCTACAGGCACCTATTTGTTCACAGTTCTAGCCAGCAGGAGTCTGGCTCTTTGTATTTCTGCCTTAGAGGATCAATAAAGTATAATACTTGAAGAGACAGGGATAATGCTATTACTTATATCTGTCCATGTGGTTTGTGGTTCTCACCGTGCTGATCAAATATAATATTCAGTCACCAAGTCTATTAAATTAAGTTCATTGACTCAGAAAAGTCTGTTAAGAAAAGGCAATTTCCTTGCTACACATGCCAGTAAGTGAAAATGCAGACTGCTAGCCAGTTCTACCTTTCTCAGTGACATGTCCCATTCACTCATCCAATAAGACCATCCAGGTACACTGCTTGTTTTGTGACATTTCCCAAGACTGAGGTGCTTCTATCTCTCTCTTTCTCTCTCTGTTTAAGCTGTTGTGTTTCAAAAGTCCTTGTTTCCTTGGTAGCTGAGCAGCAATTTCAATTTCCAGTTTACAGCTGTAAGCTAGTTTTAAGTGAACGGTGGCTTAACAATTAGAACTGCAACCTGACTGGGAGCAGCATGTGCATGCAGCCTGTCTTCCTAGACTTAGTAGTCTGAGAGGGGTAGCCATGTTAAAAGCACATTACTTAATAAATACATTTGTTAGTCTTAAATGTGTTACAGAACTGCTTGTTTTTCCTAGACTTAAGACCCATACATATATGCATGTTTCCAGTGCTTCAGGGCTCAAAGGATAGAGTCTAATGTAAATCCCAGCCCCTGTTCATAGCTGACATCCACTGTTTTCAATTCCTGTACACTCCACTCTTCTCTTTGCATAGAATGGGATTTTTCCTTTCTCTGTAATTGTTGCTATTTACGTGTCACATTCACATGCAGTGTATTCGCTCAAAGAAGTAGAAAATGTAAACTGTACATCTGCAGTCCAATTTAAAAGCTAGAAAATATTTATTTCAACAAACTCATCCAAGTGATATTAAAAATGATTACAAACCCTTTAGCCCCCAAAAGATAACTAACAAATTGTGCAATTAGGATGTGGAGCACATATTACAATTTCCATTGTTAAACTTAGGCCCTGTCTACACTAGCCCCAAACTTCGAAATGGCCATGCAAATGGCCATTTCGAAGTTTACTAATGAAGCACTGAAATGCATATTCAGTGCCTCATTAGCATGCAGGCGGCCGCGGCACTTCAAAATTGATGCGGCTTGCCGCCGCACGGCTCTTCCCGACGGGGCTCCTTTTTGAAAGGACCCCGCCTACTTCAAAGTCCCCCATGGGAATAAGGGGACTTCGAAGTAGGCGGGGTCCTTTCAAAAAGGAGCCCCGTCGGGACGAGCTGCACGGCGGCGAGCCGCGTCAATTTTGAAGTGCCGCGGCCTCCTGCATGCTAATGAGGCACTGAATATGCATTTCAGCGCTTCATTAGTAAACTTCAAAATGGCCATTTGCATGGCCATTTCGAAGTTTGGGGCTAGCGTAGACGTAGCCTTAGAAAGCTACACTGGTGAAAAATTGGTGTCATTAATTTTTTTTCTGATTAAACATGTTAGTTCAGTATGCTGCTAATTAACAATTAGCATTTTCCTCTCTTGCCAGCATCTTTTGTTCAATCACTTTCATTTTCACTGTTTGCTGCACTGGGTGTCTTGACACAGCAGTCTACCATAAAACGACTTTTTAATTCATTATGCTGAGTGAGTGAGTGAGAGAGTAAAGTGAAAGAAAAGTGTTTTGCTTCCTGATAGATAACATCTCTCATAGTTCTTTTTGGCACCTCTGTTTAAATGGGCTGTCTGTTAGTTCAGAACAACTTCTATTCCAGCAGCACGGCTTGCATGACAGTGAGGAAGAGCAGTATTGTGTATGGGACAACCTAGTAACTGCTGAGATGAGGAGATTGGAAATGATTTTTACTTGAAATCGTTTGGTCTCCAATCTGGCTTGGCTTTGATTTCAGGCATTCAGGAAATGGAACTTTGGGAGCCGAAGTCAACTGGAAAATGTACACTGCTCTCCCTCAGCTAAGTGTGACTTAATGGAAATGTTAAAATGCACCTCATTGTTTATGTGGAGTCTCCTTTTGGCAAGGAGGAGGAATCTGTATAATCACTTATTCTGGAGATTTTCCTCGGGAATAGGAAGTGCGGACACTTTTTAAAAGGAAACATTTGTAGGCAAATACCCTTTTTCATGCAGAATTAGTCAAATCTGTGCTATACCAGCCATTGGCCAGTGAAGGGTGTATGCTAAAGGGATATATGTGGCAGGACATTTAAATAACTGCTGAGTTTTGACCTATTCATCAGCAATCAGTTTAGCTTAGACTGAAGACCAACTGGCAGGCTTTCTCTTCATGCAGGAAAAGGCCCTGTTGCTTCATGAAGTGAGTGCTATGGCAGTGATAGTTTCTGTAAACGACATGTCATGCAGGTGTGAGCAAAGTGCGGGGTGGGCCCCCTTGGGAGTGTGAAATTTCATATCAGGGTGAAGCACAGTCGACGGCTGGGTGTCAGGTCCATCTCCTTAAAAATGCTGAAATATGTTACTGTTGTTTACATATGTGTATTCACATTTATACACAGATTAATAAAGTTTTTTATGTTCCACAGATGTATTTTCTTATGTGTGCGGAAAGGGATTTTTTCTTCATACAAATATAACCGAAATTTCCATTGGTTTAGATTACATTAGACAGGTTGGGGTGTGGGAGCTGCTAATTGCAGTGATGAAAAGCAGGGCCCAACAAAAAAAGTTTGTTCACCCCTGCTCTAATGTACCTGAACTCCTCTTCTGAGAAGACCTGTCTCCTTTGCTGCTCTCCGTTAGACACCAAATGAGTGTGTTGGTAGACCCTCAGTGCAGCTATTAAAACAGCTGTTGGAAGGGATCCCTACAGAGAGTGTTGATTAAAAAGTTCACAAACACCACTGGGAGGAAGACTCTGCTCAGGCTGTATTTTCCTCTGGCTGGCTCCTTGTGTTGTCATTGGGTTAGTGCACCAAATCAGAGTGATAGCATTTGAAACCCACTTTGGTCTGATAGAAGTGCCTGTGACAAGAGTAAGAGAGAGACAGCATGCATGAGGTGATACCTTTTCTTGGACCAGCTGCAGTTGGTGGAAGGTGTAAGCTTTCAAGTGACATAGAACTTGCCTTCACGTCTGGGGAAGGAAAAAAAGAGTTTTGGAGCCAAATACAAACTAGAACAGATTTTTAAGCATCAGGGTTAACACATAGGCAATAAGGGTTACATAACTATGCGAAAGAGATGTGAAGTAGGCCATTCAGGATTAACAGGTATATATATTGTAAATTATTGTGATGAGCCATGAAGCCAGTGTCCCTGCTGATTTGATGATTTTTGGTGTCTAGCAGCATTATGAATTTAAGTTCCCAGACTCTCCTTTGAAGACACTGTGCAAGTCTCCCGTGAGGACAAGTACTAAAAGATCAAATATAGAGTAACCACTTTCTACAAAGTGTTCGCACATGGGTGATAAGGTGTTTTCTTGACTTTTTTATCATGTTTCTGCGTGAGTTCATTTGCCAGAGTCGTGATTGTATGGTCCACCCACAGAGTTATTGAAGCAGTTGATGCACTAGATGAGGTACATGATGCTGTGGTAGACGTGTAGGATCCGGGCATCTTGACAGGTGTGTTGTGGGAGGGCATATTGATCACCATAGCAGTGGAAAGATGTCTGCAGATTTTGCGTCAGTTCTTTTGGGAGGGCCTGATGCAGCGTTGTGTTGGTGTGTCCTGGTTTCCGGGGAGCTAGTGTCTGATGATGCATGTGATGAATTTGGAGGGTTGTTTGGAGACAAGAAGAGGAGGTCTATTTCAGCATGCTATTCCCATCAAGTATGGCTTGTAATTTTTTGATGGTACCCCATATGAGTTCCAGTGCAGTATGGTAGGTGACATGAGAGGGTGTGTAGGTTGCAGGTTTTTCCTGCTCTGTTGAAGCAGGTTCTGTCAGGGTATTTCACATGATACAATCTTTTTCTGTGGTGGAGTGTTCTTGTTTAGTGAAAATAGTTTTAAATGTGTTTGTGTGGTGCATCTGGCGTGGTAATCTGTAGGTTTCTTTTATGTAGCCATCTGGATGTTTCTGTTGTTGACGCTGATTACAGTGCTCAAGAAGTTGATGTTGGTATAGTTGCTGATGATGTGATAGAAATCACTTATGGAATTTCGGTCTCCTGTGCAGCAAATGGAAATATCATTAATTATTTCAGATATAACATTGGTTTCATGGAGCATTTAGCCACTAATTTTTCCTCATGTTATCCTGTGAAGAGGTTGTATGTTGGGGAGCCATCCTAGTGACCATGGCTGTTCTCATGGTTTGGACAAAAAATTTTTTGTTAAGGATGAAATCACTGTGGACGAGGATGAAACGATTGTGTGTTATCTTTTAGGTATTTGCCACAGGCAGTGATGCCATCATCATGTGGGGTATTGGGAATTAAGGAGATGACATTGATGGCAAGGGTGGGTTTCAGAGGAAGTTGTTTGTGATATCTGTAAGACATTCATAGTGACTTGAAGAAACCTAGCCTTTAGTGAGGTGAGTGATTTGAGGTTGTGTTCCATGATATGGGTTCTATAGAATGGGTTTGCCTGGATTCCCTTGTTTGTGTTTCTTGGAAAACTTGTAGAACAGCAACCAAGGCTAGTGCGCAGGCCACATGAGTTTCCCTCCTTTAGCTCAGTCGGCTGTAAGATTGTCATATCCAAGACTGTCTCCCAAGAGAGGAAAGTTCTGCTGACTGCACTTGCATACCTAGAATTTGTGTGGTGTGCCCCTTGACCTGTAGCAGTGCTTTGACTGGATGCTGAGGGAGCACACATTGCTCAGTCACTATCGCGTGCCGTCTGCACCCATCTCACTTCATGTACATGTTGCTTTAGTAATACCAGTAGAAAAAAATATCTATACAAATGGAGAACAGCAAAATCTGGCAAGCCTGCATGTGGGCAATAGTAAACAAAGTCTCATGGGCCACACACAAAATCCTGATGTGCTGCATGTGGTTCCTGAGCTGCAGGTTGCCTGCCACTGTTGTAGAATGTCTGTAGTGTGTTTTAATGAAGGTGAGGTTCTGGAGTGTTTCTTGGAGTTGTTGTGAGGAAGATTTGATGGCATCTTTAAATTTCCATATGAATGGTGATGATGGGTGGCCTTTTAGTGTCTTACGCTCAGTGACATCATAAAGCTGTCTGTTTGCTTCTTTGACATCACCTTCACAATTAAGGATTTCTTTTTTCTGTTGGTTTGATCACTATCTAGTGGTGGAGCTAGATGTCCTTTTGGTGGTAGAGGGATTATAATGGATGTAATATTTGTTGAGGATTTCACAGTCATTTTTTCTCCAGGAGCGATTATTATAATGATCCAGTGTGCGGTTTGGTCCAATCTGGGGGTGTCCAGTCAGATGACTGTTTATTTTTATGACTGTTGGTGAGGACCTGGTTGTTGTGGTGATCTTGTCTTTACTGTGAAAGAACTCCTTGAGGTGGAGTCAGCAGGAGAATTGTTTCACTTCTCCACATATTAGTAGAGTATCAGGTTCTAGGGTGGGGTGGAATTTAGCTGGTTACAGGTAGTATTGATAGATTAATGATGCTGGGGTGTCTTGTAGTATCCATCTGGTGGATCATGATATCTGGGTTTCTCTTGGAGGTTATGTTTGTTGGTTGTGGAGTTGTTGTAGTTGGTTCCACTTTGGATTGCTGTCATCAGGGTTTTTAGGTCAGTGGTTTGGGTTTCCTGCATGATCTCCGGATAAGTTTATTGATTTTATTTTTTTTCCAGCATGTGGGAGCATATAATCATTTCCTGTTTGTGCTGCGGGGGTGTGTAGAGTTCAGGAGATAGCTGTTCAACTTTTCTGAGGTTCTTCTGTAGAGCTGGCTAGTACATTTGGACTACAAGGAGAAATTCAGTGGAGAATTAGGCTCCGTGTGTCAAAATGCTTCATTATGGTGCAATGATTTTATGTGTACACACACACACACACACACACATTAGAAGATTCACCCAGTGTTGCTCAGGTCCTTAACTCAGTTAATTTTTATTCTTCTTCATTTAAGTCATTGGTCTGGGGTGGGGCTGGGAATGCAGGGTTCAGTATGCAGGCTGCCCTGCGGGGAAAGGACTTCTCAGACCTTTCTCACCCCAGCAGCTTAGGGCCAGGTGCAAAGTACATTTCCCTGACTGCTGTTGCTCCATGGGACACAGCCAAGAGAGGGATGCATGTCCTGCGGCTGGGGCAGGTCCAGCGTCATCTGTCTCCTTTCTTCCCCAGCCTGAGTGAGGCATGCAGCAACTTTTCACTTTCCCCTTGCTCCTTGGTGAAGGGGCCCAGCCAGCAATGTTCCTATATGAACTGGGGGGATGGCAGAAGGGAACTACAGCCGCCCGCCCTCTCCCTAAAGGTGCCTGGGATGTGGAAGGCTCAGGGTTGGGGCAGTCTGTGATGGGAGGGACGGGCAGCCCTGGACAGCCGCTTTCATCTTCCTATTGATTTTTGTCTCTTTTCTATATGGTTTTATGAGACACTCTCCCTCTCCAGGCACATCGCATTTTCCTGGCACAACCCAACGCTTATCTTGCTTTAAGTTATTGTAAGAGGAAGCTGCATACCAAACTTGATGGTCCTTGCTCTTACTATTTAGAAGCAATTCTTGAACAAACAAACGGATGGACAGACAGACTCTCTGAAATATATAATAGATATCCTGCTGTATATACGTAGTTACAGTTTGGTTCTCAGGTAGGACAGTGAGTTATGTTTCTTGTCATTCCAATATTTGGGCCTGATCTTGCAAGTTTCAGAACACCTTCTACAAAGGGCTCACACCCTCAGCTCCCACTTATTTCATTATGCATAGAGGGTACCCATCTTGCAGGAGACATGCAGCATCTCCCAGGTGTGATCTTGGTGAAATAGGTTCTTTAAAACACAATTGCTAGCCTCTTTTGCAAAAGGCAATGGATTGTTTCTCTAAACAAGACTCATCTACAGTGCATTGAAATGCAAAACCCTACTGCTTCAAAATGTTGAGGACACTGATTTACAAATGGGTTCACTGACATACATAAAGATGTCTCTACATGACAAATAATTGCTCTGGGCCCTTGGAGGATGAGAATGGTGTGGTGAGGAAGAGGTTATGATTGCTGGCACTAAGGAAATTGAAGGATAATTGTTCTCAGTTATCTGATCTGAGACAAAATAAACTAATTGTACCCTTGGAGACATCTAAATCAAGATTAGGATTGAGATCCCATTGCTGTGTTTGACGATTTCAACATTCACAAGCACTGTAATTTTGCATTTGCTTTCAACCTTTTCATAGTCAGCAGCAGAGAGTAAATGTGTAGGGCAGCCATCAGAGATCCCTTGTTCTGCTGAAAATATGACTAGGTAAAACTAATAGCAACAAAATCGAAGAGGATTTGAGGTTGGATTTGCATAAACTTTGAAAACTTTTGCTTCTCCCTGACCTTAACAAGTTAGGGACAGATTAAGACAAGTTCATGGTCCAAGGGGACCTAGTTTGCCTGTGAGTCAGAAGCAGAATGGTAGCTAGGTGCAGCATGTGTGGCCATGTATGTGCTGGGGAGTGCTGGGTTATTTTACCTGCCAGGAGAATTTGGAAAAAAAATCAACTATCTGCTATCAGAGTCTGGAAGAGAGACTTCATGCCACGCATAAGGGGCTGGGAGGGAACATGTGTTGAAGATCTATGGGACACCACCTTTTTTTATGTAAGAAATTCAAAAATAATGTGGATCTGGTTCCCAGTTAACCTTAATCAGTCTCTCTTGTGGCTGTATTTAGTGATTATTATCACTAGAGGCTCAGGTCTTTGGTCCTCTCTCTTGGCTCCTGGACAACTGCACTTAATACATCTGGGAAGCTCCAGGAATCTGCTGCCTCAAAAGTGCCCAAGAATGATTCCCTGATCTTCCTTTCTTAATGAAACTCTACCGTGTGTAATATTTGAAGGCAGTAATCAGCCCAGTAAGTATTGCCAGGCTTTCTTGAGAAGTCCATGAGATGGATTTCAGCTGAACCAAGCATCCTGTTGGAAGCAGAAAAGGTTGGCCAGAAGAGAAAGGGAACTTTTGATCATGTTCTTTGCCCATTGATATCACAGCTCTTCCTGCAGAAGCCATGCCACTACCACTGACTCTGCAGCAGTTGTCAGGTAGTGATGTTGCTTGGTGCTTAAGGAAAAACTCTGATATTATTATAGTCTTTGCATTGTCCTCTACCACCCTGTGAAAGTGTTACCCTCCAGAAGGGATTCCAGAGGTTCAGAGATGCGTAATTGTCCTCATGATCAGGATTTGGAGATTCTGCATCCTTTCAGAAGCCGGGGGTGGGGGGGGCATTCATTTTCATTCCTGCATAACTCCACTTATAATCAGCTAGAGATTTGCCTGATTTAGGATCTCTGCATCTGAACTAGAATTAAGAATGTATTGTTACTTTTTTTTACTATGGGAACACTTAAAGATTGTCCCTAGATAGTGGATCTGAGCTGGAACAAGAAAATAAAGATGTGCTTTGAAAGTAAAGTTTATTTCTATTTGTGTATGAGTGTACATGACAGTGAAGCGGGAGTGCAGGGTGGAGAGCAGGCTTTTAGCAATTGACAGCTCCTTTTTATCCTGGGAGGATGTGAACTGAATTTCTATATTTTTATTTTGTACCAGCAATTCATCAACAATATGTTCTCTCAGTAAACCGCACACATGCAAGTAAAATTGGGGTTTGGCTATTAATTTACAATATTTACATTTTTAACAGCAAGCTCCCATTTAGAGAGGTTAATGGTGTTTTGTGGGGAAGCATTATACAAATTAATATCTGCTATGACATGGATGTCACTTTTGGTGTCAGCCTTTCTGAATGTGGTCAAGGTCTTTGATGAGGTGTCTGACAGATAAGTTGACTTTGGAAGCTTGATTTTGACCTTGATCTCCCTTTCATTTATATTGTGAGCTTCTTGTTGCAATTTCACCTATTATGCAGTACCCTGCTCGTCTTTTTTTTTTTTTTGCCTAGGAAGTACTTTAATTGAACAGAAAATACAGTTCCTGAAAATTGAGTGAATCGTGACAAATAATCTCATTGGAGTGAATTATAACTAATTTTTTGGTCTTTTCATGAGTTTGATTTAGCTATTAGTTAAATAGATCTTTTGAATATATGACTATTAGTTATTCAAAAAAGAAAACTTAAATAAGGGAAAAATAATTTTAAAAACCCTTAGAATCTTATTCATTTTTTGTTCTGAGTAACTGTTAATTTTTATGTTTGTATCCAGTTTTATAAATACAAAATTGGGTCAGTTTATTAATCAATAAAATTAATAAGCACCAAGGGGCATTGTTCAGCAGAGGATAGCCGATGAAATCCTGTTAGCTGGGGATTTAAATAGTTGTGCATGACAACCTGTAGCACTAACTGAGTGGTATATTTTCTCACGAAATATATGACAAGGTGAGCTGTGCATTGCCTTTGCAAAATTGAAATCATTGAAATGAAATAGACAAGGACTTTGGCGGTGGGAAACGTTCCAAGATTTCTTGCATTTCTTGATAATCTCCATGGAATCTGAACACTTACCAAATGTTTTTTGTGTTGGCAGGTGGAGTGGATACAACAACAGGAAGTTAAAAGAAGGATAAAAAGGGATTATAAACCTGGCGGTACCCAATCCACTTATTTCAATGATCCCAAGTGGCCAAGCATGTGGTATATGGTAAGAATAAAGACTTGGATTCAGGCTAATTGTTTAGTTGGTCTGCTACAGTCCTCTGTAGGGGACAAAACAGTATCTTCAGAAAAAGAAAACTCTTTTTTCAGTTTTATGTAACCCAAGGAAGGATCTGGAAATTCTGTACAAGTCTAATGAGCACTTCATATTGTCGTGCTCTTGGGGAACTTTTTATGATAGACTAAAGTAGCATCAATGAGAAGAAGAAGAGACGTCATAACTATGGTCTGTTTGAGGAAGGAAAATTAAAACCCTTCTGCCTGGGTTTCAAATTCCTTGTTACCAAGACCCCACATGATACAAATAATTCCCACTGAGTCCTGTGTCAGTTGTATCATGAGACCAGAATTATAGCTTTGTGACACTTAGTATGCACACAGATGTGATGTGTTAGTTAATGAACTAATCCATCTGACTGCTTAGTGCTTTTAGTCTGACATAAGTACACAAGCAATTTTTTTTCTTTCTGTGTAACCATCACGGGTGAAGCTTAAATAGGAGACCTTGCTACCCAAACAGATTCTAACAGTGTTCTTAACTTGTGTGTTGTGGAGCTAAGTGAAGTATTTTAGGGATAGTATATCCAGACTTTGGAAGGAGGAAGAGTCAAATTATGTAAAATTTTGTCTGTGGTAAGCGATCTTGTCTTCAGAGACACTTGTTTCATAGAGTTCTTCATGTATCACACATCCAAAGACATTAAAGAGACGTTAAACTAATGTAGAATCAGTCTGTCCCAGGTCACCAGTGTGAGGGAGCCAGGACATTGCCTGGTCCTACTCTGTAGCAGGATGTATGAGAGCCAAAGAGGCAAAGGACCAGAACAGTTTGGAGGGGACATTTACTTTGGCCCATGCTTCTGCGTCTTTGAATAAGAGCGGCGTGCTCTGCAGGTTACCATATGTGTTGGGCTGTTGGGCATTTCTATAGCTGTGAGCCCAACCTTTTGAGTTTGCACTGTGCTCACCATTCTAGTCTTGATCTCCTTTGCTAGTGCTCTGCTGAACATTTGGTAGGAATCCTGGGCCCTACCCTCTTTCCACACAAGGTCACCCATGCAACTTAAAGGAGAGCAGGGTCCTAAAGTGAAGTAAGTATGCAAAAGATTTGAGACTTGACGGCTTGAGTGTCATCAAACTTGAGGGGCAAACTTTTTGGAACTAGCATATAAGGAGATAGGCATGTTTTCAGTTATCAGAAGGGTAACTGTGTTACTCTGTATCCCCAAAAACAACAAGAAGTCCAGTGGCGCCTTATAGACTAACATTTATTAAGCATAAGCTTTCAAGGGCAAAGACCCACTTCAGTTTTGATCTGAGTATCATCTCCGGTGCTGATGCTGCATTGAACCATAAACCCAAATATTTGATGTATATTAGCAAGAGTTTTCCTAAAGCTGCTTTACAAAGATGTTTTTGAATTCCTATTTTAAAAATCATTTGCATTTTATGCTTTTAAAAATTACCATTAGAAAACAAAACGGGCACAGACCAAAGGTAATTTGCAAATAACCGTACATTCAGAGATGCCAAGAGACCTTATCTTCAAGCACAGGTAAGAGTATGTTCTGTATGGGTAGGTCACCAATCAGAATGGGTAGTGACTTGGGTGTTGACCCATGAGTTCCAGGGTTCCTGGGCTTTGATCAGAGACTATGTCTGCAATAACCATACTTCTCAGATTTTGCATGTATCTATGAATGAGCCTTATCACTGCCTCTTTGAAAGGTACATTGTTGTCCCTGTCTTGAGCTTGACTCCACTTACTGAAATTCTGGCATAATTTTAAAATCTTCTCAATAAGCCTTGATATGCATGAGGGCTACATTTATGTGTATACCATATGGTATTTACAGTTAAGGTCCCATGTATTGGGAACGTTTCCTCCTTTTTCAGTCCAACAGACCTGAATCCTTTGATGCTGCAAGGTCACTCTGTTTTCCCCAGATCTGGAAGAGGAGGTGGGTTAAGGAATGTGTATGGGAATTCAAAGGGTGTTATCTGTTAGACTGTTAGGATCCTTTGATATACGTCTGCTCAGAAAAGTCAGGGGCAGGGGCTATGTCTACACTAGCCCCAAACTTCGAAACGGCCACGCAAATGGCCGTTTTGAAGTTTACTAATGAAGCGCTGAAATGCATATTCAGCACTTCATTAGCATGCGGGTGGCTGCAGCACTTCGAAATTGACACGCCTGGCTGCTACGCGGCTCGTCCCGACGGGGCTTCTTTTCGAAAGGATCCCGCCTACTTCGAAGTCCCCTTATTCCCATGAGCTTAGACTTCGAAGTAGGCAGGGTCCTTTCGAAAAGAAGCCTCATTGGGACGAGCCACGCGGCGGCAAGGCACGTCAATTTCGAAGTGCCGTGGCCGCCTGCATGCTAATGAAGCGCTGAATATGCATTTCAGTGCTTCATTAGTAAACTTTGAAATGGCCATTTGCGTGGCCATTTTGAAGTTTGGGGCTCCTGTAGACACAGCCAGGGGTTGCCGTAAAACTATCAATAAATTAACTAAGCACTGAACAATGATGATGAAGGCTTCACTGCTGCAGAAGATCAAACCGCTCCGGGTCACTCTTCCAGAGTTTGATTTCCCGCACCCCTGTGCTCCTCACAAGAGGTGAGGAGTAAGGAAGTTCGAATGGAGAAACTTTCCTGTCTATCTTCCTCTGTTAAGACAGACAAATTAGCTGAGTGTAGCTACGTTGATGTTAGCTATGCAACTGGTGTAGTTAAAATTGCATGTCTGCCATCGACTTCCATATCTAGTATAGACATAGCCCAAGTCTCTTGAGCTAGGTGTAGAGTATATTTTGGTGGAGGGTGTCACTGGCCCTAGGAATTCTGCAGTTTAGTTGCTGAGAATCTTTCCTCTCTGGTTGTATATAATTCTTTTTTTTTTTTTTTTACAACCTCCCTGTACTTTCCTAAAGCCTCCTTCTGTGACAAGCATTGCTTATCCTGGGAAGGCTGGATGTGATATTTGATGGCCTTGGTCAATGCTGCTACTTGGCACTGGCAGGGAAAGGGGTAGTTACTAAATGATGGCTATTATGTCAAACAGATTTTGGTGGAAACCTCTCACATTGCTCCATGACTGAGCTGTACTTATGCATGAAAGCATTATATTGTGGATGAATAATTCTCAAAATCACGTAAATTAAGTGTAGGTATAACGTATAACCAGAGGAACACAATTTTTGCTTTTGGATATAGCATCTTGCGTGATTCTCCTGTTGAACTACAGCACTGCTGTTCGCGAGTCACTGTCATTTGTAGCAGTTTTGGTGTCATGGTAGTGAGGCAGCTTGTTTTTGCTGTCCTGTGGTACGTGTTTATGGTTACCATGATCCTGGAAGTGATAGAATTACAGGCTCTCTTGTCTTCTGCATAGAAGTGCAAAATAGTAGCAGTGTTTTATTTATTATTTTAACTCATGGGAAGAGGAAGATTTCACAAACACCTCCACAGGTGAGGTGTCCCACTGAATTTTGTGTGACTATTAACTAGCTTAGATCTATGTAAAATGTTTGCAGGATTAGACCAAAGATCAGAACCCATGTTTTATGTATAGGTGGTGAGATAGCCAACATTTCAGAAAAAGTTTAATTACAAAAATTACAAATAAAATCTCTTCTCTGACAGGGTGGGCAGGATCAAAGGTAGATGTCTCCCATGCATGAAAGTCGGAATAGCGCAGCTGGAAGAATTTAGCTCTCAGGAGATCCAAGTTCAATTCCTTGGTCCACTACAGACTTCCTGTGTGACCTTGGGCAATAAATTTAGCTTTACAGTGCCTCATTTTCCCATCTGTGAAATGAGGATAATATCACAGCAGTTTTGTGAGGAGAAATATATGAAAAATTGTGAAGTGCTTCAATATCTGCTGATGGAAATCCCAACATAAATGCTAGATATTAGGTCTCCGGCTAAAGATGTTAATAATAGATCTGTGTAGTACGCAGAAATTCCATTTTGTGAAGGGTTTTCCAATTTCAAAATTTGGTTTCGTCCCAAATTAGAGGGAAACATGAACATATCTCAATTATCCATGAAAGAGAATTCAAGAGAAAAAAAGCTCAGATCAGTCAAAACGTTTTGCTTGGAAAAAATCAAAATGTTTTATTTTGATTAGAACTTTTTATATTATGTTGCAATACAAAAGATAAAAAATTGTATCCATAACACAAAATAAAATAATTCTAAAAAATTGAAATAGTTTATTGCTAAAATGTCAAAACAGGATAGTTCAACACTGTTTGAGCTTCACCTGCTTTTATGTGTATCTCCATACTATTCTGAGAAACAAAATTTCAGCAAAATCAAGGTGATTTTGTGAAGCATGTCAATTTTTATAAAACAAGGAGGAGGCCTTTGGCACCTTAAAGACTAACTGATTTATTCGGGTGTAAGCTGTTGTGGGTAAAAAAACACTTTGTTAGCCTTTTCAGGTGCCACAGAACTCATCGTTGTTTTTGCAGATACAGACTAACATGGTTATCTCTCTGAGGAGGGGTCTACACTCACCCCAGAAGATCGAACACTTACGTTCGATCTTCCAGGGTGCCGTTTCTTGCAGCAAAATGATGTGTTCCTGGGTCAGCGTCGACCCCGGAACTTCTTTTGAGCAGCATGGTATTAAGGAAGGTTGATGGGAGGAGTGGTCCCATCGACCTTCTGCTGTGAAGACAGGCATGGAAGTCAGCTGCTGAAAATTCGATTTTTGGTATGCAGTTGGCATACCAAAAATTGCGTAGCAGCCATCTACCTTCCAGCTAAGTGCAGACACAGCTTGAGACATTTCAGTTTTGATAGAACTGTATTTTGGGAACAGAGAATTGTTCTATCAAAATTTTTCTGACCAGCATGTGTTACAACCCACATGAGCTAATGTTTTCACTCCTTGAGATAATAATTGCTCTAGAAGGAAAAAGAAATCCATTCTTTCTATATTTTATTGCAATACGCTACTGAAAGGAAAAAGTTTGTTTTAGTGGTTCATTGTGCATTTTGGGAAAAAAAAACTATTTTATCCTATATGCCTATATGTAATACATTTTCAGTCACTCTTTGGTGATGCTAAACAAAGCAAGTAGGGTAGGATTGCTTGCTTTGTTTTTCAACGATGCAGACTGACACAGCTACCCCTCTGAGCCTTTGGTGATGCTGTTTTCTTTGGATCAGAGTCATGACATGGCCTTGTCCCTGTATTTTGGAGCATGTGTATTTGTCTTTATCTGAGCTATCTAATTTGTATGTGGCTTTAACCCTTATCCTGTCACAACACACACTGTCAGGACACACTATGTGAATAAATGGCAGTAACATATGATTTTACTGGACCAGAATCTTGGAAATGGGAGTTTCTAAAATTCCTATTAGTGTTCTGAATTGAGCATGCAACAGAGTCAAAGGCCAGTAGAGACCTTTGTAATCATCTAATCTGACTCCCTGCATGTCACCAACCAGAGAAGTTCCCCAGAATAATTCCTAGAGCATATCTTAGGCTACGTCTACACGTGCAGCCAACATCGAAATAGCTTATTTCGATGTTGCGACATCGAAATAGGCTATTTCGATGAATAACGTCTACACGTCCTCCAGGGCCGGCAACGTCGATGTTCAACTTCGACGTTGCTCAGCCCAACATCGAAATAGGCGCAGCGAGGGAACGTCTACACGTCAAAGTAGCACACATCGAAATAGGGATGCCAGGCACAGCTGCAGACAGGGTCACAGGGCGGACTCAACAGCAAGCCGCTCCCTTAAAGGGCCCCTCCCAGACACAGTTGCACTAAACAACACAAGATCCACAGAGCTGACAACTGGTTGCAGACCCTGTGCCTGCAGCATGGATCCCCAGCTGCCGCAGAAGCAGCCAGAAGCCCTGGGCTAAGGGCTGCTGCCCACGGTGACCATAGAGCCCCGCAGGGGCTGGAGAGAGAGCATCTCTCAACCCCCCAGCTGATGGCCGCCATGGAGGACCCAGCAATTTCGACGTTGCGGGACGCGGATCGTCTACACGGTCCCTCCTTCGACGTTGAACGTCAAAGTAGGGCGCTATTCCTATCTCCTCATGAGGTTAGCGACTTCGACGTCTCGCCGCCTAACGTCAAAGTTAACTTCGAAATAGCGCCCGACGCGTGTAGACGCGACGGGCGCTATTTCGAAGTTGGTGCCGCTACTTTGAAGTAGCGTGCACGTGTAGACACAGCTTTAATAACATCCCATTTTAATTTCAAAATTGTCAGTGAGGGAGAGCCCTCTACAGCTAGACAGTAAATTCTGACAGTCATAAAGTTTGCTCAAGAAGATGCAACCATTAACAAATTCTGAAGACGTGACCTTGGAGCTTTTTTTCAGGTCATTTCTAAATAGCTCCCATAAGAATGAATTTGTGATTGCAATTTCATCTTTATATGTTAATCTCACTTATCTTTTCTGCTTGTCAGATGAGGGGAAAATAAATCCTGGATAGAGCTTTCAGTCATTGCTACACCATAGGGAGACGATTCTAGGTTGCCAGAGCCAACCTTGTTATTATGAAAGCAATAAAGTACTATCCTGTGCTGGTACAGATTTTGATTAATGAGTAACTTTTGTTACAGGTTGAGATTGATACCTTTGGCCCTTGCACTGATCTAATCTCCAACAGGGCTGTATATTTCATTGAGATTTGTTGACACGAGGTCTTTTATCCATATTCTATGTCAAACAAAGTGTTCGATTAATGTTTTTCTCTCATCCCCCACCCCCTTACTTTGCTTCACAACCACAAACCTTGTGGTTTTAATAAGCAGGGACTCAGAAATGGTATGGGTTTATTTGAGTGACATCTGTGCCCAAAAGCGATGGGGGTGGAAGGTTGGTGTTCCTGCTGTTTCCCTTTGATTTATCACAGACAAATAGGGTGTGTATAAGATGAGGTGTATTTCAAATAAATAATCCATCTCTTTATTCCTCAGAGTTGATTTTAAAGATGTTCCTAGAAAGTGACACTTAGGAACTGTTGTAAAAAGATAAAAACATAAGACGTTTCCTCAATCCGGTTCTAAAGTAGCAGTCCCCAAACTGTTCATGAGGAATATTTGAGGGGATAAGTG
This sequence comes from Carettochelys insculpta, assembly GCF_033958435.1. Lineage (NCBI taxonomy): Eukaryota > Metazoa > Chordata > Testudines > Carettochelyidae > Carettochelys > Carettochelys insculpta. The sequence continues at coordinate 22,202,380 of NC_134141.1, read as the reverse complement.
CCTGGCAAGGGCTGAGCCAACCTCCAAACCCACTGACCCAAACTCCATTCTGGCTCTGGCTTAGGCTCCATCCCCATCCCCATTCCCACCTCCACACCCTGCTGAGGGCCCAATTTCAGCTGCACTCCTAGCCATGGTTCCCACTCCCACTGCAGCTCTCTCCTCCTAGTCCTGGCTGCCACACCAGCCTTAGCCCCTGGCCATGGCTCCGAGGGGGGACCTGGACAGATTACATTACAGATAAGAAGAAGGTGCGACATAAAAAGTTTGGGGACAACTGCTCTGAAGTTCCAACCAGTGTTCCCTTTATATTTTTCCATCCAAGGACAGACTAAATCTTATGTGCACCAGCAGTGGAAACACTTGCTGCCAGCTGCAGGCACTCTACTAATCAGCTGGGCAGCATTTGAATCTCTCCTGGGTGGCCGCCCAACTGCTCAGCTTACATGGAACTCTGGAAGGTACCCTAAGCTGCTAGTAAGTTAAGAGGAGTGGAACGTGCGCAGCATCTCACGGAAGTAAGACACTCACCACCTGCAAGATCAAGTCCACAGTGTTTCATTGTTCAAGAGCCCAGTTATCTGTGTAGGCTCTTTTTTGCATTCCTGTAGAAGGGAAAGCAAAACATTAAGAGATAATACTTTTAAAGAAAGCAATAGTTTTTCCTTATCTTAACCTGTAGGTTCTGAGGTATCTGTATCTAATGTAGTGGAATATTTCCTTTCTTGGACGAATGGCACATAATACCTGCTCTGTTGGTCACAGCTCAAATATTGTTCTAGACTGCCTTACACAGCTGGGAGTAGATTTTGTCAGACTCAACTGATACCAGGTCAAGAATGACTAGAGACCAGGGACCTTGCTTTCCCCATGACCTGTGCCCCATATGAGCATAGGGTTTGAAGAGTGAAAAGTCCAGCATATTACCCCACAGCTCACCTGTCTATGTGTCATTAGTTTAATACGAAACATACCTACCATGTTTCCCCTCTTTAATTTTTTTTGTATAAAATTTGCAGATTGCTCACCATTTTTGCATACCTGGTCAGTTCACCTAGTTGTTAAAAGGGGTCCCAGTCATCTGCAATATTCCACTGCTGTCTGAACATACATTACTGTACCTAGGGTTACTATATTTGAACATTTAAAAACGAGAACACCCCTGAGAGGGAATGTATCTGTATCAGCATCTACCAACTCAGGTTGTATTAATGGGTTAAAGTATGTACAGTACATTAATACAACCTGAGTTGGTAGATAGTGATACACTCCTTCTCAGGAGTGCCCCCTTTTTTGCAAAAACAATGAAAAGCCCTGTGGCATCTTATAGACTAACAGTTTTATCGGAGCATAAGCTTTCATGGGTAAAGACCCGCTTCATCTGATATATCTGTTAGTCTACAAGGTACTACAGGATTTCTTGTTTTATGCGGATACACACTATGGATGCATCTACACTAGCCGGCTACTTTGAAGTAGCTGGCACAACATCGAAATAGCACGCATCACGTCTACATGCGCCATGCGCTATTTCGACGTTGAAATCGACGTTAGGCGGCGAGATGTTGAAATCGCTATCCCTATGCGAAGATGGGAATAGCGCCCTACTTCGACGTTCAACATTGAAGTAGGGCATGTGTAGACGATCCGCATCCCACTACATCGAAATAGCGGGGTCCTCCACGGTGGCCATCAGCCGAGGAGTTGAGAGACACTCTGCCCAGCCCCTGTGGGGCTCTGTGGTTGCCGTGTGCAGCAGCCCTTAGCCCAGGGCTTCTGGCTGCTGCAGCTGGGGGTCCATGCTGTGTGCACGGGGTTTGCAACTGGTTGTCAGCTCTGTGGACCTCATGCTGTGCAGGCTGAGTGTGTCTGGGAGGGGACCTTTAAGGGAGTGGCTTGATCTTGCCCCAGAAGGGTAGTCCAGCCTGTGACCCCATCTGCAGGCTTTGCTGGCCCCTTATTTCGACGGAGAGCACGTGTGCGTGTGGACGCTCCGCATTTCCTTCCAGGGCGGCTCCTTTTGATGTTCCTTGTCGCTACTTCAACGTTGAACATCAACGGCACCAGCCCTGGAGGAAGTGTAGATGATACGCATTGAAGTAGTCTATTTCGATGTTCTTACTTCGAAATAACCTACTTCGACGTAGTGTGCTAGTGTAGACGTAGCCTAAGTATCATCAAGTACGCATTAAGTTGGAGGACAGTTCAGTGAGTATTGGTCTGATAAATCCAGCGTTGGGAGTCCAGTCCTTGAGGGGGCCGTTCAGGGATGTGGGGCAAGTGGTTTTGGGGGCAGGGATAGCTCAGTGGTTTGAGCATTGACCTACTAAACCCAGCGTTATGAGCTCAATCCTCAAGGAGGCTAATTTGGGCAAAGAGATGTCAGGGATGGTGCTTGGTCCTGCAAAGAGGGCAGGGGACTGGACTAGATGACCCCTTGAGGTCCCTTCCAGTTCTAGGAAGTGTGTCTCTCCAATTATACCGCAGCTACCCCTCCAACACACTCTCTTTGGTTTTTTCTTTTTTTAAAGTTCAGACATAGTAACCCTACTGTACTGGTGACAATAGTGCCACTATAACTGGAAGGGGTTTAAGGAAAATATGTTCCTCTGTGCATTTGACAGCATTTTGTACATAGTCGGATCCAGTCTTTCAGCTGCACAGTTAGTTGTTACTGCCAGTTTCTTCTTGTTTGTGTGGGTTTTTCTCGTGGCAACCAGAGAGAGAAAAATATTTTTAAAAATAGGAGAATGTGTCTGTAATACCTCACAAATGGGAGGAGGATTTAGAGGCAGGCATAATAAGTGAAACTATTTTTAACTTATTTCATAAAAGGTTGACTAGATTTCAAATTGGGAATGTCGCCCTAGGAGCTGTGCTTTACCCCTATGTCTGGAAATCTGCACCAGTAATGGAATGACTCTTACTTCAGAGGGGCCAACTTCCCCTTTCTTCACTAGACAGTCACATTGCACGATAACATGACCTCAAGCAGTGTTTCCTCTAATTTTGGGCCAAATAAATTTTGTTCTGTGCCCAGAGGCATGTATGGATGTGCTTCACCAATAGAAACACATACCGCCAGTTTTGCTCGCTCTGCTAATCAGCTACTCCTCACCTGAATTTCTCCTGGGCAGCCCCTCAAGTGCACAACTTACAGGAAACACTGACCTTAAGGAGTGGTGTTAATTAAGACAATACTGAACAGGATTTTTCAGACATCCAGACATGTAAGTCTTGTTCAAAATTGTCAGTTTGTCCCAGGTAATCCCTACAACCATTATTATTATTATTATTATTATTATTATTATTTATTAAGTGAAGAGAAGACCTATGGCCAGGAACCAGCTCTCATTTACTGCAGACCTCTCTTCATCTCCTCAGTTGGCAGAGTCTGGACAATAGGTCCATAATTTGAATGTAAATAGGGGATTTTAGTAGGACTATGGAGAAGACTGACTAAAAGTGTGAGACGAAGGAAGAAGTTGTGATGTGCTGGGGAAAGATGATGGATCTGCTACAGCAGCAGGGAGTCAATGTTTACATTAAAATGATTTGGGAATTACTGAAAGCAAAGCAAGTGCTCAACATTGGACTTCATCATGGACCCAAGAAAGAAATGTCTATCCAAAGATTACAATCTGCAGCTGATGAAGGTGTGGTGCTGTTACAGAGAAAACCAGAATTTAAGTTGCAGTAAATCACTGGGATATAGTAATATTTCTCTAAGAAACTAGTGCATAAAGTAACTAAGTTACCCACAAATATATGTAATATATATATATTTTAAAATGATATACTTGATGAGCAGAAGTTGGCCAATATTGTAGCCACCTTTAAAGTGATAATCCTGGAAATTTATATACCAGTGAAACTCACCTAAGTACCTGAAGAAATATCTGAGAAAGCTATTCAAATTATAAAGCATGCTAAGGAATTTTATGTAAGAGCACACCCGTCAACTTCTCTTGAAAGAAAATGAAGGTAATATACAGCATAGAGAACTTGGAATGGGGAGAGAAATGTCACCCATTGCCTGTCCAAAGCTGGAAAAATGTTCAGACTTTTCACGGTTGTTGCTGCAAACAACCCCAAACCACCATTAAATCATAGATTTAGAAACAGTGAAACTTTCCTTGCTGATTTTTCCCTGCTTTCTCTTCATGGAACTTGGTGATTTAGAAACAGTGAAACTTTCCTTGCTGATTTTTCCCTGCTTTCTCTTCATGGAACTTGGTGATTTTTCTCACATCCCTTTTAAAACGACTCTGTCACTTTTTTAACAGTGAAGTACTTGCTTTCTTCAGAATGATTTTCTTTTCTGTTCTAATTTTCTCCTTTCTCCCTCTTTTTTTACCTCCTTCCCCCCCCCGACCCCCCCCCCCTTTTTTTTTTTTTTACTTTCAGTCCTTCAAAAGAAGTTCTTCTGGAAGAGATTGTCCGAAAAAAAACTTCTTTCAAAAGATCACGTTCACACACAAAAAAAGTGGATTGAATGATTGTTCCACTTTTTTGATAGAGAGAGTCACACAGCCTCTGCTCTTTCAAAAGAATGGGCCAGGTATTGAAAACTCTGGCACCACGAGGACCCCTCTGTCAAAAGAAGGGCCCATGGAGTGTCCACACATTCTTTCTTTTGAAAGACTCTTGTAAAAAGGTGCTCTTCCTCATCTGGAAGAGGAAGATGACTTCCAGACAAAGAGCTGCATTCTTTCCATTTCAGATCAAAAGAGCGCATTTCATATGTGGATGATCCACGTGTTCTTTCAAAAAAGGGCTTGATTTTTCCAAAAGAACATGCTAGTTTAGATGCGGCCTCTGTGTTTTCCTCTCTCCCTTCCTTCTTCTGTTCTGACTCTCCTTTATTTTCTGTTCCACTTCTGTTCCCTCACTTTTAGTTTTGCAGGCCCAGCTTTCCCTTCAGTGAATTCTGGGAGGTAAGAATTTTGGGGAGTCTTCTAACTGCAGATGAGTCAACAGCCTTCTCAGCACAAAATGTGTTGGCTTTTCTAATGGCAAATTGAATTTCTTTGAAAGAGATAAAATAATAGATTAAGGACTGTCAGTAAATGTGATTTATGTGGTTTTAAAAAGAAAGAATACAGTAAATGTAATTTATTTAGGCTTTTGAAAAAGGCGTTGTCTCGCACATGCTATTGTTACCGAAACTTAGAAAACTCAAGCAAAGATATGAGATCTAATACTGGAGTCTCACTGTTTTACTTTGGCGTAACTCCACTTGAACTTCAACAGAATTATTCTTGATTTACACAGTTGTGAGAGAAACATAAAGGCACAGGGTCCTGCAGTAAATGGACATTTATCAGCACTGAAAGAGCCTAGTAATGGATTGCCTTAGGTGGCATGACCAGAGCCCTGTACAGATGCAAAATTTGTATCCATATCTGCATCTGGAACAATGATCCACAGATATCCGGACCTCCATCAGTGGATGTGGATATCTGCAAGTCCAGTGGGTTCTAGATAAAAATTTCATTTCTGCATCTACATCCATATCCTCAAAAATGAGCCTTGCAAAGCTGCATCCACGTCTGGAGATACAGAAACCCACAGATATAAAATGGATATCCATGGATTTGCAGGGCTCTAGGCACCAGTAATGGAGCTAGTCTTTCAAGTTATGTTAAGCAACTATTGGATGGATGAAAAATGAGTTGGCTTGGTGATTTAGAGTCACCACAATGAAGGAAGGTTATTTGGGATACCTGAAGGACCCAACAAAACTTGATAATTGGGCCATGTGGTTGTGACTAATGTAGAGCTAAGCACTCATGGAACAGTTTAGTTGAAAAGAGGCCACTATATGTGTATTGGCTGCATAGGTAGCCAGTTCAGACTGAGATTGCTCCAATTTATGGAAACACCTAGTAGGCTTAACTCAGGCATTGGAGAATCTCTCAGTCTCTCATACCACTAACATGATCTTTATGGTGTAGACAACTGAAAGATAATTCACAGTGGTATTTGAAAAACTGAACACATTTATGAGCTTTGCTGTAGCTGGGGCTGGCTGTGCGAAATTCAAAGTGAAACCCAAGCCAGATGAACCTCCATTGGGTTTGCATTGCAGTGAGACCCCAAATTCAGAGCTTTGTGTGATGGTTGGAGAAAAATCTGTAAAACTCAGGACTTTCCCTTCCCTCCGGAAAATTTCCCCACCATAATAGACCCTGGATCCATGCATAATGGATGGGGACAGTGGCTGATTACATACGTGTTCCTACATCTTTATGGACTTCCAGGTGAACCTTACCAAAATGCCCTGTGAGGAATATTCTGTTACCATGCAGTACATTCCAAGATAACTAAGATTCCAGAATAAGGTGAACTAGCCTTCTGTAGCAACAGTGGACAGATCTAAAGTAGTGTCTTCAGGGCAAGCAGCTAAGAAATGAGTATTGAGGAGAAGTGTTAGGGAAGATGTCTGCTTCCTTACAGTTGTGGATAAGAAAATGTGTGATCACCAGGCTTAATCTTGGTGGACCTCCCACAAGAAATGCAAGACAGAGAACTGAGAAATGGAGTGTTGCAGACGTTTGGTCTTCCCTATACGATGGCATGTCTGACGGGAAGCGCTGTCTCTAGCCCTAGCAGGGTTGCAGGGGAACAGAGATGGAGAAAAAAGTGAGCAGCACCTCATACATTGAGGTTGGAGGGAGAGAGAAGAATCAAAGTGGAGTTAGGGGCAGGTGAGCAGATAATCAAGACAACCTAAAAAATCTGAGCCAGGGTACATCAGAGGTAACAATGAGTAAAAAGGTTTTCCTGTGCCAAGTGTCTGCACCATACTGACATGGAGTGATTACATGCTTGAAGATGTCAAGGTGATCCAGGGCCCCATTTCGGCACGGCAGAGGGTGTACAGCCACGTGTACCAGGGCAATGCTTGCTCCTCTTCTCGTTCTCCTGATTTTCTAGGAGTGAGGGGAAAGTGCACCATTTATGTGAGTTCCTCTGACTCCGGGCTGGAGAGGGGAGGAGACAGAGGAGCACTTGACACAGTTATAGTGCATGGCTTTCAAGTCATGTCTATGTTCTCACAGGTGTTATAAAAGCTGTCCTAGATTGATAGTCCATATGAGTATATGACAATACAGAGATGTTGTGAGGCTTAAACCGAGCTCATCTCTCAGAGAACAAGGGTTATGCTTCAATCAGTAAAAGACAAGGTAACAGTACAAGACAATGCCTTGAATATTGGAACTAGTCCTGTAAAATTTGGACAGTCAGTCACCCTAGGGAAAGTGGCACCCTTGGGACCGAGCCTATCTTTGTCTCTGATACAGGGTGCAGTTTTTATAGTGGGAGTGTTGAGTACCACTGAGCCAAACTGGAGTCCCTGTGTACGGTGGAAACCACTTCAGTCCAGGGAGCGTTACAGTATCGTCCACATTCCTAGTTCCAGCAGCTGTGCTCAGGCACATCAAAGGCTGAAAGTTGACAGCTCAGTGTATGTCTCACAATATCTTTTTATTATCATCTACTTGCATTGAGGTACTCATCCTTTGTCGCAATCTTCCCTGGACATTTGTTGACTCTATACCTGCCCACTGGGCTGTCCTTGTACAACAAGGATACTGACGTGGCTAGAATGCAGCACACTTGAAAGCTGTTACAGGTTGAACCTCTCTAGTCCAGCATCTTGGGATCTGACCAGTGCCGAACAAGAAAAGGGAGATCAATATTGTCTAGCAGCATTGCCAACATTCCACTGCTTCCTGCGCTCTTAGAAGATGTTTAGGGGTAAATTAGAGCTAAATAATAGCACAGAACACTGAGAGCCAGGACTGGAGGCTGTAAAGAAACTTGGGCTCATGGGAAACTTGGCCACACCCATGAGAAGTGGACATCCAGCTAATTAAAACATGCTGGATCGCGAATGAGGTTCATCCTGTAGGGCATGTTACATTATGCTATCATGTAATTCCCAAACCATTGCCAAAAGGGATTCAGTACTGCTTTGTCTCAGTACAAGAGCCAGGACAGGGAAGCAAGAAATAACCAGAAAACCTGTCTTCTTTAAGAGGCTTCCAAATAGACCAGGGCCACAAGAGATCCTAGTTCTCTACTTGTGCTAAGAGGCACGCTAACAGGCTGGCTTTCTCCTTTCTCTTAGGTGTTAGGTCAGGGGAAGAAACACTTCATCCAACTCTTACCCCAGACACTTGGGTCAAAGCAACCAAACATCTAGTCAGAAAAACAAAACCTCTGGTGTTCCTGCTCAGTTCAGTAACATGAAATCTGCAGACAGTGACCCCTAGCCTCTTTCTATCTTGCACAGCATCCTTTCCCTGTTTATATAGCCCACCTTCAAGGGGTGCTATAAAAAGGGGTTGTATGGTGCTCTTTGGTGGCACCCAGATCGTTGTGGCTATAAATGCCATTTCCCTGACAGTGACCAGATGTCCCTATTTTATAGGAAAAGTCCCAGTATTTAGGGCTTTGTCTTGTGCTGTGTCCTTGCCTGTTTACTGATGGAAGCAAACTTCCTGTTCTCAGACAGACATTCTGATGACATAATCTAGCACTAGTTAACACAAGACCCTGCTATCATTACCTGGATCCATACTCACTTTCTGATGAGAAATAACAGCTAATATTTGGTATTCCAATGAACTGTGGAGGAAAGTAGATTAATACCATCTCTGCTGGCCACAGAAGATTATTGAAGTGACTAATGTAGTGAGATTAACAAGTAGTTCAGGAAGGTTAACAGAAGGACTAGGCAAAGACTGCTGGTCTGTTCCAGGCTTGCAGTTCCCATATTCCAATTTCCCTGAGCAGCGACTCTGTGTTTCTGACGGGGTCACATCTGGAAGTGCCCAGTGAATGCAAAGTGGATGTCAAGCTGCATTCTGGCAATTATTTTCACTGAACCAAGAAGAGGTGATAGTGGAATAAACTGCATAGTAGCTATCTGGATAGATTTTCCTGCTTGTCAAAGATGAGATGGTTTCATTTCTGCTGTAAACAAGATTTTTCCCCCAAAATGATAAAATCATATACTAATAACACACATTCTGCTGATGATGATCTTATCTTCAAAAAGAGAGAATCCATTTCTCTCTAATAAAGTTTATTTAAAATGTGCTGTTATGCTTTTAAATGGCAGAAGTCAGGTCAAAATCTTCAGTTTTCTCCCTGTTTATATTTTATTTTCCAAACTACTTGTATGCTTTTTTGTAGTAATTCCAATAATTAATAAATAAAAGGCAGTTCCATATAATGTATATTGTACTTCTGTTAAGAGGGAATAACTGGCTGTCTAATTTTAGTCCAGAATAAAATTCTACATTAAGTGCCATGGAATATAAATAAATAGTAATTGCTAACTTTTATAACAATACCTAGTATTCCAATGGAAAAAAATATTGGCATGTATAGACCTACAGATATTGAATGACATAATCACCTTTTTAAGGAGAAGTAATTGTCAATTATTACCTTGCAAGAAACCTGTTATGTAAGAATCCATGCTAGTCTCTTTTTGGGTTTTGAACATCACAAAGCAGTAGATCCATAGGATGATTTTCCTTTGTGGAGAAATGCTTCTTGCTCTCCTAGGATGATTGCAAAGGGCAAGATCATTTCTAATGTTCTGAGAAGTTCCGAATTTTTGTTTAGAAACCTCATCTATTGTTCAATTTTAATTCTTCTCTGTGGTTTGACTAGTAAAGTGGTGGTGACTGTAGGGCAGTGACTGCTAATTAAAGGTATTGACTAAAGAGATAATATAGCACTTTTCATCTTGACAATGCTATACAAACTTTAAGGGCCAGATCATGGCTGGGGTTTAACGATGTTTACCTTGTCTTCAATTGAGCTAACTTGTTAAAAATAGCAGTATGGCCATGGTGGTGTTGGCAGAAGCACAGACTAACCACCTGTATACAGTCAAGGACATGGGTAGTTATGCTGCCTGCACCACATGCTATTTGTAGCACCCTAGTTCAATCAAAGTTAGCTTGTGTATGTCTATCCCAGCTGAGAATTACACCTCCACCTGCAGTGTAGCTGTGCCAGGGTATAAGGTAGAATAAGACACTCCCCCCTAACCACTGTGCAGCTTGCTTCACCATGCTGTCTGGCTGTACAGAGGTAAGCAGGTGCTGTGCTAGTGGACAGGGAACAGGTGGGAATGAGCAGAGTCATGGGTTTGCTTCTGAGCATACTAGCTAATAATGATGAGCTGGTGGAGGGAGAGGAAGAAAGTCATTGGAGCTGGAGGAATAACTGATTTTTCAGTTTGCTGGCAGTTCTGGAAAATCAGGAAAAATGTTTCAGGTTAAACTGAATTTGGAATTTTCAGCAAATAAAAAACAATCTTTCTAGTCAAATTAAACATTTATTTCAGCCTGGAACATGTGGTTTCCAGGCATTTTTTGCATTCACAAAACAGGGAATGTTGGAAGATGGTGGTACAATTCCTTAACTGTTATGCTCCTGGATCAGCAAAGCTCTGTGCTGCTCTTTACACTGGCCAGCACAGAGAAGCCCAGTTCAGTCTTTACTAATTAAACATTATGATAGTCCTTCAAGTGTTCACCCATTTTTCACCAGGGTTAAGTGACTTGTTCAGAGCCAAGGTGCACTCAGTTGGAGTGATGGGATGAGAACCTCAGAAATCTTGACTCCCATCCCCTTGCTCTAACTCAGGGATGGGCAAATACCAGTACTGGGTAGGCTGCATGAGTGACCCTCCTTCACCTCCGTGGGCCACAGCAGCCCACAACCCACTGGGATTCCACCTGAGGCCCCATTTTGCCCATCTATCCTCCTCCCCCCTGCACCTCTGGCATATTTGGGGCACCAGAGCCCTGTATTTTCCATTCCCCCTTTCTCCTGGGACTTTTGGAGCATGCTAGTCACCTAATTTGTGCTCTGCCCCTCACCTCCCTCTTCCCACCCCTCCCCCTTCCACCAAGCTGAGACATCGCAAACAGCTGAACAGTTTTGGGAGGAAAGGGGAGGAGCGGGGATGGAGCATGAATCTGGTGAATTTGGGAGGGGGTGAGATGTAGGCGGTGCAAGGCTGCACTGCCCTGCAGCACAAGAGGCTCCGTTGCCCCCTCATTTGTCACAAATTATTGCCAAATACTGCCAATACAGTCTGGCTGTACTGGTGTAACTAAATCTAAAGACAGGCATAGGGATTTACCGTTGCAAGTCCTATGGACCAGTTTTTCACTTTGTAACACTGGACACATTTACAATAAATAAGTAGCCTTTTGTTCTAGTTTCTTCAGCATCAATGAACTGACTGGATCCCTCAGTTAAGAAAGGGAAACATTACTTCAGCGTAATTTGCTCTTGCTTTTAATGTCACAAAAACTGTGTTGGACATATTGTTATCTCCATCTCTATGAGAAATGGCTTAAATTCTGCTTCTTCCTCTGCTCAGCTGAGGAGAAAGTTCCTCAGATAAGCAATTATAGGTGAAAAGGTTATAAATATAATCTACAGTTTTGGCAATGGCGCGTCAGAGAGAAATTCTACAGAGGGCAAAAATAAAGATCCATGTCATCTCCTGCGACTCTTAGGCTATGGTTACACTACAGCAATCTGTTGACAGAAGTCACTGTTGGAAGAGATTTCCTGACAAAGCCTCTGTCGACACAGTGCAGCTACACACAAAAGCCAATCAGAAGAGCACTCGGCTCTGTTGACAGAACGGCTGGACTGCCCAGCAGTTCTTTCAACAAAACCGGCACCCAGACGCGCAGCAGATAGAGCTGCCTGTTGTTGTGGACGCCCTGTCTGTTGAGAGAAGGCCCCCCCAGAGCGTCCACACAGCTTTTTGGTCAACAGAATCTGTTGATGGCAGTGTTATGCCCCATGGCTGAGAGACAGAACACTCCAAGGAAAAGTGCTGAGTTTTGTTGATAGACTGTTGACAAAATGCATTTTGTGTGTGAACATTCCACCATCTTTGAGGAGAAGACCGGGATTTTGTTGGCAAAACTCACTAGTGTAACCGTAGCCTTAGAAACAGACTCAATGGGAGTAACAAAAACAGCCAAATTGGATCAGACTATACAGCTGGAGGGAGCAAAATCAGAAGGGAAATTTCAGCCCATTCAGTTTAAGACCACAAAGTCTCTTTGTGCAATTATACCGTATAGGAAGAAAGGTGTGTCAGTCCAGAGTGGAGAAGCAAGGGGTAAAGATGCTCTCTTCTGCATTATCTTCTAAAAAGAATTAGAGTTTCCCATTTGAAATTCCATCAGGAGTTAATGCTGACAGTTTCGGCATTAGGTCCCACACAGCACTCTGGTAGGGTACAAGGTGCCTATGTGGGTAGGAGAATGGGCCCTGAGGCAAGAATATTCTGAGATCCAAGAGATGTCCCTGCAGATCTTGGAACAAATGCAGATGCCACACTTCCTGCCCTCCCTACTATTCTGCAAACCTCTTCCAGTGGAAGGAGGGCAGGGTAGCATCAGAGGCAAAGAAATCGCTCCCCTGACTTTTCCATATGACTTTCTCCAGTAAAGGATGAGATAGGTTTCATGATGGCAAAAATCGAAACTTTCTAAGGAGTGCAAGCCTGGGAACTCAGGAAAGCTCAAACATAAATGTACTGTGGGATTTTATGAGTGGCCCTCTGTGCACAATAAATGTGGACAAGATAGTTGAATAATAATAGGTTACTTTACTGCCTGAGAGAAGCCAGTGTTCAACTGTTCATATAAATGTATAATGGAGACAAGGTGTGTGAAGTTCAGAAGCAATCAGTTAACTCTTTTGTTTGACTTCCAAGTTTGGGCTGGGGCTAGAAGGAGGAGGAGGACAGAAAGAGGCTTCATTTTCCTCACAAAATTTGTGGGTTTGGCTGCAGCCAGGATTTACTGAAGATTTCACAAGTGATACTAATGTGACCTTGTAAGGTTTTCAAAGCCAGTATTTGTGTAAGCAACTCAACTTTTAGGTGACTATCCCACAAAAATTTCTGAGCCTATTATCGCTAGTTAACTAAGGACTCATCTGGACTTACAATACATTCTGGAAGAGCAGCCAGTTAGGGATTATTTTTTTTAAATGTCAGTTTAGCTATTCTGCTATATACCCTACTGTAGTTGCCATTACACTAGTAGAAAAAAGTTCATTCACTGGTTTAGCTTATTTCATTTAAGGAACTGGTATAAGTAATACTGGCAAATGAACTTTTTTTACCAGTACAAGCTGTGTCTCCACTATACATATAAAGCAAACTCTTTCTGGTATAGACCAAGTCTAAATGCAAGTGTCAGCTGCATAAATTAGAGCAGTAGATAGACTACTTTAGTTCACATACTTTTGCCATACAACAACCACCATTAAATGTTAGCTTTTATGATTGAAAAGTAATTAGTCTTGCTGCGTTATTCCATATACAAGAGGAATGCCTTTCCAACAACTGACTTTTCAGTTGGTGAGGTTTTTGAGACCACTGTACAGTGTGGGAAATCTCCCCTCACCCCTTTTAAAATTGGGGTTCATTATACCAAGATTAAGTTTACTTGCTAGCTTCTGGTGCTTGTGCTCCTTTTCTAATGCTTCTTCTCCATCTTTTTGACTTCCGAGTTTCCCCGTGACTTATAAATGTCAAGAAGTCCAAAAGGAAGATTATTGCACAACTCCCAAGGGAACAGACTGTCATGTGCTGCTCTTTTGTTTCTCCTTCCAAAACATTGGACCAAATTCACCCGAAATGTGGCCTATTCTTTTTATTTAATGAACAGGTTGCATAATAGTGGCCAGTGAGACATACAGTAAAAATGTGAAATGTTCTTGTTTTGTTCTCTCTGATTGGATATGCATTTTGTTGTTTATCATGTGTGGGTATTTCTCTCCTCTGACATTAAAAGTACAAACATGTAGGTAGATGTGGAAGAGTTGTGACCACACTGACCCTGAGGCAGTGGGTCAGTAGTGTGCCTCTGGGCCTGTCTGTGGGGCAGGCTGTGTAAAGCTGTTGCCATTCACTGAGATATTTCATTTGCAGAATTGATTCATTGCTTATTTGCAATGAAATAATGTACAGAGAATGAAAAATAAGCCGGAGGCCAAGCAGTTCTTCTCTTTTTGGAAATGCCTCGAAAACTGCTGAACAGACACATGTAGGATAATCCTGCAAGGAGCACAGTTGAAGACCCTTGTTATCTTGAAACAAGCACTAAGCAATACAGATTGACGAAAACCTCCTGAAAGAGTCATGTGGGAGGGGTGATTTAACTTTAGGCATATATACCAAAGATTAGTTTCTGCACCATCTAAACAGTTACTGTGTTTAATAGCAGACAGACATATGAAAGGTTTTTTTATTGTTTGTTTCAAATGACGGAGAAGAGGTTAACAATGTCAAGCATGAAATGACAGCTTTCTATATTTTTTTTCTTGGCAAAATCCTTACATTTGCTGTCGCACTGCTGACAGCTCACATTGTTCATTTTATTTTTATGCTGGTTTGAAATATATATGTCAGTCAGTAGTAACGGAGAGTTAGCCATGTTAGTCTGTATCGTAACAAAACAAAAAAGCAGTCTTGTAGATAAAGACTAACAACATAATTTATGAGATGATGAGCTTTCGTGGGGCAGATCCAGTTCTTCAGATCTGGAGATAGTTCTATACTGGAAATAGTGACAGTCAAATAAACCATTCACTGTGACTAGGAAGGTTCTCACCTAATTTCCTTTTTTTCCCCTGCTCGATAAATACTTCCATCTGCAGCAGCTTAAGTCAAAGAGTACAGGTTAACTGAGGTCAAGCAGCTGAAAAAGGAAAACCTTGGTTTTGCTTTCTAATAAAAAAGGGAAAGTCCTGATATTCATGCATCAATGAAAAAATTGACCAGAGTCCCAATTTCACTCATCCCAGATTCAGTCTCCTCTGTTGAGGCTCTTGAGAAGCACAGCTGCTCTCCTCAAACAGAAACCCAATAGCTGTATTTGTGCACCATACACAGTGATCCAGATCAGTCTATGTAACTGATCTATAGTCACCAATTTTGAGTCATTTGCAGATTACTAGCAGTGATTTTATATCTTCTTCCAGATCATTAATAAAGACATTGAATAACATTGGGCCAAGAGCAAAGCCCTGAAAGATCCCACTATCAGCATGTCATGCAGGACAAAGTCAAATGGTCTTACTAAGTATATTATATCAGTACAGTTATTTTTATCAGCCAAACTAGGAAGTTATCTGGTCCTGCTGATTTTAAAACTTTTAACTTTAATAGTTGCTGTTTAATATCATCCCTGGTTACTGGAGGAAAAGAAAGCAAGTTTTAATTACTGTGAGGTATGAACGGCATCATCCTACTTCTTTCCGAATATAGTATAGAAATATTTATTGAATAATTTTGATTTTTTTTAAGTACCAGCAATTTAACCATCCTTGTCTGGTATTGAACCTATTGCGGTGCTAACATTTCATTTGCTCTTGATCAATTTAAATAATTCATTTTTATTTTCCTTAACCCTACTGGCTATAGATATTATGATTACACTTTTAGCTTCCTTTATCCATTGTCTGCATTGTATAACTGCATATTTGTACTCACTGCTATCAGCTTCCCAAGTTTCTATTTGTCTTACCTATTTTAAAGAATTTAATTGCTACTTTCACTTCCTTTCTTAACTAGGATTTTTAACTGAGAACCCTGCTTGCATGATTGCAGAATTGTATTCATTTAGTATCTAATAAAACATTCTTTAATTCCCAGTTATATTAAATAGTTTTCATTAATGTCTGGAATACTGGAGTGGAGTGCCTGCTTATACAATTTGTGGTTGACAACAAGATGAAAGATGACAGGACTAGAATTCAAAATGACTTTGATAAGATGGAAAATTGGTCTGAACACAGAGAGATAAAATGCAATAAAGACAAGTGCAAAGTTCTGCACTTAGAAAGGAAAAACCGAATGCACAACTACAAAACAGGGAATAACTGGATAGGTAGTCATAATGCTAAAAAGCATCTGGACATTACTGTAGATGAGAAACTGAAGGTAAGTCAATGAAGTGATGTAATTAAAAAATGGTTAATATACTTTTGAAGTGTACAAAAAGGAATGTCATATGTAAGACATGGGAGCTAATTATCTTGCTGTACATGGCACTGGTGAGGTCTAATCTGGAGTCCTGACAGCAGTTCTGAGTGCCATGTATCCAGAAGAAGGCAAAATCCAGAATAAAGCTACAAAAATCATAAAAAAATACTTTTGAGGAAAGATTTAAAAACTTAGTCTTCAGAAAAAAAGAATGGGAGAAGAAGTCACAACCATCTTCAGCTATGTTGAGGGCTGTAATAAAGGGAGCAATGATCATAGAATCATAGAAGAGTAGGACTGGAAGGGACCTCAAGAGGCCATCAAGTCCAGCCCCCCGCCCTCATGGCAGGACCAAGCACTTTCTAGACCATCCCTGAAAGCCATGTATCTAACCTCTTCTTAAATATCTCCAGTGATGGAGATTCTACCACCTCCCTTGGCAATTCGTTCTAGTGTTTGATCACCCTGACAGTTAGGAACTTTTTCCTAATGTCCAACCTGAACCTCCCCTGCTGCAATTTAAGTCCATTGCCTCTTGTTCTATCCTCAGTTGTTCTTCATGTCCACTGACAATAGGGCAAGAAGTAATGGGCTTAATCTGTAGCAAGGGAGAGTCGGGTTAGATATTCGGAAAAGCTGTCTAACTATAAGGGCAGCCAGGCTCCAGAATGCTCATTCAAGTGAGGTTTTGGAAATCCCATGATCAGAGGATTTTAAAACAATTTGGAAGCTACGTCTACACTACAATATCAATTTGAATTTATTAAAATTGATTTTATAATGCCTTTTTTTAAATTCAATGTTGAGCGTCCTCACTTCCCACAGGCTCCCAACAAATTCGACATGTTGCTTCCACACTGAAATCACCAAACATCAACTGTTGCAGCAGTGCATTGTGGGAACCTATCCCACAGTTCCCTCAGCCCCACATTCTGAGGTGGGAGTCAGGTGCCGGAACTCTGTCAGTTTTCTGGGTCCCTGCAGTTTGGGGGACCTGGGAAACTGACAGCAGCAACCCTGGTCAATTTCCCAGCTCCCACTAGTAGAGGGGAGCCAGGTGCAGTGCATAGGTTTGTGGGACACATACAGGACAGTTGTGGAGGCTAATAAATTTGAATTAAGGACATGGCACTTCCATCCTAGCCTTTATTTGAGATTTTAAATTTGAAATTGACTCTATACCTGTCCGTTAATATCGACATTTTGTTATCAGTATTAGGGCAGACTAAATCGAGCTAATGACATTTACAGTGAAGACCATTAACATTTTAATGTTAACTCCTTTAAATTCAGTTTTATCTCATGGTGTAGACTCAGCTGGAGAAATACTTGTCAGGGATGGTCTAGGTTAGTTGGTCGTGCCTTAGTGCAGGTGGCTGGAGTAAATTTTTCAAGATTCCTTCCAGTCCCACATTTCTATGATGCTGTTATCATTCATGTTTTTATGTTTACATTTTTCATCCGATTCCGTTTTGCTCTTGATTTGCTGTTCACCTATGGGAAGATGGTGGAAGGGAGTGCCTTTCAATCTCCCTATTCTACAGAATTCACTTGGCCCATTGTATTTAATGATTGCCAAAGTACTCATATTTAAAACTTGACAACTGCGCGTAATCAATAACAGTTTCTTAATATCATGAATTTGACTGTCTGTTTGATCATCATGACAGCTTCAAAGTACAAATTGGCATAGCAAACCTCCTCTATTCTTGTTTTGAGTGCTTGCAGTATTGAGTAAATAATGTGCAGTTTCAAAATTATCTGCTTACAGATTTACAAAATGTTCGTACTAGCTCCAAAAATATCCATATCAAATACACAGAAAATATTTTTCAAGTATCTGTTTTGCAATTGTGTAACATAATAGCTGAAATTGTCTCTATGGCATTTTTCTGGTGAGAGTTTTATTTTCTCTTCTCATTATGCTGCCACTTTACATGGTATTTTTCATACAACTTATGTCCTACAACAATTTACATAGTTAAGTAACACAGACAAAAAGCTGAAAATAACAAAGTGAAGGAGAAAGGAAGAAAGGCAAATAAGGGAGAAAAGATAGGTTTTCAACCAAGATTTGGTAGGAGATAAAACAGGGATACAATAAGTCACTTCTGTTTGACAGGATCTGTAGTGGTTAACATCCCCCCCGCACAACAGAGGTGAGATTTGTGTTAAAGAACAGAAAGGATGACAATAAGTCAAAGGGAGCAGGGAGCCTCCAAGAGACAAGGTGGTAACACTAACACAAAGTAAAATACTGTAGAAACAAGACAATGATCAGTGATTAGGACATAAACAATTGTAAATATAGATTAATTTCTGGGAGTGAATGGTGTTCCCCTCTTCTCCTGTTTCATTGGACCCTGATCTCTTTTACTCTCCTCTGGGCCTTCCTGTCACCTTCCACCTCCCTCTTCTTTCCCTGACATTGGTGAGTTCTGAAAAGTTTAAAGACTCTTATTGGTAAAGCTGTTTGTATCTCCCTATTTCCAGAATATAAGACCTGGTCTATACACAGAATTTGTATCTGTATAACTGTGTCAGTTAAGAATGTGAGCTTTCACCAAAATAATGATAGCGGTATATTGTGGACACACTTATACTGGTAAACATGCCTTATATTAGTATACCTTTTCCACACTTAACTCTCTGCGACACTCTCAAAACAAAATGCGCTAAGGCTATGACTAGTTATGCCATCACATATCTTACAGACACTGCACACTCCTCAGCACAGATATAAATAGGAAGGAGACACTGTGTAACATAGTAAAGACAAGCTGGGAACCTTACTGTGTATACCTCACAAAGCTCTCCACATGTCCAAACACTGCCTTCCAAATTTACTCTACACTGTGGCCTCCTCAATGCTTAACACTTCCCCCCTGCAGCGAAAGGCTCTGATTGCTCTGGGAACTGCCGAAGCCTTTGCCCATTGCCAAATCCTTTCACTGCTGTGTAGTTGCAGCCTGCTTTTCTCTGTGGCTGGTATGTCACACATCCTGCATGCTGCAACATGTGTCCATAAAACCTCAAAAGGTAGGTGTGTGTGGCAATTAGGCATCCACCGCTGCCTCCTGCCAGCTGGCTCAGGCTTGGACTAAGATAGTTTAATTGTAGTATAGCTGTTTGGGCTCAAGCCTCAGCCCGAGTTGTGGGACAGTCTCACCTTTCGGGGTCCACTTATAATTGCACTAGTGTTTTGGTCTTCATGGGGTCATCCAGGGCAAACAGGATGGAATTTTAAAACAGGAAAGATGAGTTTCATGCACTTATGTGACTCTAAGGCACTTCAAGAAAAAGTTCAGCCGTCGTGAGCATCTCCATAAAACTTTCTTTCTTTTGTGGGAATTAAGGGAAGTCACATAACAGCACAATTCTAAGGCCACAAAAATGGCAGAATGAGGAAAAAAAATGATACACCTATAGACTAATTCTCCCTTCCTCTGTAACACCACTCTGGGGTTGAGGCTCCACTGCTCAGGTTAGGAAACAGCCAGTCTGTGCTCCTTCTAATGGGATTTCCAGTTTGTCTTAGATGGGAGTTAAAGCAGGTGAAAACAACATTAACTTCTGATCCACTCTGATATCCCCCTGGTCTGAGGGGAGTAAGGTAAATGGGTAATAGGAGCATCCTCAGGGAATGTGGCTACCAAGGGAAGGCAGATGTCACAGAGCACCAAAGAAGTCTCTGGATGCATGGGCCTATGGCGTTCTTTCTCCATGAATTCCTAGGAGCCACAGGACTGGGAAGTTATATCTCCAAGCTTCTCAGAGATGTCAAAACCCATCACATGTGCAGGGTGTATTAGTAAATATTTATTTTTTTAGGTTCACGTCATGCATGTTTTACTGCAGAACAATATCATATGATGTTTCCTATATCACTCTTCCCTATTTTCCAAAAGGAATTTAGTGAAAGTCATTTCAGGGCAAACATTTCCCTTAATAGTGAGTTTCTTTTTTTTTTTGCTTTTATGCTTTAATTATTATTAATTTCATAATTACATTAATTTGGTGATATCATGGAGCTAATAATACTATTTGTTCATCTGTAGCAGATGTCTGCGTGCATAATCACAAGATTAGTTATCACTAAAGAAACATGAATACTTGATAAACTAGTGAACCAATTTAACCCCCAAGAAAAGCTCTGAACATGAAGTCTCTAGCAGAACAGATTCATAAATCATATGGCCAGAAATAATTATTAAATTAATTTAGTCTGACGTACTGTTCAACTGTCAGATGATTTCTCTAAATTAAGTTCTGGTTGAACTAGAGCAAGTCTTTTAGAAAAAAAAATCCAGCCTTACCCATTTTTATTTTATTTTAAAATGGCCGGTGATGGGAAATGATAGAATAGTCTCAGTGTAAATATGAGCCAACTACATTCTGAGTTGATCTCCTGTTGGAAAGACTGAAGTGTTCAGTGTCAAGTCTCATAGTAACCTGAGTCATGAGCTCATTGTTTTCATAGAGATAAATTACGTTCTGTTGTCCTGCTTTTGTTTCCCTATAATCAGTGATCGGTTCTATAAATATAAGGAACCCATTTACATAGATTTCCTGTTCTACTTCACTTTTGAAGCAAACATAAAATAAAGAATGCTTTTGATTTGTTTCCTCCCACTGGCCCCTAGATATAATTTTACTTGTTTGCTTGAAAAATCAGTAAAGATCAAAGAGCCAAATTTATCTGTGGTGTAATTCAAATGCATTGAAAGTATAGCAGGGATGAATTTGGTGCTATGTATGTAATGCTGTATATTTTTCAAATATTTAATTGGGAAGAGACCAGTTGGGAAGAAGCGGAAGTTCAGTACAACTGTTGTTTCAGATGTCAAATACTAGTTAATCCAAAGCTTATCAAGCATAAGATGAATTAGTCCCAAGGGTATATAGTATCTCCAACTTCTAAAGGCTTTTAAAATGCTGCAATCTAGAATTGTTCAGGGATGAAACTCAGGGGAAAAGTTTCTATTTAGACAGTCTTTTCTATTTAACATGCAATAAATATTAGATTACATTTACAAAAAGCTAAAATGTTTATTTTCTGCGAAGACCCCCTTTTAATCATTAACTCCCCTTCATTTATTGCTGGTTCTGATAGAAGTATTTATTATCAACATTAAAACATAAACACTCTTGAAAAAAATTATTTTTCAAAAAGATTATCCCTTAGTAAACACAATTTACCAATTGCCTAATATGGGAAGATGAAGAAAAATTAATTCAAGTTGAGCACATTTATTCCTGTGCTATACTGTTCCTGCAAACATGTTTTCTTGTTTATTTTGAATCACATGGGCCATTTTAAAAGTGGATCTATCGATTTAGACCTTATAAAGTCATCCACTTAAAATGAAGCTTGTTTCATATAACTAGAGAAAGGGAATTGGCATATTTTATTTTCATAGGAAAAGATGGAACAATTATCAATTAACTTTGATTCTCTAGCACCAAATTGTACCAAATGAAACTGAGTCTGGCACCAGTAAGCCACTAATGCTAAGGGCAATCAAACACTGCTGCTTGCATACATGCACTAACCAGCTAAGAATTACTTCCTGGCTGCTCGTGGTTAACCAAATATCCCACACTGAATTTCCTCTCACATATAAGGCAGGTTTCTTCCCAACAACTCGTTGGGTAACCATGATCTACCTCTTGACCTCATGAAGTTCTCTGTTCTCTCCATGCATGGACTTTAGGGGTTGATCAAGGCCAGATACTATGCCCTTGACCATTCTTACTGTTCTACCTGTGACCCCATGCATGTTTACCACATCATGTATTCTGCCATGCTGTATGGTACAGCGGAAGAAGCTCCCAGATCTACCAAGAATTGCAAGCTCTACTGCCTGGACAAGACTCTTTTTAAAACGGTTCAACATAAAACTCAAGAAGAGTCCATCCATTTACGGGGGTATTTTTTTCCCTGCTAATTTCTGGTTGGGGGATAATGGTTGGACAATTTATAGAGCTTTAAAGTGTTTGTACTGTTCTACTTGGAAACCAGTGTTTTGTACTGTGTGTCAGCTTTCTGAGGACATAACATCAGCAATTCACGAGAGATTGGCTGCTAAAAACTCGTTCGAATTCAAGCTGAGGTAAAAACTGGATAGAAATCAGAATTCTGTTTTTATGGAGTGATATCGTATGACTTGTTGAAGACAGACTAGAATGGCTTTTACAGCTCTCTCTAAGTTCCTTTTTGGCTCTGGAATTTCACAAGATATTGACTTTAATATGATTACTGATTCCTCAGTCTATCAGTGCCTTTTCAGTATTGATCCGTAACTTTACATAGTCAGTATCAGACCTCTGAAGTTAGCTAATGATAATGACAATCAGTTACATTTGCAAACATCCACCCCCATGTACAGTGGCAATCAAAAAAGGTAATACGATGTTGGAAATGATTAAGAAAAGGATAGATAATAAGGCAGAAAGTATCATTTTGCCTCTCCATAAATTTATGATATACCCACATCTTGAATACCAGATGCAGATGTGGTTGCCCTGTCTCAAAAAGATATATTAGAAATGGATAAGGTTGAGAAAAAGGGCAACAAAAATGACTAGGGGTATGGAACAGATTCTGTATGAAGATAGATGAATAAGACTGTGACTTACGGCTTGGAAAAGAGCCAACTAAGGGAGAATATGATTAAAGTCTATAAAACCATGATGGGCATGGAGAAAGTAAATAAGGAAATGTTATTTACTCTTCATAACACAAGAACTAGGGGGTCACCAAATGAAATTAATAGGCAGCAGGTTCAAAGCAAACAAAAAGAAGTATTTCTTTGCACTGCACGCAGTCAACCCATGGAACTCCTTGCCAGGTAGAATTGCCAACTGTCTAGCCACACAAACCCAAATACCCGTGTCCTGCCCCCTTCTCCCAGCCCCTTCCCTTGCTCTGCTCCTTCTGCAAGGCCCCTTCCCATTCACTCCATCCCTTCTCCCTCCATCACTCGCTCACCCCCATCCTGACTCACTTTCACTAGGCTGAGGCAGAGGCTTGAGGCGCAGAAAGGTGTGTGGGCCCTGGGTTGGGGCTGAGGAATTAGGAGTGTGAGAGGGTGCTCCAGGCTGAACCTGGGCAAAGGGCTGGGAAACAGGAGGGGATGCAGATTCTGGGATGGCATTTGGGTTCAGGGAGAGGATCAGGATAGGACTGGGGAGGAAGTGAGGAGTATGGGTTCCAGAGGGTTGCTGCTTACCTTGGGCAGCTCACAGTTAGCAGCGCAGTGAGGCTAAGGCTACCTGCCTACCCTGGCCCTGTGCCACACTCCAAAGTAGACAGCACATCTCTGTAGCCCCAGGATAGGAGTAGGCAGGCTGTACCATACGCTGTCCCTCCCCTCTCTCCGCCCCGCCTGCATCCACCCCCCTTTCAGCTCCCTGTGGCCACAGTTCCTGGCCAATGAGAGCAGTGGAGAAAGTTCTCAGGGTGGGAGCCATGCATAGAGACCCCTTGATCCCCGTCAGGGCCTGCAAGTATGTGCCAGCTGCTTCTGGGAATGGTGCAGAGCCAGGACAGGCAGGGAGCCTGCCTTAGCCCCACTGACCCAATGAACTTTCAGTGGTTTAAAATCTCCTGGTTTGCCTGCAGTGGCCTCCAGGAGATTGAGCCTGATTCCTGGAGACTCCTGGTGAAACTGAAGCATTGGCAGCCCTATTATCAGAGGATGTTGGGAAGCCCATGTCTGTAACAGAATTCTAACAAAGAACTAGATAAGTTCATGGAGGATAAGTCCATCAATGGCTCTGGGCCTGGATGGGCAGAGATGGTGTTCCTAGACTGTTTGTCAGAAGCTATGAATATGTGATAGGGAATGGATCTCCATTTTGTTCATTCCCCCTGAAATACCTGGTCTCAGAAGACAGAATATTGGGCTAGGTGGACCTTTGGTCTGACAGAGTGTGGCTGATTTTATGCTCTTATAAGAGAGGATATAACAAAATAACTATAAAACTTCAGATACAAGCCTGACATTGAAAGAATGTAATAGGTCATAGAAAACCCCTTTGACAGCTGAACCATTTCTTTTAAACGGTGTCTTTTTCTTAATTGTGGGACTAGCTCCCAAATGATCCACTCACAAGTGATTCTTTTGGCCTCTCATCTCTGTGAGACTTGAAGTGCAGTTGGAGAGAAGTTCTAGGTCTGTAATTTTCCTCACAACATCCTTCTCATTTCCTAAGCATCTTTGAGAACACAACACACTCTACCCACTGCAGAGATTTCTGATTAAATGCTGTCGCGTCATTAACATTTCACAGTTAAGCAGTATAAAGAGAAATGTTATCTTTTAACTGCCTTTTAAAAATCTCTGCAAATTATATTGGATGAGGGGCTGTTACTCCTTTCAATGGCATCCTTCAGGCAGTGAGCAAAATATGAATGCAAAATGATGCAGTTTTACTATGAATTAAGTAATTCAGGAAGCTAGGATTCCAGTTACTTGCCTAGTTTTGCCTATTCTCTGTGGTGGAGGTGGGAAGAATTTTTCAACAGTATGGCTGGGTCTACACGTGCTCCTATATGCAGCGCCTTATTAGCATAATGGCGGCCGTGGCGATTCGAAAGTGTGGCTTTTTGAATCGCACACCGCCCGTGGAGACAGGACCTTCTGAAAGGACCCCCCCAGTTTTCAAAAGCCCTTCTTCCAATCACCAGCATCTTTCGAACCCGCTCATTAACATGTCCCTTTCGAAAGGAAGGGGCATGTGTAGACACAGGGTATATGTATCAGAGGATCTAGTAAAACCCTGCAACTCCCAATGCTTTGTATGTTAGCAGAGTTGGTTGTTGTGGATTTTTGTGGGGTTTTTCATCTGCTCACTGCTGGAATAGGTTTGACCACTAATCAATATTTTAAAATAGCCAGTCAAAAATAAAAATTATCTGTAGAGCTTCACATCAACCAAAAATAAAAATAATCTTTAGAGCCTTTAGGCCTCAGTCCCACAAATTTAACATAATGTGTCTGAGTAGTTCCATTCTTTGAGGCAGAATAACTCGTGTTCTTATGTAAAGTTAAGTATGACCAAAAACTACAACAGCATACTCAGAATCATATTCCAAAATATAAAAAAAAATAAAGGAGCAGAAAAAATATACTAACATTACTGTAAATTAACAGGATGTTCTAGCACTTGCCCATTGACACGAAGTGCAATTAATTGTAGGCACTTGCTTTCTTAAATACTTTGTTCTTTATTTAGGTAGCTCTGTAAATCTACCTAATGCTTTCAGACATTTAAAACACAAAATCCATGTCTCAAGGATCTGGCAACATAATTCAGACAGTGGAGTATGAAGCACAGAATAAATTTTATATGCAATACAGTTAAGGAATAATGACAGAGAGGAAGGTTTTGGAGATTTCTTGCTCAAAGTGATTTTGAAGGAGAGATGTAAAGACGTGGGGGAGAGAACTTGTAGTGGACAAGAAGCTGGAGGATGTCCTTCATAACACAATATGGAATAATGCTTAACTTGCTATACTTTGAAAGAACATTTCAAAGGCCAAATTTCCAAACTGCTTTAAAATCCACAACATACCTAATCAGATTCGCATGAAAAACGGTGTGCCAGTTCAGTGTGTGGGGATGCACTTTGTGGGGCAGATTTGGGGCTAAAAGAACTGATTGTGGGGCAGGGGATTTATGGTGGAGAGAAGGTTGAACTTCATTTGTCAAGAAAAAGGAGAAGGACCCAGAGATGAGAGAGGATGAAGGAGATGGGAGGCAGAGAACTGTGGAGAACAGCAGAAGAGGAAGATGATTCTAGTAGCAGCATTTTGCCTAGACTAGCAGAGAGACGAGAGGACAAGGAGGCATGGCGAGAGATGACAAAGGAGTTGTTAGAAGTAGGGGGCTGAAAGGATGGGTTTTAACAAACATGAGCTGCTTCCTTGAGATGTGCTTAGTAGAGATGGAGGTGGGAACAAGAGTGTTTTCTACCATCTTCTTATCCCTCATATGCCACCTATGCTGGGGCCAAAGATAGTCTGGGTGTAGCAATAAACCTGTTATATACTAGCTGGAGATTCCCCCTTGCCAGGCGATTCGCTGACTAGCCATTTAGATTGGCTGTCTGCCCAGTGCTGGAGCTCAAAGTAGAGGCCAGGATCTGGTTCAGTGTGTTAGGAGAACCAATGAATCATTCAGTCAGAGGTTGATCTTGTCTTACTTTTTCATACATATGTGCAGGAAAGGAGCCAGTGAGAACCTCTGCTGACATCACCGAAAGAGAAAAGCATCATCTTCTGATTAGAGGTCCAAAGGCCTTTCAGGGGACTAGGAATCAAAAACCCAGACATTTGCCAGAGACGAGTGATAAGACTAGACTAGAAGGCAGAGCAGCCAAAACTGCCAGCACCTTCCCCAGAGGGACAGGGTCAAGCCTAGGAGCAGAACAGCCCAAAGGCTGCTGCTCGTTTCAAAGGAAAGCAGAGGAGGGAAGATCTAGTGTGTTTATTGAGAGTCCTTTTTCCTTTCTGCACTCCCAGGAGGAAGGGAAGGTTGGAGTTTTTGCATTTGTCAGGCTGGAGGGATTATGTGCTACATTTTCTATCAGCTGTTGCCCACAAACCTGCTGGAGAACACTTCACTTTTAGAATTGGCTTCTGGAGAATAAGTTTACTCGTCTAGCTTACACAATGTGTCAAGACATGATCATCTCAGAGTGGTGAGTCAACATAGTTCAGTAGAGCGACCATGGGGCAGAGGGGCAGGATGTCTCATCCCATGTTTGCCTCTGACTTGCCCTGTGACCTTGGTCAAAGTTACTTTATCCTTCATGTCTCTATTTCCCCAGCTGTAAGAGGACAGTAGTAATCATATTTATCGACCGTACATCTGTTTTGTGAAGATTAATTGGTTGAAGTCTGCAGTGCACTGTTATTGCCATTGTTCATGTATCACAAGGATTCTTGAGCAGCCACTCCACAAAGAGCGCCCAATAGGAAGTGGAGGGGTTGCTAAATTTCTAAAACAAGCTGTCTGCCCTTTTTTGAATTTTATATAAAACACAATTCTGCTTTACAACCTGGTCTAGATATTCTTGGGAGTTGATCCCTACAGTTGTACAAATGCCTTGTTTACACAATGCTTAATAGCAAACTAGCTTTAGTAACCCGAATAAAGTTTGTGAAATCCACTGGTTTGTATATTGCATCAATGTGCTTGGAAGGAGACCACGTTCTGTGCTAATAATGATGTTACCCCATTTCCCTCCCCCTGTGCATGTGCAGAATGGAATCTGCCCCCTTTTTATTTATGTGCACCATTTGCAGTTTTCAAAATGCTAAACCATTACATTGAGGTGCATGTGCAAGGAGATGAGGAAGGGGGAGTGAATGCTGAGAACTCTCATGTGGCTACTGTTGCTATGATACTAGGTTGAAGCATTTCTTTCTTCTTTTTTTTTTCCCTTGCTCTCACTGAGCTGGAGAAAAGCAACACAGCTGAAGGTCTGAATGGTACGGGCTTCATAGGGAACTACTCTCTGTGTGGGTCAAAGTGTTGCTATTGGTGGTGTGTGAATACCCAAGTGTCATTTCTCATTTCCATGGCAGTCAGATTTCTTCAAGTACTGGGGATGTATTCATGCCAGAAGGAAGTCATACAATTTTATGTACCCTAAGATGTCTCTGCACCCATTCCTCAGCAAGTTGTCCCCCAAAATGTTGATTTGGAGCAATCTACAATTCATCAGTCCTCTTAAAGTGCAAGTTTTTCAGAGGGTTGTTTTGGTTACAGGTTCTTAAGTGTTGCTCATCTCCTGCTGATCTTGCACAAAACCTGCCAAAAACCTTCTTTTGTAGATAGAAATGAATCTGGATTAGTTTCCAGACATCCAGTCAAGAAATTATACTGCACGTAAGTTCCAAAAAGCAGGTTTTGTTTCCAGGGCTGTTTCTCTGCAGACGTTTGTCTTCCTTTATCCACAGATGGTTTGTTTTGCTGAAAAATTCAAATGCACATTTCCAATGAGCACATTGAATGGTCAGAAAAAAAGAGTTGTTTCATTTTATATCAGGCTTCTTACTGGACATCAGAGGTAATAGCTGCCCCTTTCTACTGTTGGGTGTGAAGTATAAAAAGAATTCAGCAGTTCTAATGATTTCCATGTCATTTAACATTGCTTTTATGTTATTTCGGTATTTATTAATGAAGATGCTGCTCTTCCATATCAGCTGTTCAAATCAATACAGTCATCTGCTGATAATTTAATTGGTTATGATAGTGAATAAGCTAATATCCCAACCCCCCCGCTTCCACTGTTCAGTTATGTCCAATATCCAATACATTTATCTCCTCTTCTCTCTTTAGCACTGCAGTGATAACGCACATCACTGTCAGTCAGATATGAACATAGTAGGTGCTTGGAAAAGAGGCTACACTGGAAAGAATGTCGTGATCACCATCCTGGATGATGGCATTGAGAGAACTCACCCAGACTTGATGCAGAATTATGTGAGTCTTTTGCCGTAGTTGAGATTACTGTTTTATTATTCAGAAGACAGCTTGTAGAAAGATGACTGTGTTGTTTTGGTTGTTGGAAAGAAAGAAAGAAAGAAAAGTTTGCTATAACATCAACAATAATACAAAGGAAAATTACAGAAAGTTCTGTTTTTTCCCTATGGAAATAATCTGTAGGTTAATATCTAGTGTAATTACAGTTTAATATCTGATATGTCTTCCTTGAGGAATCTATAACCTCATGGAATATAAGGGGTTCCCACCATATCTGAAATCTTTGACCATTACTCTCTGAGCTTTTGAATGTGCTTCGCATCTGCTAATTTAAAGTGTGTATTGATAAAAAGAGAGCATAAAGTCTGGTAGGCCAAAAAATGTTTATTTGCAGGACAACAGGCCATTTCTGATTAACTCAACTAAATTATATCCTCCTATTCAAGCTACCCATCCTCTGGCTAGAAAAAGTGCAGAGGAAAATAGATTTGTTAATTGCCCTCATTGGCAACACTTTGAGGTCCTGCCAGGATAGCTCTGTTAATTCCAATGATGTTACCCCCGTTGACACGACAGGTTGAACCTCTCTGCTCTGACATGCTTGGGACCTGACCAGACAGAACCAGAGAATTTGCAGAACCACAGGAGGTCAAAACTGTCTAGCAGCATTATCAACACTTCCACTGCTTACTGGGCT